>NC_060186.1:20276957-20651656 GCF_021184085.1 Oncorhynchus gorbuscha | reverse complement strand
GCCTCTAGTGAGTGGAACGAGCCGGCGCTGCTCGCTCGTTTTCTGGAGGGACTCCACGCAGTGGTTAAGGATGAGATTCTCTCCCGGGAGGTTCCTTCAGATGTGGACTCTTTGATTGCTCTCGCCATCCGCATAGAACGACGGGTAGATCTTCGTCACCGGGCTCGTGGAAGAGAGCTCGCATCAACGGTGTTTCCCTGCTCCGCATCGCAACCATCTCCCTCCTCTGGCTCAGAGTCTGAGCCCATGCAGCTGGGAGGGATTCGCATCTCGACTAAGGAGAGGGAACGGAGGATCACCAACCGCCTGTGCCTCTATTGCGGAGTTGCTGGACATTTTGTTAATTCATGTCCAGTAAAGCCAGAGCTCATCTGTAAGCGGAGGGCTACAGGTGAGCGCAACTACTCAAGTCTCTCCATCAAAATCCTGTACTACTTTGTCGGTCCATCTACGCTGGACCGGTTCGGGTGCTACATGTAGTGCCTTGATAGACTCTGGGGCTGAGGGTTGTTTCATGGACGAAGCATGGGTTCGGAAACATGACATTCCTTTCAGAGAGTTAGAGAAGCCTACGCCCATGTTCGCCTTAGATGGTAGTCATCTTCCCAGTATCAGATTTGAGACACTACCTTTAACCCTCACAGTATCTGGTAACCACAGTGAGACTATTTCTTTTTTGATTTTTCGTTCACCGTTTACACCTGTTGTTTTGGGTCATCCCTGGCTAGTATGTCATAATCCTTCTATTAATTGGTCTAGTAATTCTATCCTATCCTGGAACGTTTCTTGTCATGTGAAGTGTTTAATGTCTGCCATCCCTCCCGTTTCTTCTGTCCCTACTTCTCAGGAGGAACCTGGCGATTTGACAGGAGTGCCGGAGGAATATCATGATCTGCGCACGGTCTTCAGTCGGTCCCGAGCCAACTCCCTTCCTCCTCACCGGTCGTATGATTGTAGTATTGATCTCCTTCCGGGGACCACTCCTCCTCGGGGTAGACTATACTCTCTGTCGGCTCCCGAACGTAAGGCTCTCGAGGATTATTTGTCTGTGTCTCTTGACGCCGGTACCATAGTGCCTTCTTCCTCTCCGGCCGGGGCGGGGTTCTTTTTGTTAAGAAGAAGGACGGTACTCTGCGCCCTGCGTGGATTATCGAGGGCTGAATGACATAACGGTTAAGAATCGTTATCCGCTTCCCCTTATGTCATCAGCCTTCGAGATTCTGCAGGGAGCCAGGTGCTTTACTAAGTTGGACCTTCGTAACGCTTACCATCTCGTGCGCATCAGAGAGGGGGACGAGTGGAAAACGGCGTTTAACACCCGTTAGGGCATTTTGAGTACCGGGTTCTGCCGTTTGGTCTCGCCAATGCGCCAGCTGTTTTTCAGGCATTAGTTAATGATGTTCTGAGAGACATGCTGAACATCTTTGTTTTTGTCTATCTTGACGATATCCTGATTTTTTCTCCGTCACTCGAGATTCATGTTCAGCACGTTCGACGTGTTCTACAGCGCCTTTAGAGAATTGTCTCTACGTAAAGTCTGAGAAGTGCTCTTTTCATGTCTCCTCCGTTACTTTTCTCGGTTCCGTTATTTCCGCTGAAGGCATTCAGATGGATTCCGCTAAGGTCCAAGCTGTCAGTGATTGGCCCGTTCCAAGGTCACGTGTCGAGTTGCAGCGCTTTAGGTTTCGCTAATTTCTATCGGCGTTTCATTCGTAATTTCGGTCAAGTTGCTGCCCCTCTCACAGCTCTTACTTCTGTCAAGACGTGTTTTAAGTGGTCCGGTTCCGCCCAGGGAGCTTTTGATCTTCTAAAAGAACGTTTTACGTCCGCTCCTATCCTCGTTACTCCTGACGTCACTAGACAATTCATTGTCGAGGTTGACGCTTCAGAGGTAGGCGTGGGAGCCATTCTATCCCAGCGCTTCCAGTCTGACGATAAGGTTCATCCTTGCGCTTATTTTTCTCATCGCCTGTCGCCATCTGAGCGCAACTATGATGTGGGTAACCGTGAACTGCTCGCCATCCGCTTAGCCCTAGGCGAATGGCGACAGTGGTTGGAGGGGGCGACTGTTCCTTTTGTCGTTTGGACAGACCATAAGAACCTTGAGTACATCCGTTCTGCCAAACGACTTAATGCCCGTCAAGCTCGTTGGGCGTTGTTTTTCGCTCGTTTCGAGTTTGTGATTTCTTACCGTCCGGGTAGCAAGAACACCAAGCCTGATGCCTTATCCCGTCTGTTTAGTTCTTCTGTGGCTTCTACTGATCCCGAGGGGATTCTTCCTTATGGGCGTGTTGTCGGGTTAACAGTCTGGGGAATTGAAAGACAGGTTAAGCAAGCACTCACGCACACTGCGTCGCCGCGCGCTTGTCCTAGTAACCTCCTTTTCGTTCCTGTTTCCACTCGTCTGGCTGTTCTTCAGTGGGCTCACTCTGCCAAGTTAGCTGGTCATCCCGGTGTTCGAGGCACTCTTGCGTCTATTCGCCAGCGCTTTTGGTGGCCGACTCAGGAGCGTGACACGCGCCGCTTCGTGGCTGCTTGTTCGGACTGCGCGCAGACTAAGTCGGGTAACTCTCCTCCTGCCGGTCGTCTCAGACCGCTCCCCATTCCTTCTCGACCATGGTCTCACATCGCCCTAGACTTCATTACCGGTCTGCCTTTGTCTGCGGGGAAGACTGTGATTCTTACGGTTGTCGATAGGTTCTCTAAGGCGGCACATTTCATTCCCCTCGCTAAACTTCCTTCCGCTAAGGAGACGGCACAAATCATTATCGAGAATGTATTCAGAATTCATGGCCTCCCGTTAGACGCCGTTTCAGACAGAGGCCCGCAATTCACGTCACAGTTTTGGAGGGAGTTCTGTCGTTTGATTGGTGCGTCCGTCAGTCTCTCTTCCGGGTTTCATCCCCAGTCTAACGGTCAAGCAGAGAGGGCCAATCAGACGATTGGTCGCATACTACGCAGCCTTTCTTTCAGAAACCCTGCGTCTTGGGCAGAACAGCTCCCCTGGGCAGAATACGCTCACAATTCGCTTCCTTCGTCTGCTACCGGGTTATCTCCGTTTCAGAGTAGTCTGGGTTACCAGCCTCCTCTGTTCTCATCCCAGCTTGCCGAGTCCAGCGTTCCCTCCGCTCAAGCGTTTGTCCAACGTTGTGAGCGCACCTGGAGGAGGGTGAGGTCTGCACTTTGCCGTTACAGGGCACAGACTGTGAGAGCCGCCAATAAACGCAGGATTAAGAGTCCAAGGTATTGTTGCGGCCAGAGAGTGTGGCTTTCCACTCGCAACCTTCCTCTTACGACAGCTTCTCGTAAGTTGACTCCGCGGTTCATTGGTCCGTTCCGTGTCTCCCAGGTCGTCAATCCTAGTCGCTGTGCGACTGCTTCTTCCGCGACATCTTCGTCGCGTCCATCCTGTCTTCCATGTCTCCTGTGTTAAGCCCTTTCTTCGCACCCCCGTTCGTCTTCCCTCCCCCTCCCGTCCTTGTCGAGAGCGCACCTATTTACAAGGTACATAAGATCATGGACATGCGTTCGGGGACGGGGTCACCAATACTTAGTGGATTGGGAGGGTTACGGTCCTGAGGAGAGGAGTTGGGTTCCGTCTCGGGACGTGCTGGACCGTTCACTCATTGATGATTTCCTCCGTTGCCGCCAGGATTCCTCCTCGAGTGCGCCAGGAGGCGCTCGGTGAGTGGGGGGTACTGTCATGTTTTGTCATTTATTATCTTGTCTTGTCCCTGTGCTTCCCATTCTATTCGTTTCCCTCTGCTGGTCTTATTAGGTTCTTTCCCTCTTTCTATCCCTCTCTCTCCCCTCCCTCTCTCACTCTCTCGCTCTCTCTTCTCTCTATCGTTCCGTTCCTGCTCCCAGCTGTTCCTATTCCCCTAATCAATCATTTAGTCTTCCCACACCTGTTCCCGATCCTTTCCCCTGATTAGAGTCCCTATTTCTTCCTTTGTGTTCCGTTCCTGTCCTGTCGGTTCCTTGTCTAGAATTCACCGTGCATGCAGTAACCAGAAAAGTGTTAAACAAATCAAATTATATATTTCAAATAGCCACCCTTTGTCTTGATGACAACTTTGCACATGGCATTGGCATTCTCTCAACCAGTTTCACGAGGTAGTCACCTGGAATGCATTCCCATTAACAGGTGTGCCTTGATAAAAGTACATTTGGGGAATTTCTTTCCTTCTTAATGCGTTTGAGCCAATCAGTTGTATTGTGACAAGGTAGGGGGATATACAGAAGATAGCCCTATTTGGTAAAAGTCTATATAATGGCAAGAACATCTCAAATAAGCAAAGAGAAACGACAGTCCATCATTACATTAACTTCTTGGCGCACCGATCCCTTTAGCGGGATCATTTTCGTCAACATCCGCTGAATTGCAGAGCACCAAATTCAAATTAAATTACAAAAATTATACAATTTTCATGAAATCACAAGTGCAATATACCAAAACACAGCTTAGCTTGTTGTTAATCCACCTGGCGTGTCAGATTTCAAAAAAGCTTTACAGCGAAAGCAAACCAAGCGTTTATGTTAGGACAGGTCTCTCAGCAGACAAAACATTACAAACAGCTAGCAGCAAAGTAGATTGGTCACGAAAGTCAGAAAAGCAATAAAAGTAATTGCTTACCTTTGATGATCTTCGGATGTTTGCACTCATGAGACTCCAAGTTAGACAATAAATGTTTGTTTTGTTCCATAACGATTATTCTTATATCCAAAAACCTCCATTTGGTTGGCACGTTTTGTTAAGTAATCCACAGGCTCGTGCAGGTCATGACGGGCAGATGAAAATTCCAAATAGTATCTGTAAAGTATCCGTAGAAACATGTCAAATGTTTTTTATAATCAATCCTCCGGGTTGTTATTACAATAAATAATCAATAATATTTCAACTGGATGGTAGCTTTTTTAATTGAGAGAGAGAGAGAAAAGTTCTGCTCCAAGCTGCTCGCGCATGCAAAAATCTAAGGACACCCAGCTATCCACTGACGCGATGTGATCATTCTCTCTCATTTTTCATACTTAAAGCTTGAAACTATGTCTAAAGTCTTTTCACACCATGTGGAAGCCATATGAATCCATGTGGAAGCCATAGGAATCTGGTTGATATCCCTTTAAATGGAGAGAAGGCATGCAATGGAACAGAGAGACAGAGGGACTTCCTGGTTGGATTTTCCTCAGGTTTTCACCTGCAATATCAGTTCTGTTATACTTACAGACAATATTGTGACAGTTTTGGAAACTTTAGAGTGTTTTCTATCCCAATCTGCCATATATATGCATATTCTAGCCTCTGGGCCTGAGAAATAGGCAGTTTCATTTGGGTATGTTTTTCAACCAAACATCAAAATACTGCCCCCTAGTTGAAGACATGAAGGTCAGTCAATACGGAAAATGTCAAGAACTTTTAAAGTTTCTTCAAGTGCAGTCGCAAAAACCATCAAGCACAATGATGAAGCTTGCTCTCATGAGGACTTCCACAGGAATGGAAGATCCAGAGTTACCTCTGCTGCAGAGGATACATTCATTAGAAATTGAAGCCCAAATATATGTTTCACAGAGTTCAAGTAAGAGACACATGTCAATATAAACTGTTCAGAGGGGACTGTGTGAATCAGGCCTTCATGGTCGAATTGCTGCAAAGAAACCACTACCAAAGGACACCAATAAGAAGAAGACACTTGCTTGGGCCAAGAAATACGAGCAATGGACATTCGACTGGTGGAAATGTGTTGTTTGGTCTAATGAGTACAAATTTGAGATTTTTGTGTCTTTGTGAGATGGTGTATTTCCCAAAGTAAAAGCATGGAGTAGGAGGTGTTATGGTGTTTGCTGGTGACACTGTCTGTGATTTATTTGGAATTCAAGGCATAACCAGCATGGCTACCACAGCATTCTGCAGCTGGTTGAGAGAATGCCAAGAGTGTGCAAAGCTGTCATCAAGGTAAAGGGTGGCTATTTGAAGAATCTCAAATAAAATATATTTTGATTTGTTTAACACTTTTTTGGTTACTACATGATTCCATATGTGTTATTTCCTAGTTTTGATGTCTTCACTATTATTCTACAATGTAGAAAATAGTACAAATAAAGAAAAACCCTTGAATGAGAAGGTGTTCTAAAACTTTTGACCGGTAGTGTATATATTTTATATACATATATTTTATATACATATACGAAATACATGGGGGATTGGAAATTATGTGTGATAATTTGGAAAATATGCAGACAATTACACATTGATGGAAGCCACAATCTGTCTGTATTATTAACGCTGATCTATCCCCCCCCACAAAAGAAAGGCTTGAGGTAGAGAGGTGTTTCTATATACTCCTAAAGCTTGGGCTGAAGGGAGACTCTACGAGGACACTGCAAAATGACTAATTATAAAATTGACCCCTTAACCTTAACCAAACCCATAGAGACGGAATCCACACAGTAGGGGGAAACGGCGCCATTCGCTGCTAGAAACATGAGCATTTCACTGCACATGCGATAACATCTGCAAATGTGTGTACGTGACCAATACACTTTGATTTGAATTTGATGATTGAACTGGGCCATGACAGTTTCTCAAAGAAGGTGCAATGGTAAGATTGATCAGATTTCTGTAAAGGTGTAGGCAGAATATGTTTCAGTGACTTGCATGCCGCCTATAGCGAGAGCCAAACACTGGCCGCGCATTCTGCAAGATTGATTGTCTATTCAAACCATTTAGAAGTAAATGCTTCAGCCAACACCACCTAATCAAAACACAAATTGTTGTTCAATATTTTGTTTATCAGTACATCATTGTGTTTATATCTCCTTCCTTGGTATAGGCTCTGAGATGAAATAGGCTATGATGTTGCCCTCTTACCACACAGCAATACTGTAGCCTCCCCATAATGTCAAATATTTTAAGTAGGCTACCGGTCTATTTACTTTTGAGCACGCTTGGCTATTGAATGAGCGTTGGATAAATGGTAGCCTAATATTTGTTCTGTAGCGGGAATAAACCAGTCATGTCAGAAAAGGAGAGACATGTCCTGCAATATGATTATGATTTAGGCCAAATAATAAAATAAATATATTAGGCTACATGCAGCTATGCTATCTTCTTAACAACATCTAATGCATCTGTTTTATCATTAGGAAGATGTTTGAATTTTTTAAATGAATTATTCTCGTGCATCAAACACCATCTCCCCCATAAGAACAACATTTGCTTGCAATACAATTGATCAACCACTAGAAGTTGTGCGTACGAATGGTCTGAGCTGTACACTTTCCCACAAGTTCAAATTAATAAATACTAACCTTTGTGGGAAATCTGGTGCACACAAGGTTGATAGTTTTTTTGTGCACACACACCTGATAAATGAGACTTCCTAGAAGGCCTTGGTGACCCATTCATTCATTCACATCTCTTCTCTTTCACAACAACATGGATAGAACGGAAGCCCAAAATAGCCCTGGGGATGAGGACGAGGTGAGGACATGGGGGATGGGGACCTGTGACGCAGACACTTACTTACCTATCTCAAAGCTCCCGTCGATGACGCCTGTTAGGTAACTGGGGATGTCAAAGCGCCTCTCCAGCTGGGTTATTGTGCTCTTCATGTAGCTGCCAGACAAGGCCTTGGCAAAGTAGGCAAACGACAGAGCCACAAGGAACATCTGAAGAGCATGAGGGGGAAAAGAAAGGAGAAAGGAAGGCGGCAGAAAGTGAGACATACAGTAGAAGAAATGGGATGGGGAGAAAGAGATATTGGTTGTTAATAATTAATACATATCGGGTTGTACTTGTATCCAGATTTTCATCGTCAGAGAGAGGGAGAGTTACCCCTGTGTTGCTCTAATGTACACCACAGCTCTACTTTTCATAGGCTCATTAGCCTATTTTAGCTCCCGCTATCACATTTCCTGTTTAATATTCAACTAGGCCTACATCATAGAAGCACAGAGGAGAGGAGGATAGAAGAGGGAAAGGAAAAGGGGGGATGGAGGTTGAGAGGGAAGGCAGAGTGTATCTGTAACTACAGGGTACTGAGGAAGACCCGGACAAAGAGAGGATTAAGGGTCTACATCAGACTTAAGATGGCTCCTTATGTGAGAGACCGATGACTCAACCCTAGCAACTGATGAAGAAAGGATTGGTTTTGACTAGGAGAGGGAACTTATACATTATGGATTGGCCTTCAGTCTTAGAAAAAAAGGTGCTATCTAGAACCTAAAAGGGATCTTCGGATGTCCCCATAGGATATCCTTTAAAAGAACCCTTGTTGGCTCCAAGTAGAACCCTTTTGGTTCCAAGTAGAACCCAAAATGATTCTACCTGGAACCCAAAAGGATTTTACCTGGAACCAAAAAGTGTTATCCTATGGGGACTGCTGAAGAACCCAGTGTGTGTCCCAGTCTGTTTCTGATGTCCTTATGGAACTGTCGTGCCAAACATGTTTGGAAATTAGTGACAAGGTGATGGCAAGATAGCACAAACAGATCGGGGACTAGGCTAGGAAAGATGAGCTCCAGCATCCATTGCATCAGTCTTCCCGCTCTGGGCCACTCACGACTAGCAACACCCATCTCTCACAATGAGTAATGTTTGTCTTCTCACAGCGGCACGTCCACATTCCCATGGGCTTTTCCACATCAAAGACTAGCCCGGGAAACTACACTGAACAAAAATATAAACGCAACATGTAAAGTGTTGATCCATTGTTTTATGAGCTGAAATGTAATATCCCTGAAATTTTCCATATGCACAAAAAGCTTATTTCTCTCACATTTTGTACACAAATTAGTTCATATCCTTGTCAGTGAGCATTTCTCATTTGCCAAGATAATGTATCCACCTGACAGGTATGGCATATCAAGAAGCTGATTAAACATCATGATCATTACACAGGTGCACCTTGCGCTGGGGGCAATAAAAGGCCACTCTAAAATGTGCAGTTTTGTCACACAACACAATGCCAGAGATATCTCAAGTTTTGAGGGAGTGTGCAATCGGCATGCTGACTGCAGGAATGTCCACCAGAGCAGAGCTCTGTTGCCATAGAATTTAATGTTAATTTCTCTAGCATAATCTGCCTCCAAAGTCGTTTTAGAGCATTTGGCAGTACATCCAACTGGCATCACAAACGCAGACTATTTGTATGGCGTTATGTGGGGTAGAGGTTTTGGTGGCGGTGTAGGTATGGTATGGGCAGGAATCGGTTACGGACAACGAAAAAAATTGCAATTAAATCTGTGGCAATTTGAGTGCACAAAAATACAGGTACGAGATCCTGAGGCCCATTATTAGGCCTGTATTCTGTATTCACATTTGTGCGAAATCCATAGATTAGGATCTAAGGAATTGATTTAAATTGACTTTTCTTATTGATTTCCTTATATGAACTGTAACTCAGTAAAATCTTTGAAATTGTTGCACGTTTATATTTTTGTTCAGTATATTCTTTTTTTTTGAAAAGCACCACAACACTCTTCTCATACACATTGAAATGAGCATGTCTTTGGCATTGTCATAACTGAAAACCCAAACATTATACAGACGTTCCTGTGGCACTGTGAAAGAAAGAAAGAAAGAAAGAAAGAAAGAAAGAAAGAAAGAAAGAAAGAAAGGAGGCGGTGTCCGAATACTCGTTGTCACGACTCCGACCGAAGGACACTCCCCTTCCCGTTCGGGTGGCGCTCGGCGGTCGTCGTCGCAGGCCTACTAGCTGCTACTGATTATTTCCTCCCCATCCTTATGTGTTGATTGAGTGCACCTGTTTTGAGTTATGTAGTAAGGCTTTATTAGTCAGCCGGCCCGCAGGGTTCCTTGTGCGGGATTAATTATTGTGAACGTCTGTTTGGTGTACTTGTGTGCACGTCTATGGGTTTTGTGTTTTCCCATTTAGTGGGTTTTACCTGGAAAGTTTAGCCCCTGTTTGGGGTATTTGTTCGTTTAGTACGCCCTGTGTTTTTGTGAGGGTTGGCTTATGTTCAGCGTTTCTCAGTGCATTAAAATAGCACTCCCCTGACCTCTCTGCTTCCTGCGCCTGACTCCTCACCCACTACACTCAGACCGTTACAGAATCACGCACCTCTGGAATGGAGTCAGCAGGAGAAACAGCCACTCTCCTCCCATCGATGGAAGAGAGGGTTCTACATCACACCACCGTTCTCCATCGGATCGGAACGGCGATGGATCTGGTGATGGAGAGAATGGACCGATGGGAGAGAAGCGGTTTCCTCTCTCCACCTTCGGCCCCCCCTCCTCAGGACTCCCCATCTCCCGACTCCAGCACCCTCCGTCCTACGCTCCCGAGGGTCTATGATCGAGCGGCAGCAGGGTGCCAGGGGTTCTTACTCCAGCTAGAACTGTACCTGGCCACCGTCAGACCTACTCCCTCGGGAGCGGAGAGGGTGAATGTCCTCATCTCCTGCCTCACGGATCGTGCTCTGGAGTGGGCAAAGGCAGTTTTGAATGGTCCAGACTCAGTAGTCCAGAGCACTACCCCGAGTTTTCTCGCCGCTTCCGCGCCGTGTTTGACCATCCTCCAGATGGCTGAGCGGCGGGAGAACGACTATTCCATCTTCGGCAGGAGAAAAGGAGCGCCCAGGATTACGCGTTGGAGTTCCGTACCTTGGCAGCAGGATCCGGGTGGAACGACAGGGCCCTTATCGACCACTACAGGTGTAGTCTCCGGGAGGACGTCCGCAGGGAGCTAGCGTGTCAGGACACCGCTCTTTCCTTGGATGAGCTAATTGACATGTCCATCCGACTGGACAATCTGCTGGCTGCCCGCGGGCGTTCGGAGAGGGTCCTGTGTGTTCCACCACCCAGCATCTCCACTCCTGTTCCGATGGAGTTGGGAGGGGCTTTGCCGAGGGGTACCGGAGGAGGAGGCTCCCTCTGCACCAACTGTGGTCGGAGAGGACACACGGCCGATCGGTGCTGGGGGGGTCCGTCTGGGAGTCGAGATGGCAGGCGGAACATTTCTCGATCACCCCAGGTGAGTCAGCACCAAACTCACCCAGAACCCCCTGTTGGTCACATGTTTGTCTTGATTTTTCTTCTTAAAATATTCCCCTCTTCCCAGCATAGGACGCTAGTCAATTCAGGCTTTTAGTAAAAAGAAGGCGACTAAATTACCACCACATCGACCGGGAAGGGATTGTGCGATAGATATCCAGGTAAACGCTGCGCTTCCCAAGAGTCACGTGTACCCATTGTCCCAAGAGGAGACGTTGGCTATGGATACATATATCACGGAGTCTCTGGGACAGGGGTACATTCGGTCCTTCATTTCACCCGTCTCCTCGAGTTTCTTTTTTGTGAAGAAAAAGGAGGGAGGATTGCTTCCGTGTATTGATTATAGAGGTCTAAATGCCATCACAGTGGGGTTCAGCTACCCACTACCTCTCATTATACGGCAGTGGAATCCTTTCAGGGAGTGCAGTTCTTCACAAAATTGGATCTCAGGAGAGCGTATAGTCTGGTGCGTATTCGGAAGGGAGACGAGTGGAAAACCGCATTTAGTACCACATCGGGCCACTATGAGTACTGCGTCATGCCGTATGGGTTAAAAAATGCTCCAGTCATTTTTCAATCCTTTGTAGCCGATATTCTCAGGGACCTGCACGGGCAGAGAGTGGTTGTTTATATCGATGACATTGTGATCTACTCAGCCACTCACGCCGTGCATGTGTCTCTGGTACGCAAGGTGCTTGGTAGACTGCTGGAGCATGACCTATACGTCAAGGCTGAGAAGTGTGTGTTCTCCAAACGAGCCATCTCCTTTCTGGGTTATCGCATTTCCACCTCGGGGGTGCAGATGGAGGGTGACCGCAGTAAGGCCGTGCGTAATTGGCCGACTCCAACCACGGTAAAAGAGGTGCAGCGGTTTTTGGGTTTTGCCAACTACTACCGGAGATTTATCCGGGGTTTTGGCCAGGTAGCGGCTCCAATTACCTCACTGCTAAAGGGGGGCCCGGTGCGGTTGCAATGGTCAGCAGAGGCGGACAGAGCTTTCAACAGGTTGAAGGCGCTGTTCACGGATGCACCCATGTTGGCGCATCCGGACCCCTCTCTAGCATTCATAGTGGAGGTGGACTCGTCCGAGGCTGGGGTGGGTGCCGTGCTATCACAGCGCTCGGGTACGCCACCAAAACTCCACCCCTGCGCTTTCTTCTCGAGTAAGCTCAGCCCAGCGGAGCGTAACTATGATGTGGGGGACCGGGAGTTGTTAGCGGTGGTCAGGGCTCTGAAGGTGTGGAGACACTGGCTTGAGGGGGCTAAGCACCCCTTTCTCATCTGGACCGACCACCAAAATCTGGAGTATATTCGGGCAGCTAGGAGACTGAACCCGCGGCAGGCAAGGTGGGCCATGTTTTTCACTCGATTCCGGTTCACTTTATCATATAGACCGGGCTCCCAGAACGTGAAGGCGGACGCACTGTCCCGCCTTTACGACACGGAGGATAGGTCCACCGAACCTACTCCCATCCTTCCGGCCTCAAAGCTGATGGCACCGGTGGTATGGGAGGTGGACTCGGACATCGAACGGGCATTACGGGCTGAACCCGCGCCTCCTCAGTCTCCGGCGGGGCGGAGGTACGTGCCGCTTGGTGTTCGGGACCAACTGATTCGGTGGGCTCACGTCCTACCCTCCTCGGGTCACCCTGGGGTGAGGAGGACAGTGGGGAGCCTTCGGGGGAGGTATTGGTGGCCTACCTTGGCTAGGGACGTTAAGGTTTATGTCTCCTCCTGTTCGGTATGCGCCCAGAGTAAGGCTCCTAGGCACCTTCCTAGAGGGAAGTTACAACCCCTCCCCGTTCCACAACGGCCATGGTCAGATCTATCCGTAGATTTCCTGACCGACCTTCCCTCGTCTCAGGGCAACACCACGGTTCTGGTGATTGTGGATCGGTTCTCTAAGTCCTGCCGTCTCCTCCCGTTGCCCGGTATCCCAACAGCCCTACAGACTGCGGAGGCATTATTCACCCACGTCTTCCGGCACTACGGGGTGCCGGAGGACATCGATTCTGATCGGGGCCCCCAGTTCACGTCCCGATTATGGAGGGCGTTCATGGAGCGTCTGGGGGTCTCGGTCAGCCTGACCTCCGGTTATCACCCCGAAGGTAATGGGCAGGTGGAGAGAGTAAACCAGGAGGTGGGTAGGTTTCTGCGGTCGTACTGCCAGGACCGGCCAGGGGAGTGGGCGAGATACATCCCCTGGGCTGAAGTGGCCCAGAACTCATTACGCCACTCCTCTACTAATGTGTCCCCCTTTCAGTGTGTGTTGGGGTACCAGCCGGTCCTGGCACCATGGCATCCGAGCCAGACCGAGGCTCCTGCGGTGGAGGAATGGGTGCAGCGCTCCAAAGAAACCTGGAGGACCGTCCAGGAATCCCTTCAACAGGCTAGTGGACGGCAGAAAAGGAGTGCTGACCGCCACCGCAGTGAGGCCCCCGTGTTTGTACCAGGGGACAGGGTCTGGCTCTCGACCCGAAACCTGCGCCTCCGCATGCCCTGCCGGAAGCTTGAGCCGCAGTGTGTAGGGCCGTTCGCAGTCCTGAGGAGAATAAACGAGGTGTGTTATCGATTACAACTCCCTTCCTATTATCGTATTAACCCCTCGTTTCATGTGTCTCTCCTCAGGCCGGTGGTAGCTGGTCCCCTACAGGACGGTGAGGTGCTCGAGGTCCCTCCTCCCCCTCTGGACATCGAGGGGTCCCCGGCGCATACGATAAGGGCCATTCTGGACTCGAGACGCAGGGTGAGGGGCCTGCAGTACCTCGTGGACTGGGAGGGGTACTGTCCGGAGGAGAGGTGCTGGATACCCACCAGGGACATTTTGGATCCGTCAATGTTGAGCGATTTCCATCGCCTCCATCCGGATCGCCCTGCGCCTTGTCCTCCGGGTCGACCTCGAGGCCGGTGTCGGCGTGCTGCGGGAGCCACGCGTCAAGGGGGGGGGGGGGGGGGGGTACTGTCACGACTCCGACCGAAGGACACTCCCCTTCCCGTTCAGGTGGCGCTCGGCGGTCGTCGTCGCCGGCCTACTAGCTGCTACTGATTATTTCCTCCCCCTCCTTATGTGTTGATTGAGTGCACCTGTTTTGAGTTAGGTAGTAAGGCTTTATTAGTCAGTTCCTTGTGCGGGATTAATTATTGTGATCATCTGTTTGGTGTACTTGTGTGCACGTCTATGGGATTTGTGTTTTCCCATTTTGTGGGTTTTTCCTGGACAGTTTAGCCCCTGTTTGGGGCATTTGTTCGTTCAGTACGTCCTGTGTTTTTGTGAGGGTTGGCTTATGTTCAGCGTTTCTCAGTGCATTAAAATAGCACTCCCCTGAACTCTCTGCTTCCTGCGCCTGACTCCTCACCCACTACACTCAGACCGTTACACTCGTACTCAAAATAGAAGGCATTTTGAGTACACATTAGACATGTACACTTTTTTTTATAGAATTGTAAGAAAATGCTTTAAAACTGCAAAATGTCTGCATCCCATGAAAGAAATTGTAGAATTGCAGGAAATAAGTTTTAAACCTGCAAAATGTTCTCTCCGCCAACAAGAGGGGTGCGAACGGTTTCTGTCATGATCAGTGCTTCTGCCAATTGAAATAGGAGTGGCACGCACATGCGGGATGTTCCCCCAATGCTGGAAGGGGGGTCTGAGTGAAAAACTTTGGGAACCACTGCATTAAATGACGTATTCTGAGTATGGGTGTGTCTAGTACGTTGATATTTGTTGCTTACTGTATACAGTTTTACTAAACAGTACGTTCTAAATAGTATGTTTAGTACACAGTATGTAGTTTTAGTAAGTGGTAAGAAAGACAGATTTTGAACACAACCAGAGAGTGAGAGAGATAAAGCAAGAGAGAGAGAGAGAGAGAGAGAGAGAGAGAGAGAGAGAGAGAGAGAGAGAGAGAGAGAGACAGAGACAGAGACAGAGACAGAGACAGAGACAGAGACAGAGACAGAGACAGAGAGTTGAAGAGGAGACCATTTGTGGATTAAATGGCTGGTTAAATTAGTGTTTTAATGGATCCCTCAGCAGTGATGTCCTTTGCATGTTCTGCATACAGGCTACAGCACACACCATCAATCCATCCAGCCAGTCAAAACTATAAAAATAAAAAACATAGCAATCCGTTATGGTACCATTATTGTTCCCTTGAGGCATTAAGAAATTAACTCATGAATGATAACACCCCAGAGAGTTTACGTTAGTATGTATGATCTACACTGGCAGCCAGCCAAAAATCACTGGAAAGCACAAAGCCCAATTACAGAGATAAACATAAATTCAGGCTTACAACCACAACTGAAAGACAAGTGATAATTCAGGGTCTAATTCATGGTCGGATGGGACATTATCTCTCCCAAGTGCATTGTAATTCAAAATGGTCAGGGGGTTCCTAATGAACCTTCAAGGCTGTTCGCTTGCAATAGCGTATGCCTCATTAACAACCTCCCCCTCTTTCTAACCATACTACATTATATTTAAAACATACTGTTTAGTACAAACGTATGCAGTAAGCAACAAATATCAACATACTTCTCATCCATACTGAGAAGGCGTCATCAAATGCGAAATCACGCTTGTTCCTCGCTATGAGCACATCCCCTATTCTGATTATCAGCTGTTGTCGAACACATGTGGGTGTGAAAAGACAATTATCTTCCTCAATAGTGTGCAACGAATTCTACTCGATGAAATAAATATACCATCCTGCCATTTAAAGTATACTCGATTTACTAAATGTCACAAACGCAAAAAAATATATATTTTGCATACTCAAACGGACTACTATTTAGGAAGCAAGTACGGGTATCTGGACATGGCCAATATCTCCCTCTGTCTGGGTCTCCCTGTGTCTCTCTCTCTCTCCCCCCTTTCTATCTCCCACCCTCCTCTCTCTCTTCATTTTCAGACAGTCAAATCCAGAGCAGCTGTTGGGCAGAAGAGGTAGGAGATGAAAGGCAGGAATAAAGGAAGACAGGAGAGATATCTTCCCTTATTCCTTCCTTTCCTCTCTCCTGCCTGGGCCCAACAGTCAATTAGTTCTCTAATTCCCTCAGGGTAGACAAAAGACACGTGAAGAATATAACCTTTTTGTTGTTCTAAGCTAATCACGGCTTCAATTCTGTAATCTCTCTCACTCTCTCGGGGGTTTGAAAATGGGTCAGAAAACCTTGGTCATGGTTCTCCCTGTGCCTTGTAGTCCTGATTGAGGGAACCAATATCAATCAATCAAAATGTATAGAGCCCTTTTTACATCAGCCAATGTAACAAAGTGCTAATACAGAAACCCAGCCTAATACCCCAAACAGCAAAATGCAGATGTAGAAGCATGGTGGCTAGGAAAAACTACCTAGGATGAAACCTAGAGAGGAACCAGGCTCTGAGGGTTGGCCAGTCCTCTTCAGGCTGTGCTTGGTGGAGATTATAACAGTAGATGGCCAAGATGTTCAAAAGTTCATAGATTACTTGAGATCCACTTCACGCATGTAACCTATTCTTTCCTGCAAATAATTTAGTGTGGGTGAGCGGTTTGCTGATGTCAACATTGTGATCAGCGTGCCCCATGATGGTGGTAGGGTTATGGTATGGGCAGGCATAAGCTACAGACAACGAACACAATTACATTTTAGCGATTGCAATTTCAATGCATAGAGATACCGTGCCAAGATCCTGAGGCCCATTGTCGTGCCATTCATCTGCCAACATCACCACATGTTTCAGCATAATAATACACAGACCCATGTCGCAAGGATCTGTACACAATTCCTGGAAGCTGAAAATGTCCTAGTGCTTCGATGGCCTGAATACTCACCAGACATGTCACCCATTGAGAATGTTTGGGATGCTCTGGATCGATGTGTATGACAGCGTGTTCCAGTTCCTGCCCATATCCAGCAACTTCGCACAGCCAATGAAGAGGAGTAGGACAATATTCTACAGGCCACAATCAACAGCCTGATCAACTCAAATGTGAAGGAGATGTGTCGCACGTCATGAGGCAAATGGTAGTCACACAAGATGCTGACTGGCTTTCTGATCCCCGCCCCTACCTTTGTTTCAAAGGTTTATGACCAGCCAATGCATATCTGTTTTCCCAGTTATGTGAAAGCCATAGATTAAGGCCTAATTTATTTCAGATGTCTGACTTCCTTATATGAACTATAACTCAGTAAAATCTTTGAAATGGTTGCATGCTGCATTTATATTTTTGTTCAGTATACATGTTCATAGAGGAGAATAATTATTTTGTACATAATTTTTTTTTTTTACAAAATAGAGGCATACAAAGACAAAATAAATGTGATACAGTGTGGAAATAATAACATGACTGAAGGAAATGCATGCACTACTCATGAAACAGTTTTTGAACTTTGATTATTCAAAAACATAAAATACAGTCAAAAATATGATATTTTGGCCATATTGCCTTACTCTGAGCTAGATCACAGTTAGATCACATTACACATGCATGGAAGTAGCAACCTGACCAGCAGCCAAACCTTGCACGTGACCAGAGCCCTCTGGAACCTAATTTCCCAGAATTTACCACTACGGCTTCAGGATTTCCTCTGCTGGTAACTCTATCGGAGGCTATTAGGATACAGAGAGCAGTAAGAGTAATCTCAGGTGCCTAAGGGTTTAGAGAAGAGCTAACAAATCCTAGCTAACAGCTAACAAATCCATTCGGCTCTTCTATAATGACATGGCATTTCTAATGTTTAGTTATTCAGAGACAGACACAGCAGCCTAGTAGGTAGAACACTTTGCATAAGCTTGTCTAATGGGACTACATAATTATATTGTCTCCTAGAATAAATATCATGTATCAACAGAGCAAAGTAGAATGGCATGTAGGCCTAGAATATCTCGTACACTAATAGAAAACCAATAACTCAGTGATCTGCATTTATTTGAAAGGAAAACACTGTCTGAGCCCAGCTCTGAATTTATGTCATCACATCTATGGTTCACATGTGTGTCAACATGTTTAAGTCAAATCTCACTGGCAGCACTGTCATAACTAACATAGTCACAGTTAATCAGCTTTAGTTAGCCATACGGTTTCAATGCAAGGCCATACAATAGATCCTTTCTTTACACCCCAACAAAGGGTCTATAGAGTGTTCGCAGTCACAATTAACCCATGATCAACCCAAAATGGCTTTTTTTGCATGGTCATATTATGCCTATCGAGGTTACACGTGGATTAGCCATATCTATGACTAAAAAGAGAATACTTTTACAATCTGAGCTCTATTGTAATCTCTTTTTTTAGATCTTTGATTTCTAAAATGTCTTCTAGCCATAGAAATGGCTACATGTGAATATTCAAACATAAGTTGATCTTAGCCATATTAGCCCCATTGCCTCATCTCATTGTGAATATGAAAGAGAAAAAGGTAGCACTTTACCTTAAAGAACAGAAATGACCAGGAAGTCCATTTACTAAGAAATAACATGGCAAAATGGTAATAAACTAATCATCTATTAATTACTCAGGCTATTTGTTTCTTTGGGATTCATTTGAATCAAGCACCACTAGTGTCACCTTAGAGAGCTTTTTATGTCTCTATTTTGGTTTGGTCAGGGTGTGATTTAGGTGGGCATTCTATGTTCCTTTTTCTATGTTTTGTATTTCTTTGTTTTGGCCGGGTATGGTTCTCAATCAGGGACAGCTGACTATCATTGTCTCTGATTGGGAACCATACTTGTGTAGCTTTTTCCCACCTATGTTTTGTGGGTAGTTGTTTTCTGTTTAGTGTTCTTCACCTGACAGGACTGTTTCGGTTTCACATTGTTATTTTTGTTTCAGTGTTCAGTTCAATAAAAGTCATGAACACTTACCACGCTGCACTTTGGTCTGATTCCTCCTCATCCGACGACGACACCCGTTACAACTAGGCACCATTTGGTTACACCATTTGTGTACCAGAAAGTACCCATTCGAGTTACCACGTACTTTCCTGTTAGTCTACCAATACCAGTGGAAACAATCTGACGATATGCTAACGAGTAGAATATTGTGATATGTATTTATCATGGCATTACAGTTCAAACAAGCACCATAGAACCCCAAGCCACACCGGCGGGCTAACTAACAATCCTGAGAAACTGACCTTTTTCAACTTTGAACATACTTCAACAAACAGTCTTATTTTAAGAGGCTGAGACACCATTGTCTCATGTAGCTTTAATCCTGAAGAATAACAAGCTGCTACTCTCTGAGCTCTGAGGTGGACGCAAATCCTTTGTGTCAGGGGGAAGGATGTTTTTAGGCAATTAAAGGCCTACTCCTTGATTTAAAAAACAGCTATAAAGCTGAAGGGTGGGGCTTCACAAAATATTAATTAAACACCTATTTTACAGTGGCAGTTGACGAGACTATATCTGACTAAATAGAGCCAGAAAAACTAGAAGTAAACTAAAATTATTTTTCATTTCAGTTTACTAAAACGAGACAAAATTATCTACGTGACTAACATCTGACTACTAAGTGTGGACTGGACAAGAGTTTTTGAAGAGATTGAGAGCTTTTCAATAATAACCATGAATAATATTAGCAACACAGATGTGCAGTTCTGTTAAGCAGTGGGAAGGATGTGTCACACCCGGGCAACACAGCCGGTGAGCTGCAGGGGAGAAAGCGATGCGTGTGGGCAGAAAAGCAGACAGGCTCCGCTCCGGCTCCATTTATACATAATACGCAGGTGACTCTCTTGCTTCACTTGAGCTAACCAATCACCACCAGCCTTCTATTCAGCTACGCTTTGCCTTAATTAAGAAACACACACTGCTTTAAGAAATAAAAACAATAGCAGCACTGAGTTTAATAGTAAAACAAAAGTCTAGCTATGTTTTTCTCTCCCTTGAGTAGGCTATAAAAAAGTAATCTTTCACACTGCATTTCATACACAGGTTCTGTAGCCAACGTAGCCAAGTCTACCTCTATTCCTGAGAGAAAACTGATTAATTCTAGACCTTAGGCTACCCTTCAAAGGACATGACCCATAATACCGCCACTACGTTTGTTGGGCCACTACACTATATCTGACTGGGTAAATAACTTTATTTTGAGTTAATGTGGAATCCAGTGGCTCAGACTTGAACACTTGGACCAGGACACGAGCACTGGGACTTGGAATTCAGCCATAGGGACTTGTGACTCAGACTCGATCCGTAGCTTATGCCCATACCGCTACCATGGGGCACGTTGACATCAGAAAACCGCTCGCCCACACAAAACCGCTCGCCCACACAAAACCGCTCGCCCACACCATATAAGTGGTCTGTGGTTGTGAGGCCGGTTGGAAATACTGCTAAATTCTCTAAAATGACATTGGAGGCGGCTAATGGTAGAGAAATGAACATTCAATCCTCTGGCAAAAGCTCTGGTGGACATTTCTGCAGTCATCATGACAATTGCACGCTCAAAACTTGAGACATCTGTCGCATTCTGTTGTGTGACAAAACTGCACATTTTAGAGTGGCCTTTTATTGTCCCCAGCACTAATATGAGTCTAATATGTTAGTATTTGTTGCCTATTGCATACAGTCTTACTAAACAGTATGTTCTAAATTGTATGTAGTATGATAAGTACACAGTTTTAGTAAGTAATAGGCAAAACAGATTTCGCACACGGCGATGGACTGTCAGCCTTAGCAGCCTTAGCACTGTGTCTATGAATTTGAGGGTGGCTACAAAATTTCCCTTGGCCCATTCAGTTTATAATTTCTTTGTATTTTTTATTTAACTAGGGAAGTCAGTTAAGAACAAATTCTTATTTACAATGACGGCCTTCCCCGGCCAAACCCAGACGACGCTAGGCCAATTGTGTGCCATTCTATGGGACTCCCAATCACGGCCGGATGTGATTCAACCTGGATTCGAACCGGGGCACATGTTTAGTATTAGTGGATTGAATATATCTCTTTGCCCGAGTGGCGCAGTGGATATATCAAAGGAATTTAAAAGGGAGAAAGAGGATGTAGGCTGAGAGTTGTGAAGCAAGTTCAGGGAGTGAATAACTGTAATAAATAAATGAACAAAACAAGAAACACAAACAGCACACCGACATGAAACAGGAACAATGGCAACTGGGGAAGAAACAAAAGGGAATGACATATAAAGTGCAGGTAATCAAGGAGGTGATGGAGTACAGGTGAGTGTCATTATGCGCATAATGCTGGTGACAGGAGTGCTCAATAACGAGCAGCCTGGTTACCTAGAGTCTGGAGAGGGAGTACACAGGCCGGAGAGGGAGTACACGGTCCACTCCAGGATCAGGAGTGAACCGGTCACCTCTGCTAAGGCGTGGGAACCTGTCGATCCGGCTGAGGCGCGGAAACATAATGACCTAGAGTGCCGGGGAGAGAGCATACGTGACAGTACCCCCTCCCTGGCGCATTCGGCTCCAGCCGCAGGACGCCAACCAAAGAGAAGATCCCGGGGATCCGGAGTGGACCGGTCGCCTCCGCCTCAGCACAGAAACATCACGAACCGGCAGAGGCGTGAGAGCCTGATGAGCTGGCTGAGATCTGCCCGGTTGCCTCAGTCGAGGCACGGGAACCTGTTCACCAGCTGAGGCATGGGAGCCTATCGAACGTGCTGAGGCAAGGCAGCCTGTCGAGCCAGCTGACGCATGGGAGCCTTTCGATCCCGCTGAGGTATGGAAACCTGTCAGGCCAGCTGAGGCAGGGGAACCCGACAAACCGGCTGAGGCCTCCCAGGTAGCTCCAGTACGGACACCCGGACCCGACATCACCTCCAACACCAAAACATACAACAACAAAAAACACTCCCTGATGCTTCCCCTTGTTTATGGCATCATTCTGTAACGCTGTATGCTGAGAGTCGGGAAGCAAGTTCAGGGAGTGAGTACATTTAATATATAAATGAACAAAACAAGAAACACAAACAGAGCACCGACATGAAACAGGCATAATGACGACTGGGGAAGAAATCAAAGGGAATGACATATAAAGAGCAGGTAATGAAGAAGGTGATGGAGTCCAGGTGAGTGTCATTATGCGCGTAACGCTGTTGACAGGTGTGCGCCATAACGAGCAGCCTGGTGACCTAGAGGCCAGAGAGGGAGCACACGTGACAGTTCCTAATGTGCTCTGTTGGGAGAGCAACGTCAGTCACTTTTCATGTTTCACTATGGCAACAACGTTCGTTGGCAGGTATTGGATTGACTGACATACTTTCCAGAGTGCTTCAGGAGAAAACAACAGAAGTCCATAACCCGAGAGGGTAGAACTGAGCTAATATCCTTGGGATATGGACCACTACATTGGCTCTCTCTGGATATATTGTCCCCGTCCATACAGTCAGCGGGGTTCTCCGTTCATCGTGCGGACAGGAAGAAGGAACTTTCCGGGGTGGAGGTGGAGGAGTATGTCTCATGATTAACAACATGGTGTGATTGTGGTAACGTACAGGAATTCCCAATCTGGAATAACACATCTAATTCTGACCACATTAGCTCCCAAAATAATTTTCTGGGGGTTATATTCACTGCCTACACAGCGACGGCTCTCAAGGAACTACACTGAACTTCGTGCAAACTGGAAACTGCATATCCTGAGACAGCACATGCTGCATACTCTCCCTTCCAGAATGGCTACAAGGCCCTCCCCAACCCTGCCTTCTGCAAAGGGAATGGAAACACTTCAGGAAGTGAAGCTGAGCAAAGACATGTATTCAATCCACTAATACTAAACATGTGCTTGTATCTTAGAAAAATCTCTGTTTTTATCATTTTGATCTTAGCGCCATCTTGAATTGCCATAGTAACGACTGACACCCATGAGTCATTGGTAGGAGTGAGAAAATTGGGAGTTTTGGTGTGGAGACTGAAAGTGAATGCTGCCACTGGGTGGCGCTTCACCTTTACTGGACCTGAACGAATTCTCACAACTTTGACAGCTTTGTCAGGACAACAATATGAAGGTAAGAAAATGTATGCAATTCGTTTTTATGTTGGTAATTATAATATGTACATTTTAGAGTATTTTTTCAGATTGATAAGATGAGTCTGTGAAATAACATTTTGATAACAAGTCGAGTAGACAAATCAGCCAAAACGAGACAAGGTGGCTACTTGATTTAGCTCGTCTTGTCTTTTGGATGTAAATGTTATCTTATTGATATCTGTACAAAATAAAATATTTATATTGACAATTTGAAGAGCATTTGTCATTAGGTATGAGCTAGACCTATAGCTAAAACGAACTGGCTAACGTTAGTGATTAGATATAAAAATAGCTAGCTAGCCAGGCAAAAGAGAGGGCTCCTACATGATTGCTATTTCACCAGTAAAATGTATGATTCCCAAATAGCTAGCTACAATCATTATTAGCTAGCTAGCTAACTAGCTACATATTTTACGTTTTTTATTTTTTTTTATCTGTGATTCCTAAAAAGAGTATGCCTTCTGGCTGCCATCTAACTTGAACAATTGCCTTCCATTTATGATTCCTTTTTACATGCTGAAGGGTAATCGTCACTTGGGGAAGACGAGGACGAAGAGGATGAGATTGAAATGGAGAAACTGGAGGAAGTTGAGAAGCCACCACATGATGCTGATGCCTCTCAGCCAAGCTTTTTGACTGGAATTTAACTGTCAATGATTTATTATTATTATTATTATTATTATTATTATTATTATTATTATGTACTATTAGGCAGGGGTGAAAGTAAATGTAATTTATTCCCAGTATGGGACTTCCTATTTGTGCATGACCTAATCAAAGAATTACATATAGAATCCCCATTAATTTGATTGGATTTCTATGGGCCTAATAGTCAAGATTTGTTATTTAACTTTTGCAATGTATTAGGCTACCCTTTAATGTGGCATAAACACAACCAGTCATGATTTCATAACATTTTCAACAAATGTTTTCATCAAATTTTCAAACAATTATTTAAAAAGCTCATGCAGGCTACCTGTGCACAGTACTCAGCGAAAATGGTTCTTAAGCCTCATTTAGATATTTTTCTGCTTATAATTTCCGACATTTGGTAAGCTATTTGTTAGTCAACTTGTCTATAATTAGATACATGTTGCTTCTCTTCTCTTCTCTGTCATTACTTGATGCTTGTCTAGAATACTACATAAAGCCTTGTTCACCAGAACGATGTCATAAATCGATAGAATGTTAATGATGCATTGATCAATCTAGTTGACATTGGTAAAGTTCTTTCATTTCTGCTTCTCTCACATAGCAAGGACATTTAGGGACCAGGGGACCAAATTATATCACTTTGAACAGTTTTAAGAAAATGAAAAGCTGTGAAAACGATCCAACATGTTTTTGATATTATTTCAGTTCGTCTTGGATAATTACTGTGAGCTTTTATGACCCTGAAATAAATTCCACATTTAGGTTACACAACAGCTCCATAAGTGCACATTCTCATTCTCTCAAGATGCTGAAAGAAAGAAATCATATCAGTATCTCCACTCCTGTTCCTGAGACAAAATTAACATTCTTTCATTTTACTGTGAGTAACACTAAATTCTGCAGGAGTGAATATTAGAATAGGCTACATGAGGCCTACAGTAAGTGTCCAGACTTCAGTTACTATTCCAACTATTTGGCGAATCATTCTGGCATCTATACAGTGCCATTGGATAAGCGCAAAGAGACATCACTTACAAAACACCAAAAAGTGTTATGACATTCGGTGATTGTCATTCTTTAGGCCTAAACAAGTCTTGTAACCTGAATTGATGCGTACACTGCTGTCAGCGCACGTCTCTGTCAGGGCCACTCATCTCTGCCTTGGCAAAAATTGTTCTTTGTCATCAAACTACACTGCACTTTGGAGCGCATTTCACAAGTATATCTGCAAATGTTTCATACAACTGCCATGCAGTAATGATAAATAGTGTAATAGCCTACAGTTTTGTAATCTCTGTTTTAATTATTGTGATAGGCTCATGTTCTACCAGTACAGCGTACCCCCACTATTCATTTTGAAGATACTCCGTACCAGACCATTCCAGCTAACTTTCACCCCTGCCTATATATAAATGAGGTATATCATTTTGTAAATACTCTCATCTCTCTCTCTCTAGGACACTGTGGTGGACTGTCAGCTGTCAGACCTTTGTGAGGAAGACGACACTATAGACATGTCACCTGTGCTCCACCGTGACAAGGATAGGCAGGGGCTGTAGAGATTGGACAACATGCTACTGAGGCTGTAAACAGGGCTGAGGGACAAATCACATGCTTACAGGACACATACATAGATATACATACAGTACACAACTAGGTACTAGTTAAGGGTCTCCTAGTCTTCACCCAGTAGCTCAGATTGTCACTGGTCATTTCCCTGTTCTTGTATGCTTTTAATTCTGAGTATTAGGCTATAGGCCAAGAGAAATCTATGTAAGAAACTTCATACATAAGAAACTGAAGTTGTAAAATACCATTACTGTTATTATAGTATATTCTTTGTTATATTTTTGTAATTACAGTTAAATTTTGATCAAATCAAATCAAATTGTATTTGTCACATACACATGGTTAGCAGATGTTAATGCGAGTGTAGCGAAATGCTTGTGCTTCTAGTTCCGAAAATGCAGTAATAACCAACAAGTAATCTAACTAACAATTCCAAAACTACTGTCTTATACACAGTGTAAGGGGATAAAGAATATGTACATAAAGATATATAAATGAGTGATGGTACAGAGCGGCATAGGCAAGATACAGTAGATGGTATCGAGTACAGTATATACATATGAGATGAGTATGTAAACAAAGTGGCATAGTTAAAGTGGCTAGTGATACATGTATTACATAAGGATGCAGTAGATGATATAGAGTACAGTATATACGTATACATATGAGATGAATAATGTAGGGTATGTAAACATTATATTAGGTAGCATTGTTTAAAGTGGCTAGTGATATATTTTACATCATTTCCCATCAATTCCCATTATTAAAGTGGCTGGAGTTGAGTCAGTGTGTTGGCAGCAGCCACTCAATGTTAGTGGTGGCTGTTTAACAGTCTGATGGCCTTGAGATAGAAGCTGTTTTTCAGTCTCTCGGTCCCAGCTTTGATGCACCTGTACTGACCTTGCCTTCTGGATGATAGCAGGGTGAACAGGCAGTGGCTCGGGTGGTTGTTGTCCTTGATGATCTTTATGGCCTTCTTGTGACATAGGGTGGTGTAGGTGTCCTGGAGGGCAGGTAGTTTGCCCCCGGTGATGCGTTGTGCAGACTTCACCGCCCTCTGGAGAGCCTTACGGTTGTGGGCGGAGCAGTTGCCATACCAGGCAGTGATACAGCCCGCCAGGATGCTCTCGATTGTGCATCTGTAGAAGTTTGTGAGTGCTTTTGCTGACAAGCAGAATTTCTTCAGCCTCCTGAGGTTGAAGAGGTGCTTCTGCGCCTTCTTCACGATGCTGTCTGTGTGAGTGGACCAATTCAGTTAGTCTGTGATGTGTATACTGAGGAACTTAAAACTTACTACCCTCTCCACTACTGTTCCATCGATGTGGATAGGGGGGTGTTCCCTCTGCTGTTTCCTGAAGTCCACAATCATCTCCTTAGTTTTGTTGACGTTGAGTGTGAGGTTATTTTCCTGACACCACACTCCGAGGGCCCTCACCTCCTCCCTGTAGGCCGTCTCGTTGTTGTTGGTAATCAAGCCTACCACTGTTGTGTCGTCCGCAAACGTAATGATTGAGTTGGAGGCGTGCGTGGCCACGCAGTCGTGGGTGAACAGGGGGTACAGGAGAGGGCTCAGAACGCACCCTTGTGGGGCCCCAGTGTTGAGGATCAGCGGGGTGGAGATGTTGTTGCCTACCCTCACCACCTGGGGGCGGCCCGTCAGGAAGTCCAGTACCCAGTTGCACAGGGCGGGGTCGAGACCCAGGGTCTCGAGCTTGATGACGAGCTTGGAGGGTGCTATGGTGTTGAATGCCGAGCTGTAGTCGATGAACAGCATTCTCACATAGGTATTCCTTTTGTCCAGATGGGTTAGGGCAGTGTGCAGTGTGGTTGAGATTGCATCGTCTGTGGACCTATTTGGGCGGTAAGCAAATTGGAGTGGGTCTAGGGTGTCAGGTAAGGTGGAGGTGATATGGTCCTTGACTAGTCTCTCAAAGCACTTCATGATGACGGCAGTGAGTGCTACGGGGCGGTAGTCGTTTAGCTCAGTTACCTTAGCTTTCTTGGGAACAGGAACAATGGTGGCCATCTTGAAGCATGTGGGGACAGCAGACTGGGATAGGGAGAGATTGAATATGTCCGTAAACACACTGGCCAGCTGGTCTGCGCATGCTCTGAGGGCGTGGCTGGGGATGCCGTCTGGGCCTGCAGCCTTGCGAAGGGTTAACACGTTTAAATGTTTTACTCACCTCGGCTGCAGTGAAGGAGAGTCCGCATGTTTTCGTTGCAGGCCGTGTCAGTGGCACTGTATTGTCCTCAAAGCGGGCAAAAAAGTTATTTAGTCTGCCTGGGAGCAAGACATCCTGGTCCGTGACTGGGCTGGTTTTCTTCTTGTAGTCCGTGATTGACTGTAGACCCTGCCACATACCTCTTGTGTCTGAGCTGTTGAATTGAGATTCTACTTTGTCTCTATACTGACGCTTAGCTTGTTTGATAGCCTTGCGGAGGGAATAGCTGCACTGTTTGTATTCGGTCATGTTACCAGTCATCTTGCCCTGATTAAAAGCAGTGGTTCGCGCTTTCAGTTTCACGCGAATGCTGCCATCAATCCACGGTTTATGGTTAGGGAATGTTTTAATCGTTGCTATGGGAACGACATCTTCAACGCACGTTCTAATGAATTCGCACACCGAATCAGCGTATTCATCAATGTTGTTATCTGACGCAATACGAAACATATCCCAGTCCACGTGATGGAAGCAGTCTTGGAGTGTGGAATCAGCTTGGTCGGACCAGCGTTGGACAGACCTCAGCGTGGGAGCTTCTTGTTTTAGTTTCTGTCTGTAGGCAGGGATCAGCGAAATGGAGTCGTGGTCAGCTTTTCCGAAAGGGGGGTGGGGCAGGGCCTTATATGCGTCGCGGAAGTTAGAATAACAATGATCCAAGGTTTTCCCGCCCTGGTTGCGCAATCGATATGCTGATGTAATTTAGGGAGTCTTGTTTTCAGATTAGCCTTGTTAAAATCCCCAGCTACAATGAATGCAGCCTCAGGATGTATGGATTCCAGTTTGCAAAGAGTCAAATAAAGTTAGTTCAGAGCCATCGATGTGTCTGCTTGGGGGGGAATATATACGGCTGTGATTATAATCGAAGAGAATTCTCTTGGTAGATAATGCGGTCGACATTTGATTGTGAGGAAGTCTAAATCAGGTGAACAGAAGGATTTGAGTTTCTGTAATCACACCACATCTCGTTAGCCATAAGGCATACGCCCCCGCCCCTCTTCTTACCAGAAATATGTTTGTTTCTGTCGGCGCGATGCGTGGAGAAACCCGCTGGCTGCACTGCCTCCGATAGCGTCTCTCCAGTGAGCCATGTTTCCGTGAAGCAAAGAACGTTAACAGTCTCTGATGAATATATCCCTGAGTTTAATGTTTGAATAAGACAATGTATCCCCTTATCCTTATTCTTTCAAAGGTATTGTTTTATTAATATTATATTACTTGTGTATGTCTTTATCAAATGTAAGACTAAATGCCATTTGTAATATGTTTTAACGCATATACAGTACATTCGGAAAGTATTCAGACCTCTTGACTTTTTTCACATTTTGTTACGTTACAGTCTCATTCTAAAATGGATTATAATGTTTTTTCCCCTCAATCTACACACAATACTCCAAAACGGAATGCAAAAACAGTTTTTTTGAAAATTTTGCAAATGTATTAAAATTAAAAACAGAAATATTTCATTTACATAACTATTCAGATCCTTTGGCAGTGATTACAGCCTCGAGTCTTCTTGGGTATGACGCTACAAGCTTGGCACACCTATCTTTGGGGAGTTTCTCACATTCCTCTATGCAGATCCTCTCAAGCTCTGTCAGATTGGATGGGGAGCGTTGATGCACAGCCATTTTCAGGTCTCTCCAGAGATGTTCAATTGGGTTCAAATCCGGGCTCTGGCTGGGCCACTCAAGGACATTCAGAGACATGTCCAGAAGCCACTCCTGTGTTGTCTTGGCTGTGTGCTTAGGGTCATTGTCCTGTTGGAAGGTGAACCTTCACCCCAGTCAGGTCCTGAACGCTCTGGAGCAGGTTTTCATCAAGGATCTCTTTACTTTACTCTGTTCATATTTCCCTCGATCCTGACTATTCTCCCAGTCCCTGCCGCTGAAAAACATCCCCACATAATTATGCTGCCACCACCATGCTTCACCCTAGGGATGGTGCCAGGTTTCCTCCAGATGTGACGCATGGCATTCAATCCAAAGAGTTCAATCTTGGTTTCATCAAACCAGAGAATCTTGTTTCTCTTGGCCTGATAGTCTTTACGTGTCTTTTGGTAAACTCCAAGTGGGCTGTCATGTGAGTTTTACAGTCGTTTCTTTGCAGAGGAGTGGATTATGTCTGGCCGCTCCACCATAAAGGCCTGATTGGTTGAGTGCTGCAGAGCTGGTGGTCCTTCTGCAAGAGATGGTGGTCCTTCTCCCATCTTCACAGAGAAACTCTAGAGCTCTGTCAGAGTGACCATCGGGTACTTGGTCACCTCGCTGAGGTCACCTCCCGGGAAGCCAGGGCTAAGAAGAGCCTTGGTAGTTCCAAACTTCTTCCATTTAAGAATGATGGAGGTCACCGTGTTCTTGGGGACCTTCAATGCTGCAGACATTTTTTGGTACCCATCTCCAGATCTGTGACTCAACACATGATTGGTTTTTGCTCTGACATGCACTGTCAAGTGTGGGACCTTATAAAGACAGATGTGTGCATTTCCAACACATATGGAATCATGTAGTAACCAAAAAAGTGTTAAACAAATCAAAATATATTTTATAATTGAGATTCTTCAAAGTAGCCACCCTTTGCCTTGATGACAGCTTTGCACACTCTTGACATTCTCTCAACCAGCTTCACCTGGAATGCTTTTCCAACAGTCTTGAAGGATTTCCCACATATGCTGAGCACTTGTTGGCTGCTTTTCCTTCACTCTGCGGGCCAACTCAGCCCAAAACATCTCAATTGGGTTATTTGGGCAGCAAATGAACTAATGAACAGCTAATGAACAGCTAATGAACATATACTATGCGGCAGAGGTAACTCTGGGTCTCCCATTTCGGTGGAGGTCCTCATGAGAGCCAATTTCAACATAGTGCTTGATGGTTTCTGTGACTGCACTTGAAGAAACTTTCAAAGTTCTTGAAATTTTCTGGATTGACTGACCTTCATGTAAAGTAATAATAGACTGTAAAAATCCCCAAAACTTCACAGATCTTAATTGTAAAGGGTTTAAACACTGTTTCCCATACTTGTTCAATGAATCATAAACAATTAATGAACATGCACCTGTGGATAACAGCTTACAGACAGTATGCAATTAAGCTCACAGTTATGAAAACTTCGGACACTAAAGAGGCCTTTCTACTGACTCTGAAAATCACCAAAATAAAGATTCCCAGGGTCCCTGCTTATTTGCGTGAACGTGCCTTAGGTATGCTGCAAGGAGGCATGAAGACTGCAGATGTGGCCAGGGCAATAAATTACAATGTCCGTACTGTGAGACGCCTAAGACAGAGCTACAGGGAGACAGGACGGACAGTTGGCCGTCGTCGCAGTGGCAGATCACATGTAACAACACCTGCACAGGATCGTTACATCCGAACATCACACCTGCGGTACAGGATGGCAATAACAACGGCCCGAGTTACACCAGGAATGCACAATCCCCCCATCAGTGCTCAGACTGACCGCAAGAGAGGCTGGACTGAGGGCTTGTAGGCCTGTTGAATATTGAATGATGTCCAATGATCCATCGCATCTCCCAAAAACATTTTCAACATAAACATGCAAAATGACAGTCTAGAAACTAAAGCTTTGGTTGTCTTCCTCTCAGGCTTCCATGTCTTCTCACTGGACCTCAATGTCCACCTCTTGAACATCAGACTCTGAGGCCTCATCTTCACTGTCACTTTCCAACCTTATTGAGGATGGCTCGTTGTCAGGCCCAAAAAGCCTCAAATCTTCCCGGATGGCGACCAATTTCTCAATCCTTGTTCAGCCTGTTGCGTGCTTTGGTGTGTGTGTTCACAAACAAGGACCAGTTGCGCTCTGAGGAGGCTGACGTTGGTGGGATTTGTAGGATGATGGAGGCAACAGGGGAAAGCGCCTCAAATCAAGTCCCTTCCACCAGGTGGTTGATGAGATATGTTGGCACGACTGCCATATAGCATCTCCATCCCAAAGCCCTTGCTTGGAAGTGTACTTCGCCAGACTGCCAAGAACCTTGCCATCATCCATGCCAAGGTGACAAGACTTGGTAGTGATGACACCATAGGCCTTTTTGATCTCTGCACCAGACAGGATGCTCTTGCCAGCATATTTGGGGTCCAAGATGTATGCTGTGGCGTGTATGGGCTTCATGCAGAATCTTCACACTTTTTGATGTATTTCAGAACTGCAGCTTCCTTTGCTTGGAGCAATAGTGAAGTGTGCAGGGCAGGACGGATTTCTTCTCTTACATCAGCAAGCAGAGTCTGAACATTAGACAGGATGGCATTGTCTCGCTCAAACCGTGCAATGGCTACTGCTATAGGTTTCAGGACGTCAGGCTGCTTACACCCCTCCCCCTCCCTAAATACATCATCCATGAGGATCCTCTCGATGGGGCTATCCATATCAGCAGACTGTGATATGGCTATTTCTTGGAGAGACTCAGTCCCCTCTAGGCGACTGTCAAACATGATGACAACACCACCCCAACGGGTGTTGCTGGACAGCTTCAGGTGCTCTTATTCTTCTCACTTTGCTTGGTGAGGTAGATTGCTGCTATAACATGATGCCCCTTCACATATATAACCATTTCCTTGGCTCTCTTGTAGAGTGTATCCATTGTTTTCAGTGCCATGATGTCTTTGACGAGCAGATTCAATGCATGAGCAGCACAGCCAATGGGTGTGATGTGAGGGTAGGACTCCTCCACTTTAGACCAAGCAGCCTTCATGTTCGCAGCATTGTAGGTCACCAGTGCAAATACCTTCTGTGTTCCAAGGTCATTGATGACTGCCTTCAGCTCATCTGCATTGTAGAGATTGATGTGTCTGTTGTCCCTTGTGTCTGTGCTCTTGTAGATGATGTAGGGGTGGAGATGATGTAGTTAATTATTACTTGCCCTCAAACATTCGACCACCCATCAGAGATGATTGCAATAAAGTCTGCTTTCTCTATGATTTGCTTGACCTTCACTTGAACTCTGTTGAACTCTGCATCCAGCAAATTAATTGATAAAGTATGTCTGGTTGGAGGGGTGTATGCTGGGCAAAGAACATTCAGAAATATCTTAGAGTACAGATCGCCTGTGAGCATCAGAGGTGAACCAGTTGCAGATACAGCTCGAGCAAGACATTCATCAGCATTTCTCTGACTATGTTCCTCCATTGAGTCAAAGGAGGACCATGAGCTGTTGCTATCAATAAGGTGTCTGAATCATCGTTTTCATCTCGAATAGAAGTAGAGGGGCTTTTGTCAGAGATTGCTTGTTGTGAGCGATGAGGGAACTTTATGCACTTGGCCAGATAATTCTGCATCTTTGTTTCATTCTTTACATATGATTGGCACAGTATTTGCAAATGTACACAGCTTTCCCTTCTACATTAGCTGCATTGAAATGACTCCACACATCAGACAGTGCCAGTGACATTTTCCTGTAAAGATTAGAAAAAGAATTGTACAAAAATACAAATAATATACAATTCCATGTACAGATAATGTTAGATTAAACAACTCCTTTGTAAGATAACTTTTTTTTAAATGAAAAATGTATGGAAACAGGTGAAACAGTTAGCAGGCTCAAGCAAGGTAAAACCCACATGGTAGCAAAAACTAACTAGCAGAAATTGTTAACAAGTTAGAAATGATTTAAATACACTTTGCAGTAGGCTACTATTTACTAGTTAACAAAAAAATAACTGTGGTATAAAATATATTCCACCCACCCAATATTGTAATAAAAACTTACCAGAAAGCATGTAGTCCTTGGCTTAGAAAGTATAGTTGTGTGGGCTCAATAACATCTCATTAGTGTGTAAGATCTTGAGAATCAGCTGTACATGTGATGGAAGAGTGCACTGCACATGTGATGGTAGAACGCACTGTGCATGCCGAGGGTTGTAATTCCATTGAATTGGGGATAATTTAAACAAAATATGCCACAAGACCTAGAATTGCATTATGTGTATCCCACAAAAAAAGGTTCACTGTTATAAGCTAACGTTTTTGATGAATTTAAGCAAAATTCCCCAAAATCTCGGGCTTAACTCCTATGGAAATTTACCGGAAGGTTTCCGACCCTTTGCAACCCTATCCCAGACCATACTATAAAAATCCTTGCATGCTGGTCCTCTAAAGCCTATCATTCCTACATCCGCTCTGACATCAACATCAGGAGAGCACACAAAATGCTCATCTCTCAGAACCTACATTAACTCAAGCACTGTTTTCTAGTTCCTGCCTCCTTTCACAGACACCTCCTGCACCGATTCCTACCCAACCAGCCAAAAGAGGGTTGGCTTGCTAGCTGTGCCTGAATCCTCATGGTTTTCTTCCTTCCCGAGTTATTTTCCCTTGCCACAGTCACTTCTGCTTGCTCTCCTGGGGTCTAAGATTGGGTCACTCCGTGGGCAGCTCGTCCATATGCTGTACTACCTCAACAATATTGCCAAACATTCAGCACCTGCAGTCCAGAACAACTCACTCCCTGTCCAGGGTTTGACTAATTTGGAGTTCTAATTTTGGGGATTGCCATCACCACAGCAGGCTAACTACCATGCCTGTTGTCTACAAACCAAACTCTACAGAGTCCCCCTCCCCCCCAAATCGTAAAGAAAGGCTATCAAGGCCCAATGACATTAAACAACATGGTAAGCTAAACATGATAGGAGAAAAACATGTTCCTGCCACAACAGAGGTAGTATTCCTAGAGGAAGTTCCAGGTAGAACAACTTCCGGTTTGGAGCGAGTGGTCGCATCGGCGCTTCGCTCCCGCAGGTAGTATAACTTTTTACATTTCATTATATTTCATTATAGCACAACGGTTTGATTTGTCTAATCTTAGCAATTTCTTCTCAGCTAGCTACATAGCCGTCTTTGTATCAAAGATAATTGTATAATTATCGTATTTCGCCGTCCTAACATAGTCTTCACTAGCCAGCTAGCTAACGTCCACTGATTAGCTGCACTGGGAAAACTATTACACTCAACTGAACGACTTGATCAGTGTAGTGTTAGCTAGCTACATAGCTGTCTTTGCTGTCTTCGTATCTTCGTTCCAAGATAATTGTGTTGTTTAGGTTTAGAGTGTGTAGTCTTAGAGTGATTATCTTAATTTACCGAGGTTAGCTAGCCAGCTATTTGTCGTCCTTAACGTAGGAGACTCTGCTAGCTAGCCAACAGCTAGCCAACGCTAGCCAACGTCTTCTGAATAGAACTCAACAACCCGGTCGCATTCACAGGTAGTATCACATTTTCATTTCATTTCATTACAGTACAACGGTTTGATTTGTTTGATCGTAGCTAGCTACATAGCCGTCTTTGTATCAAAGATAATTGTGTAGTCTAGAGCGATTTTCTAGGTTAGCTAGCCAGCTATTGTCGTTCTTTTAACGCAACGTAATGTAAACAACACTACTAGCTAGCCAGCTAGCCCCCGAATAGCAGCACTGTAGAAACTATTACACTCAACGGAACGACTTGATTAGTGTAGTGTCAACAACGCACCCACTGCCAGCTAGCCTACTTCAGCAGTACTGTATCATTTTAATCATTTTAGTCAATAAGATTCTTGCTACGTAGCTTAACTTTCTGAACATTCGAGACGTGTAGTCCACTTGTCATTCCAATCTCCTTTGCATTAGCGTAGCCTCTTCCGTAGCCTGTTAACTATGTGTCTGTTTATCCCTGTTCTCTCCTCTCTGCACAGACCATACAAACGCTCCACACCGCGTGGCCGCGGCCACCCTAATCTGGTGGTCCCAGCGAGCACGACCCACGTGGAGTTCCAGGTCTCCGGTAGCCTCTGGAATTGCCGATCTGCGGTCAACAAGGCAGAGTTCATCTCAGCCTATGCCTCCCTCCTGCCCCTCGACTTCTTGGCACTAACGGAAACATGGATCACCACAGACAACACTGCTACTCCTACTGCTCTCTCTTCGTCCGCCCACGTGTTCTCGCACACCCCGAGAGCTTCTGGTCAGCGGGGTGGTGGCAGCGGGATCCTCATCTCTCCCAAGTGGTCATTCTCTCTTTCTCCCCTTACCCATCTGTCTATCGCCTCCTTTGAATTCCATGCTGTCACAGTTACCAGCCCTTTCAAGCTTAACATCCTTATCATTTATCGCCCTCCAGGTTCCCTCGGAGAGTTCATCAATGAGCTTGATGCCTTGATAAGCTCCTTTCCTGAGGACGGCTCACCTCTCACAGTTCTGGGCGACTTTAACCTCCCCACGTCTACCTTTGACTCATTCCTCTCTGCCTCCTTCTTTCCACTCCTCTCCTCTTTTGACCTCACCCTCTCACCTTCCCCCCCTACTCACAAGGCAGGCAATACGCTCGACCTCATCTTTACTAGATGCTGTTCTTCCACTAACCTCATTGCAACTCCCCCTCCAAGTCTCCGACCACTACCTTGTATCCTTTTCCCTCTCGCTCTCATCCAACAACTCCCACACTGCCCCTACTCGGATGGTATCGCGCCGTCCCAACCTTCGCTCTCTCTCCCCCGCTACTCTCTCCTCTTCCATCCTATCATCTCTTCCCTCCGCTCAAACCTTCTCCAACCTATCTCCTGATTCTGCCTCTTCAACCCTCCTCTCCTCCCTCTCTGCATCCTTTGACTCTCTATGTCCCCTATCCTCCAGGCCGGCTCGGTCCTCCCCTCCCCTCCCGCTCCGTGGCTCGATGACTCATTGCGAGCTCACAGAACAGGGCTCCGGGCAGCCGAGCGGAAATGGAGGAAAACTCGCCTCCCTGCGGACCTGGCATCCTTTCACTCCCTCCTCTCTACATTTTCCTCCTCTGTCTCTGCTGCTAAAGCCACTTTCTACCACGCTAAATTCCAAGCATCTGCCTCTAACCCTAGGAAGCTCTTTGCCACCTTCTCCTCCCTCCTGAATCCTCCTCCCCCCCCTCCTCCCTCTCTGCAGACGACTTCGTCAACCATTTTGAAAAGAAGGTCGACGACATCCGATCCTCGTTTGCTAAGTCAAACGACACCGCTGGTTCTGCTCACACTGCCCTACCCTGTGCTCTGACCTCTTTCTCCCTCTCTCTCCAGATGAAATCTCGCGTCTTGTGACGGCCGGCCACCCAACAACCTGCCCGCTTGACCCTATCCCCTCCCCTCTTCTCCAGACCATTTCCGGAGACCTTCTCCCTTACCTCACCTCGCTCATCAACTCATCACTGACCGCTGGCTACGTCCCTTCCGTCTTCAAGAGAGCGAGAGTTGCACCCCTTCTGAAAAAACCTACACTCGATCCCTCCGATGTCAACAATTACAGACCAGTATCCCTTCTTTCTTTTCTCTCCAAAACTCTTGAACGTGCCGTCCTTGGCCAGCTCTCCCGCTATCTCTCTCTGAATGACCTTCTTGATCCAAATCAGTCAGGTTTCAAGACTAGTCATTCAACTGAGACTGCTCTCCTCTGTATCACGGAGGCGCTCCGCACTGCTAAAGCTAACTCTCTCTCCTCTGCTCTCATCCTTCTAGATCTATCGGCTGCCTTCGATACTGTGAACCATCAGATCCTCCTCTCCACCCTCTCCGAGTTGGGCATCTCCGCCGCGGCCCACGCTTGGATTGCGTCCTACCTGACAGGTCGCTCCTACCAGGTGGCGTGGCGAGAATCTGTCTCCTCACCACGCGCTCTCACCACTGGTGTCCCCCCAGGGCTCTGTTCTAGGCCCTCTGCTATTCTCGCTATACACCAAGTCACTTGGCTCTGTCATAACCTCACATGGTCTCTCCTATCATTGCTATGCAGACGACACACAACTAATCTTCTCCTTTCCCCCTTCTGATGACCAGGTGGTCGAATCGCATCTCTGCATGTCTGGCAGACATATCAGTGTGGATGACGGATCACCACCTCAAGCTGAACCTCGGCAAGACGGAGCTGCTCTTCCTCCCGGGGAAGGACTGCCCGTTCCATGATCTCGCCATCACGGTTGACAACTCCATTGTGTCCTCCTCCCAGAGCGCTAAGAACCTTGGCGTGATCCTGGACAACACCCTGTCGTTCTCAACTAACATCAAGGCGGTGGCCCGTTCCTGTAGGTTCATGCTCTACAACATCCGCAGAGTACGACCCTGCCTCACACAGGAAGCGGCGCAGGTCCTAATCCAGGCACTTGTCATCTCCCGTCTGGATTACTGCAACTCGCTGTTGGCTGGGCTCCCTGCCTGTGCCATTAAACCCCATACAACTCATCCAGAACGCCGCAGCCCGTCTGGTGTTCAACCTTCCCAAGTTCTCTCACGTCACCCCGCTCCTCCGCTCTCTCCACTGGCTTCCAGTTGAAGCTCGCATCCGCTACAAGACCATGGTGCTTGCTACGGAGCTGTGAGGGGAACGGCACCTCAGTACCTCCAGGCTCTGATCAGGCCCTACACCCAAACAAGGGCACTGCGTTCATCCACCTCTGGCCTGCTCGCCTCCCTACCACTGAGGAAGTACAGCTCCCGCTCAGCCCAGTCAAAACTGTTCGCTGCTCTGGCCCCCCAATGGTGGAACAAACTCCCTCACGACGCCAGGACAGCGGAGTCAATCACCACCTTCCGTAGACACCTGAAACCCCACCTCTTTAAGGAATACCTAGGATAGGATAAGTATCCCCCCCTTTAAGATTTAGATGCACTATTGTAAAGTGACTGTTCCACTGGATGTCATAAGGTGAATGCACCAATTTGTAAGTCGCTCTGGATAAGAGCGTCTGCTAAATGACTTAAATGTAAATGTAATGTAAATGTAGAAGTTGCCCCCCCCTCCCACTAAATGCTAACCTTAACAGGAGAGGAGGCATGCAGAGGAGAGGAGAGGTGGAGAGGAGAGGAGAGTTAGGGCTCTATTCAATCTGTATTGCTGAAGCAGGACCAATTGCGTGATTTAAAATGTAAAGGTAATTTCTGATTGCGCCGACATGAATGCAGTCTCCGCCAATGCGGGAAAATTGCCTTTAAATTTAAATCGTTCTGTAACACTGAACTTCCATAATACGGATTGAATAGAGACCTTAAGCGAGTCAGAGATAGTCTCAGAGAGTCAGAGGCGAAGACAATCAGAGAGAGGCAGAGGGAGGCCTAGAGGTTCTGATCGTACCTTGAGGCTGGTGCAGGAGGAGCGCTGCGCCCTCGTCGAGGAGCTGCCTCCGTTCTCTGTCGTCCCTCTCTCCTTGGCCGCCGGCTCCATCCTGCACAGATGGCTCACGTTTTCCTTGGGCAGAGTTACCCTTATGGAATTTCTTGGCATTGATGCATGCAACCCTGCAAATAGATGATTCAAGCATGTGACCCAGATCTCTTCCTATCCAGAAAATAAGTGTGTTTGTAGCAGCATTGCTCCAGTCCGAAGGCTAGGAAGGCCAACAAATTCAATTTGATTTTAAGATTTTTTTGGATTGCAGTCCACGGGAAATAAATAACAGTATTTTATTAGAAAAACAAATGGTTTTAGTAGCATATCATAGATTAAGAATATAGACTGAGATTTGACACACTTTGGGCAACAACAAAAAAATAAAATCAAAGGGGAGATGACACTCAAATACTGCCTAAATCCTAGAATCTTGCTCCTACTTGCTTGCTCCTACTTTCAACCAAAGAGCCTTGGACATGAGAGTACCAAGTGATCTAGATGCAACCTGTCCAGAGCACCCACCCAACTCTCTCTCTCACACACGTTCTCTTTCTCTCATCCCTCTCCCCCTGTCTCTCTCTTGCACTCTTCCCTCCTTCCCTGTCTCTCAGGCAGCCTACAACCTTATGAATAGTAAATAGCTTCCCCTCATCCACTCAAATGATCCAATCAAGATAGAAATATACTGTAGCTGCAAGCAGTCATGCTGGGGTTCAGGTTTTGGCCCTGCAGTGTAACCATCAGGACAAATTGTATATATATATATCTACATACACACACACAAATGTATGTGGACACCCCTTCAAATGAGTTGATTTGGCTATTTCAGCCACACCCGTTGCTGACAGGTGTATAACAACGAGCACACCGCCATGCAATCTCCATAGACAAACAGTGGCAGTAGAATAGCCTTACTGAAGAGATCAGTGACTTTCAACGTGGCACAGTCATGGGAAGGTAAGTCAGTTCGTCAAGTTTCTGCCCTGCTAGGGCTACCCTGGTCAACTGTAAGTGCTGTTATTGTGAAGTGGAAACGTCTAGGAGCAACATCAACTCAGCTGCGAAGTGATAGGCCACAAAAGCTCACAGTGTGTAAAAATCGTCTGTCCTCAGTTGCTACACTCACTACAGAGTTCCAAACTGCCCCTGGAAGCAATGTCAGCACAATAACTGTTCGTCGGGAGCTTCATGAAATGGGTTTCCATGGCCGAGCAGCCGCACACAAGATCAACCATGTGCAATGCCAAGTGTCGGCTGGAGTTATGTTAAGCTCGCCGCCATTGGACTCTGGAGCAGTGGAAACGTGTTCTCTGGAGTGATGAATAATACTTAACCATCTGGCAGTCCAACGGATGAATCTGGGTTTGGCAGATGCCCATTCAGGGACTGGAATTGCCCCCTCCCGCTCTAGTTGCACGTGTGACATACTGGTAGAAATTAGGTAAAACCGGATATCTGTTTTCCTGCATTAAGAAACACCACCTCTGCATTAAGAAGTGCCACCTCTGGATAAGCATTTTCTTGTTTGCTTATGGCCTTATACTGTATATTATCAATGTCCTGGTTCAGCCACGACTCTGTGAAACATAGGATATTACAGTTTTTGATGTCCTGTTGATAGGATAGTCTCGAATGGAGCTCATCCAGTTTATTCTCCAGTGATTGCACATTCGCCAGTTGAACGGAGGTAAAGGCAGATTATCCACTCCCCGACGCAGTCAGCTCTTCGACCTCTGTAACGGTGTCTCCTCTTCATACAATTGACGGGGATGTGGGCCTGTTCCGGGAAGAGCCGTACATAATTAGCTTCAGACTCATTAAAGAAACAAATCCTTGTCCAGTTCGAGGTGAGTAATCGCTGTTCTGATGTCCAAAACCTATTTATTTTGGGTCATAGGAAATGATGGCGGAAACATTATGTACTAAAAAGTTAAAAACAGTGGGAAAAAAACCCACACAAAATAGCACAATTGGTCAGGAGCCCATAAAACGTCAGCCATCCTCTCCGGCACCCATGTTAACTGATACCAGTTTAGACTTAAAGTGGTTTGACAATCTATGGCAAGACTTGAAAATACCTGTCTAGCAATGATCAACAACCAACTTGACAGAGCTTGAAGAATAAAAATAAAAAGGTGCAAATATTGTAAAATCCAGGTGTGCAAAACTCTTTAAGAGATTTACCAAGTAAAACTCACAGCTGTAATTGCTGCCAAAGGTGATTCTAACATGTATTGAACACATATGAAAGCAAGATTTGCGTTTTATTTTTCACACATTTATTACAAATGTTAGACTTTTTTGCACTTTGAAATTACAGAGTATTTGGTGTAGATCGTTGACAAAAAAAAATCCATTTGAATCCCACAAAAAAATGTGGGAAAAAATCAAAGGGTGTTAATACTTTATGAAGGCACTGTACATTTTGAATTGATGACTCACTTTAAACACAGAGTTAAATTGTTACAGCATTTTCATTCAGGGGCGCAACAAATATAGCCTCTTACAAAGCACACCTCAATATGTTTTAATGAGCCAAACGCTCTAACCACCAGGTAACCTGCTGCCCTATATATGGTAGGGCACTGTATTCTGTGGGGTGGAATTACAGTATCTTTCGAAACAGACATTTTCCGACAATGCGCCATTTCCGACAGTGTGCGGCACAGTTAAACATTTCCGAGTTTGTGTGTGTGTTGATAATACCTCAAATTACCGTATGAAATGTAGTTTTCTGTTACAGTGTAGGTAGGCAGATTCCTCACCTCAATTCACTGTGAATCTTTGATGCATACAAAGCATAAATTATATGATTTGTGATGGAGTACGAGTCATGGGTTTCCAAAAACACTTGAACTGCAAGTAGCCTAAATAAATAAACGCTAACTAACATATAGTTGTCTTCGTGGTAGACCTAGCTTCGGTCTATTCCAGCTGTGATGCTCAGCATAAGTGAAGCGTCACAACAAAAGCTATCAAACACTTGTGTAGGAGAAGAAGAAAAAATGTTGAGTCACTTACCAAGTCTACCACGAAACAATCGTCCTATATTTTCCAATGAGGTAATACAACAACCTATGACAAAAGCGCGTAATATTCCCGGTGGAAGATAGTTTTAGACAGCGCAGAGTGCGCGGCAGATGTCTCGAGCTCAGGGGGAAACTTCTCATATGGATGAAGAGCAGTAAAGCCACCGGCTTATTAAAGGTCATAGAAGAAGGTATTTCTCAAAAGTTCTTCTTCCCGCCTCTTGTCTTCATCACAATTCCAATTATCTAAATATTTGACCTCAATCAGACCGAGTTTCCACAACATTCTCGCTAAGAAGTTAAATCTGTGTGCAACCCTAACGCTGCTTGTAGAAATTAGCTCACGCACGTGATAACACTTGAGAGGGAGAGAGGCTATGCGCACGGTAATGATGATATGTATCCTACTTCCAGAGTTGATTCGCTCGAACACAAAGCTTCTCGATGGACAAAAAGTAAAACAACCGTTTTTAATTTGTTAACCATTATTATGTTGTGATTGAAAATACGTAAAGTGATGGGAAAGTCATTCATCTTCAAAGGGGCGTTGTGGTGTTGGGCATGATGCTTCACCAAAACATGTTCTAAAATAATCTTATCTCGTGCCAGACACAATTTAGCATGTGACGTCTGCAATGCACATTTGATGTCAGTGAGAGAAACAATAAGGCAAACAGATGTTATAGTGTATAGAATTGTCACATAACAAGGTATAATACAACATAACGATTCTACTTATATAAGGTAGCCTAGTCCATATTATAAACCGGGTGGTTCGAGCCCTGAATTGCTGACAGCCATGGTATATCAGATCTTATACCATGGGTATTTTTACTACTCTAATTATGTAGGTAACCAGTTCATAATAACAATAAGGCACTCAGAGGTTTGTAGTATTTGGCCAATATACCACGGCTAAGGGCTGTATCCAGGCACTCCGCTTTGCGTCGTGCATAAAAGATCTGCCCTTACCTGTGGTATATTAGCCATATACCACACCCCCTCTGGCCTTATTGCTTAAATATAACACTTCCACTAATCACACACACACACCGAGAGTTGGGTAGGTTACTTTCTAAATGTAATTCGTTACAATTACTAGTTACCTGTCCAAAATTGTCATTGATTTGCATTGGACTTGTGCCACAAATACTAACAAGTTAGCATTTGAAAAAAAGTGTCCATACAAAACCGAAGCATGGGTTGCTGTCATACCTCGTCCCTAGACTGCTTACAGGTCAAGGGAACCAATATGTCATTTTGTAATTTGGGTGAACAATCCCTTTAAAATTGAGATTTCTTAAAAAAGGGGGGGATTTCTTAAAAAAGAAACATCACTTAATAGCAGGAACAGCACCAATCTGAGATGGTGGATTTCATGGCTTGCTGAAATGACATGGAACGACCCAGTAGTTTACAGGCAGCTCGGTGGCAAGTATAATCCTGTATTTAATATTACCATACACCTACTGTACTGTGATATAAATACAGTATCACAGCAACTACTGTGTAATGACACAGTAAAATAGACTGTATTATACTGCAAAAAAAAAAAGAAAGTAGATGCACCCATAATTTGAATTAATTTGAATTAATTAACATTTATTGAGGGGAGGGGTGTGTTTTACTGTAATTACAAGGTATTGGTGTAAACAGGTTGGCTGCAAGGTAAAGTGTTTACACATTACAGTATATTAACAAATATTTTGTGTTTTATATCACTTGCACTTCTTAATAACAAATGCTTCCAAACTGGCAGCTACACAGGGCAAAAACAGACCAAAAGGACATGGCAAAATACTCAAAATACCCCTCAAAATACTCATCCATTAAAGAGTTAACACTTGCTGCCACTTCAATCTGTCCCCTATACAAATAGAGGGGGCACTATAATCACATAGGAGTTAAATTGTTACAGCATTCTCACTTGTGTGTGCAACAAATATAGTGTATGTAGCCTCTTACAAGGCACTCCTCCAAATATGTTAATGAGCCAGAAACAACAATACCATGCACCTAGTGGTCAAAATGTTTTTGGGGCTCCAAAGATACGGTACGGTACTGTATTCTGTGGGGTGGTATTACAGTACCATTCCAAATTCAGCAATTCTTTCCCCTCCCACAACCTTTTCCCCCAACGCACCATAATGTACAGAATGCTGCAGTAAAACGTTTCAGGGTGTTTTACTGTTGATAATACTGTAATTACCATATAATTACAGTTATCCATTACAGTGACTTTAACTGATTACATTTTTTGTAATCAGATTCCCATGTAATCTGTTACTCCCCAACCCTGGACACACACACATCTTTGTTTTACTATCCTTGTGGGGACCAAAACATGTATTCCCATTAAAATCTTATTTTCCCTAACCCACCCTAATTGTAACCCTTTCCCTAAACCTAACCCCTAACATGCTGGCTAAACTGGCCGCCTTTGTGCATGAGCGTTGCAAAATAAATGTATACATACATGTTATTCAATCATTTAATCCAAATTGCTTGTCAACGGCATCTGTGTAGCGAGGTGTTAAGATCGAACGTGGTTCTATTTTAGACTCTTGACATGCTGCAAATCCCACCTCTCCTATCGACTCGATTGGTTTTTATCAGCCTACTAACCCATGTGGGTGTCACGCCCTGGTCGAAGTATGTATGTTTTCTTCATTTATTTGGTCAGGCCAGGGGGTGACATGGGTTATTGTGGTGCGTTTTTGTCACTGGGTTTTTGTGGGGTGTCTAGCATAGTCTATGGCTGCCTGAGGCGGTTCTCAATCAGAGTCAGGTGATTATCGTCTCTGATTGGGAACCATATTTAGGCAGCCATATTCTTTGAGTTGTCGTGGGTGATTGTTCCTGTCTTTGTGTTAGTGTTCACCAGATAGGCTGTATAGGTTTTCACATTCCGTTTGTTGTCTTTGTATTGTTCGTTTTTTCCTTCATTAAAGATGTATCGAACTAACCACGCTGCATTTTGGTCCGCTTCTCCTTCGACGGAAGAAAGCCGTTACAGTGAGTGATTGAAAGATGAACAAGATCCACACTCCAGTCCAGTTGGTGGCGGTAATGCAACTAAAGTTGGTTTCCAACCGTCATATATAATCCACAGAAGGAGAAGGAGAAAACTAATTTAAAACTAACTAGGTTTCCCCTTTTATGTGTCTTAATTGTCGGAGTAGAGAACACACGATTTTGTATGACTCAAAATGGTTAAAAATTCTACAAAGATCCAGCATAAAAAGGACCATATGCATTTCAGGTACAATAACAACCCAATGTTATCTCCCAGGACAAATTATCTTTCAAAAACTATAGGTGGTATTCTGCCTTCTCCCTAAAGTTTTCAGCAGTTCGCTTCGCCCACGACTGCCTCATGTGAACTACAATCCCGTCTCTGTGTTTTAACATTTAGAAATGTCGATAACCATTGCTTGCAATACGGCTTTCTAAACATAAATGGATTGCCCCTATCTGTCTGTTTTCCGTAAACAAGCTCTGTAACATGGAGATATGGCTGTATGGGAACACTAACCCTTTAAAGATGTGAATCAATTTAACCTTTTGTTTTTAGACAATTATTTCTTGCTGATATGAAAGATAAGATCCAACAGGTCCCAAACCTGCTCAATGGAATTGAGATCCGGGCTCTTCACTGGTCATGGCAGGACACTGACATTCCTGTCTTGCAGGAAATCACGCACAGATGAGCAGTATGGCTGGTGGCATTGTCATGCTGGAGGGTCATGTCAGGATGAGCCTGCAGGAAGGGTACCACATGAGGGAGGAGGATGTCTTCCCTGTAATGCACAGCATTGAGATTGCCTGCAATGACAAAAAGCTCAGTCCGATGATTCTGTGACACACCGCCCCAGACCATGAAGGATCCTCCAAATCCAAAACGATCCCGCTCCAGAGTACAGGCCTTGGTGTAACGCTCATTCCTTCGGCGATAAACGCAAATCCGACCATCACCCCCAGTGAGACAAAACCGTGACTCATCAGAGAAGAGCTCTTTTTGCCAGTCCTGTCTGATCCAGAGGCAGTGGGTTTGTGCCCATAGGCGATGTTGTTGCCGGTGATGTCTGGTGAGGACCTGCCTTACAATAGGCCTACAAGCCCGCAGTCCAGCCTCTCTCAGCCTATTGCGGACAATCTGAGCACTGATGGAGGGATTGTGTGTTCCTGGTGTAACTTGGGCAGTTGTTGTTGCCATCCTATACCTGTCCCGCAGGTGTGATATTCGGATGTACCGATCCTGTGCAGGTGTTGTTACATGTGGTCTGCCACTGCGAGGACGCTCAGCTGTCCGTCCTGTCTCCCTGTAGCACTGTCTTAGGCATCTCGCAGTACGGACATTGCCATTTATTGCCCTTGCCACATCTGCAGTCCTCATGCCTCCTTGCCTAAGGCATGTTCACGCAGATGAGCAGGAACCCTGGGCATCTTTCTTTTGGTGTTTTTCAGAGTCCGTAGAAAGGCCTCTTTAGTGTCCTAAGTTTTCATAACTGTGACCTTAATTGCCTATCGTCTGTAAGCTGTTAGTGTCATAACGACCGTTCCACGGGTGCATGTTCATTAATTGTTCATGGTTCTTTGAACAATCATGGGAAACCGTGTTTACACCCTTTAAAAATAAAAATAAACTGTGAATGAAGATCTGTGAAGTTATTTGTATTTTGCGCATTATCTTTGAAAGACAGGGTCGTGAAAAAGGGACATTTCTTTGTTAGCTGAGTTTATATATATATATGTGTGTATATATATATGACTGTGATTGACTAAATTGCTTCCAATCTAATCTATCATACACACTAATAACAAATGGTTCTATATAGTGCAAAATAGAGTTCGTCCTTTAGCGTCTCTTTTCATGGTGCTATGAAGAACCCTTTCCAAAGTTGCTTTAAAGAACCATTTAAAAAAAAGGTTAGCGCATCAAACAGGGTTCTGCTATCGTTGCAACCTTTTTTGGTGCCACAGAGAACCATTTTTTCATCTTTATAGATCCTTAATGGAGAATGGTTCTATTAAGAACCTTTCTCAACATAAAAGGTTCTTCAAATAACCGTTTGAAGAACCATGGACTCTTACAGGGGCTCTTATTCTGGTTCGCCAAACAGTAAAAAACAGAAGTTACTGGCAGCCCTTTATAAATAAAAAAAGTTCAGTATGTTTCGATACATTTCAAAGAAACTTTGGTTTAACAGTAGATTACTGTAAAGAAGTGCTGTCTCCCCGGAACAATTGTTTATTTATTTTTTAAATGTCCAAGAGAATCCAACATCCTCCCCAGACCTAGTGCTTTTGCTCTAGGTCTGGGATTTCCGAGACTACAAACTATCACTAGTAACAGGGAAGAAGTACAACCTACAACACATAAATGTCTCCTAGCCTCCCATGCATAGGCAACTTTCTGCCCCTACACTGTAGAATGTACAATAACTTACTGGTAGCAATTAGCCAGTAAATAACAGTAATGTATTTTACAGTACAGCTACTGTAATCCATTTTATGGTAATCCATTTTATTGCACACATATTTTTACTGTAATCAAATGTATGGTATATTATTGGAATTACTGAATGTAGTGACATATTACCCAGTGTTCTTTGCTAGTTTTCATTTTTGGTCATTTAGTGAGCACTCTTGTCCTTAGCAATTTAAAGGCAGGGCGTTCAACCAAGGTTAATTCAAGAATATATCCCAGTCATAGCAAGAAAAATATTTCTGTAACTGTTGTTCTAGTTAAGGATACATTGGTCAACAAAATAATTGTATTTACAACAAGATATCTTATTATATCTCTTAATATCTCTGGATAGTGCCAATACAATCAACAAAGTTTTTTTTAAATCAACGTCTTTCGGCTGCATGGCCTTCATCAGGGAGTACAACCCTGACGAAGGCCATGCAGCAGAGAGACGTTGGTTTCTAAAAAAACATTGTTTCTATTGAACATGCCATACTAATAAAGGCATTTTAATTAATTATATGGAGATTGCCTTGGTCCTCCTTTCTTTTTGATGACCAATTTACAGATTTGACCAAAGAGCACCTTCTATCTACCAAAATGTACTATTGTGTATATTAGTAGCGCTTCCCTTCCTCCTCTTTCTACTAGTGCCAATACAATACTGAGATATTCATGGTAACTTGATACCAGAGCAATGAAACACAGTACAATACAGTAAAAGTGTAAACATTTAAAAAAAACAAATATATATATATATATACAGGATTTTACTGCAATTACAACTGATTAAAGCAAACAGGTTGGTATTTGCATTTTACAAAATATTAATAATTACTATGTGTTTTCTATCACTTGCACTTCTCGAGGCCTAAATAAAGGCTTCCAAACTGGCCATGATTACAGGGCAAAACATATTGAATGGATATGGGTAAATATCCAACCATTAAAAGGTGTAAGACCCTCTACCAATCTGATCTTTGCCCTATATATACACTGTACTGAACAAAAATATAAACACAACATCTAAAGTGTTGGTCCCAGAGCTGAAATAAAAGATTGCAGAAATGTTCCATATGCACAAAAATGTTATTTCTCTCGATTTATGTGTAGAATTTTCTTTACATTCCAGTTGGTGAGAATTTCTCCTTTGCCAAGATAATTCATCAACCTGACAGGTGTGGCATATCAAGAAGCTTATTAAACAGCATGATCATTACACAGGTTCACCTGGAGACAATAAAAGGGCACTCTAAAATGTGCAGATTTATCACACAACAAAAATAGCACAGATGTCTCAAGTTTTGAAGGAGTGTGCAATTGGCATGCTGACTGCAGGAGTATTGCCAATACAATACTGTCCAACAGTATTCTATTTTTCATATACAAGACCCACTGGTTGATGCTTATTCATAAAACACTCTTAGGCCTCACTTCTCCCTATCTACTGCAGCCTTTAATCCTCCACATACAACACCCCGTTCTGCCAATCACATTTTGTTAAAGGTCCCCAAAGCATACACATCCCTGGGTTGCTCATCTTTTCAGTTTGCAGCAGCTAGCGAGTGGAACGAGCTGCAACAAACACTCAAACTGGACAGTTTTATCTCAATCTCTTCATTCGAAGACCCAATCAAATCAAATGCTATTTGTCACATGCGCCGAATACCACAGGTGTAGACCTTACAGTGAAATGCTTACTTACAAGCCCTTAAGCAAAAATGCAGTTGAATAAAATACCAACAAAAAAAGTAAGAGATAAGAAAAATAAACGATTAAAGAGCAGCAGTAAATAACAATAGCGGGGCTGTATACAGGGGGTACCACTACAGAGTCAATGTGTGGGGGCACCTGTGTCGAGGTAATTGAGGTAATTATGTACATGCAGGTAGGGTTATTAAAGTGGCCATGCATCGACGATAACAGGGAGTAGCAGCAGCGTGTGTGTGTGTGCGGGGGGGAGTCTTATGGCTTGGGGGTAGAAGCTGTGTAGAAGCCTCTTGGACCTAGACTTGGCGCTCCGGTACCGCTTGCCGTGCGATAGCAGAGAGAACAGTCTTTGAAGGAGTGTGCAATTGGCATGCTGACTGCAGGAGTATTGCCAATACAATACTGTCCAACAGAGCTGTTGCCAGGGAATTTAATGTTTCTGCCTATCATATGCCGCCTCCAACGTCATTTTAGAGAATTTTTGGTAGTACGTCCAACCGGCCTCACAACTGCAGACCACGTGTAACCATGCCATCCCGGGACCTATACACCCAGTTTCTTCACCTGCGGGATAGTCTGAGGAAGGGGGGGTGTTCTGAGGAGTATTTATATATGGAATAAGCCATTTTGTGGGGAGAAACTCATTCTGATTGGCTGGACCTGGCTCCCCAGTTGGTGGGCCACTGCCCACCCATGGCTGCACCCCTGCACAGTCATGTGAAATCCATAGATTAGGGCCTACTGAATTTATTACTGGCAGCAATTTGCTGTAGAGTTACAGGGCAAGATTTGTAGAATTCCTAAAATACAGTATATTACCGTATTCTGTGGGGGAACATCATTCTCACTCACGGGTGCAACAAATATAGCCTCTTGTCACGAACCGGCTCAAAGCCCATAACAAAAAGGGAGACAACATGGAGATAAGGAATAACAAACAAAAAATATATTAACTGAGGTAACCTATATACAAATAAACAAGGGTGTGTGTAATCAGTAGTGTAAGTGAGTGGTTGCATGTAGATATGTGATAATGAGGAGTGTTGAAAGATGCCAAAGCAAACAAACAAACAAACCGTCCACAAAAAATGCTACATCCAAAATCAAACAATGTGTCTGCATGGAGAGAGTCTCAATGAATGGGGAAAAGGTATATTTATCCCGGGACACACCCGGGCCCAGGTGTGTCCCATTTTGCTGACAACTCTCCCAGCTCGGTCCACCGACATCCTAATAAGGAAAATAACAGCAAAGAGAGAGAATTTGGCAGACAGAGTGTGAGGGTCGTCACACTCTTACAAGGCACACCTTACAATATTTGAATACTAATATTTGAGTATTGTTGATTAATACTGTAAAACACATTTACAGTATTTTACTGTGCATTCTACAGTGTTTTACTGCTAAAATGACAGAAAGGTCTTACAGTGTGCTGTAAAACAAATATATGGTATTTTACTTTGCATTCTACGGTAATATACTGTATTCAGTTTTAACAGTATCATACTGTTGATTAATACAGTAAGTTACTGATAAAATAAAAAAAATGGCTAACAGAGTAACTAACATTAAAACTGAAACTAAATAATACAAAAACAAAATAGGAATATTTTTATCAAACTAAAACTGAATGAAAAAAGAGTAAATCAAGTCAGAAAACGAACTGAAACTAAAATGAAATTCAATGAAAAATCTAAAAACAAATAGAAATAAAAACTTGATATAAAATAACAACTATAATAATCTTGGATAATTGTACTTTAATATTCAAAATATTGGATAAAGAAATGACCATTATGCAAGGGACCCTATTCAATCTGAAGCTGTGAAGGAACACAGCCTTTAAATTCCAATCACGCTGTAATGCTGACCTTCTGAGATATATTTTGAATAGAGCCCTAGCTTATCCGCACATCTACCCTAAAAGATAACGAATAATACAATCTGAGATATGTGTACCTCTGAATGTGCATTATGTATGTGTATTTCAATCTTTTTGTACCCCCGGGAGCAATACTGTATGCTAACCACACCCTTTTTTCTGAGAGTGTATGTTATGTGTCTTATATGTACCAAACAGTCACCACATATGAAGTTAACTCTTAGGAAATAAAAGTGATTTATATTGAATCACATAGTGCTCACCACCTCCTAATAATTTATCAGCATATGACTACTTATTGAGATTCATTTCATCATAGGAGTTTAACCATAGGAGTTGGCAAGACAGCACAAACAGATCTGGGACCACTAGCCCATGCTACAGTAGGCAGGCCTATAGGCATTACACTCAAATACTTGTGATTTATTATTTTGAACCAGAGCTGTTTACAGAACTCTCAAGGAGCACATAGATGTGGTAAAGAGGTCAATGGAACTCGACCCAAACAATGGAAAGGGCCATGGAAACTCGTGGGGGAAAGATGCCATGGGGGAAAGATCCTGAATATCCCCATTACCCACCAGCAAAACTAGACTACATTTAGGCTATTGTTTATTTGTGTATTTCATACTATGTTGAGGTATATTATAAAAAAGGATCAACTGCATTACAGTTAAAAATGACTTTGACTAACACCACCGATTTCTCTAAGCTAGCTAAGCTACGTATTTAATCGAATGGGAGTTAGCATTTAGGAGTCACTTCTAAACATGAAAAGGGACTATGTCTAAATGTAATGCATCGAAAACAGCCAAATATATCAAAATGGGACTGTAGTAACCACATTGGGCCTGTTACAATACATCAATCATGACAGGTTTGACAAATATTCTTTGTTAGATCAGATTTGATTCCCTGACTCTTCTACATGTTGGCCTATCTTTACGACGCCAGATTCAGAGGGGTAAAGCATGATATGCAGAACAGTATTCGTAGCTTTTCAAAGTGCACTGCTGTGCTTTAAGTAGGGATCCCTAGAGAGGGATTTGAGCAGAGATTAAACCAGCCAGGCCTCCTTCTTCTACAATACACTGGAGGAATGACTTTCTCTCAGCCAGCCGCCATACAGAAGAAAGCTAATTCCCCACCCTCCTCTGCTCCTCTCTATGCTTTCACTCAACCTTGAGTCATTGTCTCCTACTGACAACACTACTATTTGTGGGGTATTTACTGTAACTGATTGCTGAAATCCAACAGGGATTTTTGATTTATTCTGTAGTGTAATTTGTCTCCCAGAGATATAGCTTATTCTTCATCCCTTGCAGACAAAACCAAAATATTAGACAGGTACAGGTTTTGGCACATACTGACTGAATACAAACTCTATGTTATGTGAACCACCCCGATCAAGCTGCGCATTGTCATTTTGTGGCCAAATACTCCCCATTCACCAGACTTGTGTCCAATAGATAAATCAAGTGCACCTCAAGTATTTGAAATTAATTGTATTTGACCATGTTCTATTTTTCATATACAAGACCCACTGGTTGATGCTTATTCATAAAACACTCTTAGGCCTCACTTCTCCCTATCTACTGCAGCCTTTAATCCTCCACATACAACACCCCGTTCTGCCAATCACATTTTGTTAAAGGTCCCCAAAGCATACACATCCCTGGGTTGCTCATCTTTTCAGTTTGCAGCAGCTAGCGAGTGGAACGAGCTGCAACAAACACTCAAACTGGACAGTTTTATCTCAATCTCTTCATTCGAAGACCCAATCAAATCAAATGCTATTTGTCACATGCGCCGAATACCACAGGTGTAGACCTTACAGTGAAATGCTTACTTACAAGCCCTTAAGCAAAAATGCAGTTGAATAAAATACCAACAAAAAAAGTAAGAGATAAGAAAAATAAACGATTAAAGAGCAGCAGTAAATAACAATAGCGGGGCTGTATACAGGGGGTACCACTACAGAGTCAATGTGTGGGGGCACCTGTGTCGAGGTAATTGAGGTAATTATGTACATGCAGGTAGGGTTATTAAAGTGGCCATGCATCGACGATAACAGGGAGTAGCAGCAGCGTGTGTGTGTGTGGGGGGGGGGGGGGGAGTCTTATGGCTTGGGGGTAGAAGCTGTGTAGAAGCCTCTTGGACCTAGACTTGGCGCTCCGGTACCGCTTGCCGTGCGATAGCAGAGAGAACAGTCTATGACTAGGGTAGCTGGAGTCTTTAAGAATTCTTAGGGCCTTCCTCTGACACCCCCTAGTATAGAGGTCCTGGATGGCAGAAAGCTTGGTCCGGTTATGTACTTGGCTGTATGCACTACCCTCTGTGGTGCCTTGCGGTCGGAGGACGAGCAGTTGCCATACCAGGCAGTGATGCAACCCGTCAGGATGCTCTTGATGATGCAGCTGTATAACTTTTTGAGGATCTGAGGACCCATGCCAAATCATTTCAGTCTCCTGGGGGGGGATAGGTTTTGTCGTGCCCTCTTCACAACTTTATTGGTGTGCTTGGACCGTGTTAGTTTGTTGGTGATATGGATGCCAAGTAGCTTAACTGCCCCACTACAGCCATGTTGATGAGAATGGGGGGGTGCTCGGTGCTCCTTTTCCTGTAGTCCACAATCATCCCCTTTGTCTTGATCAGAATGAGGGAGAGGTTGTTGTCCTTGCACCACACGGTCAAGTCTCTGACCTTCTCCCTATAGGCTGTCTCATCATTGTCAGAGTTGGGCCTGGCCATGCAGTCATGAGTAAACAGGAAGGGACTGAACACGCACCCCTGAGGATGTGTTGAGGATCAGCATAGCGTATGTGTTGTTACCTACCCTTACCACCTTGGGGCGGCCCGTCAGGAAGTTTAGAATCCAGTTGCAGGAAGTGTTTAGTCCCAGTGTCCTTATCTTAGTTTTGAGCTTTGAGGGCACTATGGTGTTGAATGCTGAGCTGTTGTCTATGAACAGCATTCTCACATAGGTGTTCCTTTTGTCCAGTTGGGAAAGGGCAGTGTGGAGTGCAATAGAGATTGCATCATCTGTGGATCTATTGGTGAGGTATGCAAATTGGAGTGGGTCTAGGGTTTCTGGAATGATGGTGATGATGTGAGCCATGACCAGCATTTCAAAGCATTTCATGGCTACAGAGGTGATTGCTACAGGTATGTAGTAATTTAGGTAGGTTACCTTAATGTTCTTGGGCACAGGTTCTATGGTGGTCTGCTTGAAACATGTTGGTAATACAGACTCAGACAGGGAGAGGTTGAAAATGTCAGTGAAGACACTTGCCAGTTGGTCTTTGCATGTTCGCAGTACAGGTCCTGATAATCCGTCTGGCCCAGCGGCGTTGTGAATGTTGACCAGTTTAAAGGTCTTACTCACATTGGCTGCGGAGAGTGTGATCACACAGTCATTTACATTTACATTTAAGTCATTTAGCAGACGCTCTTATCCAGAGCGACTTACAAATTGGTGCATTCACCTTATGACATCCAGTGGAACAGTCACTTTACAATAGTGCATCTAAATCTTAAAGGGGGGGGGTGAGAGGGATTACTTATCCTATCCTAGGTATTCCTTAAAGAGGTGGGGTTTCAGGTGTCTCCGGAAGGTGGTGATTGACTCCGCTGTCCTGGCGTCGTGAGGGAGTTTGTTCCACCATTGGGGGGCTAGAGCAGCGAACAGTTTTGACTGGGCTGAGCGGGAACTGTACTTCCTCAGTGGTAGGGAGGCGAGCAGGCCAGAGGTGGATGAACGCAGTGCCCTTGTTTGGGTGTAGGGCCTGATCAGAGCCTGGAGGTACTGAGGTGCCGTTCCATTCACAGCTCCGTAGCAAGCACCATGGTCTTGTAGCGGATGCGAGCTTCAACTGGAAGCCAGTGGAGAGAGCGGAGGAGCGGGGTGACGTGAGAGAACTTGGGAAGGTTGAACACCAGACGGGCTGTGGCGTTCTGGATGAGTTGTATGGGGTTTAATGGCACAGGCAGGGAGCCCAGCCAACAGCGAGTTGCAGTAATCCAGACGGGAGATGACAAGTGCCTGGATTAGGACCTGCGCCGCTTCCTGTGTGAGGCAGGGTCGTACTCTGCGGATGTTGTAGAGCATGAACCTACAGGAACGGGCAACCGCCTTGATGTTAGTTGAGAACGACAGGGTGTTGTCCAGGATCACGCCAAGGTTCTTAGCACTCTGGTAGGAGGACACAATGGAGTTGTCAACCGTGATGGCGAGATCATGGAACGGGCAGTCCTTCCCCGGGAGGAAGAGCAGCTCCGTCTTGCCGAGGTTCAGCTTGAGGTGGTGATCCGTCATCCACACTGATATGTCTGCCAGACATGCAGAGATGCGATTCGCCACCTGGTCATCAGAAGGGGGAAAGGAGAAGATTAATTGTGTGTCGTCTGCATAGCAATGATAGGAGAGACCATGTGAGGTTATGACAGAGCCAAGTGACTTGGTGTATAGCGAGAATAGGAGAGGGCCTAGAACAGAGCCCTGGGGGACACCAGTGGTGAGAGCGCGTGGTGAGGAGACAGATTCTCGCCACGCCACCTGGTAGGAGCGACCTGTCAGGTAGGACGCAATCCAAGCGTGGGCCGCGCCGGAGATGCCCAACTCGGAGAGGGTGGAGAGGAGGATCAGTCATCCGGAACAGCTGATGCGCTCATGCATGTTTCAGTGTTACGTGCCTCGAAGCGAGCATAGAAGTTCTTTAGCTCGTCTGGTAGGCTCGTGTCACTGCGCAGCTCTCTGCTGTGCTTCTCTTTGACAACCATCAGAGCTGCCTGTTTGCCTGTTTGATGGTTCATCGGTGGGTATAGCAGGATTTCTTGTAAGCTTCCGGGTTAGAGTCCCGCTCCTTGATAGCGGCAGCTCTACCCTTTAGCTCAGTGCAAATGTTGCCTGTAATCCATGGCTTTTGGTTGGTGTATGGACGTACAATCACTGTGAGGACGATGTTCTTGATGCTCTTATTTATAAACCCAGTGACTGATGTGGTGTACTCCTCAATGCCATCCGAAGAATCCTGGAACATATTCCAGTCTGTGCTAGCAAACAGTCCTGTAGTTTAGCATCTGCTTCATCTGACCAATTTTTTTATAGACCGAGTCACTGGTGCTACCTGCTTTAATGTTTGCTTGTAAGCACAAATCAGGAGGATCCTGATCCTGATCCTTATGGTCAGATTTGCCGAATGGAGGGTGAGGGAGAGCTTTGTATGCGTCTCTGTGTGTGGAGTAAAGGTGGTCTAGAATTTTTTTCCCTCTGGTTGCACATTTAACATGCTGATATAAATTTGGTATAACTCATTTAAGTTTGCCTGCATTAATGTCAACGGCCACTAGGAGTGCCACCTTTTGGATGAGCGTTTTTCTGTTTGCTTATGGCGGAATACAGCTCATTGAGTGTGGTTTAGTGCCAACCTCACTCTGCGGGGGTATGTATGTATACAGCTACAAAAAATACAGATAAAAACTCTCTAGGTACTGTAGATAGTGTGGTCTACAGCTTATCATGAGATACTCTACCTCAGGCAAGCAACATTTTGAGACTTCCTTAGATTTCGTGCACCAGCGGTTGTTTACATAAATGCATAGGCCCCACCCCGTGTCTTACCAGAGGCTTCTGTTCTGTCTTGCCGATAGAGTGTATAACCCGCTGTATGTTCTTAATGTCGTCGTTCAGCCACGACTCAGTGAAACATAAGATATTACAGTTTTTAATGTCCCGTTGGTAGGATGTACTTGCTTTCAGTTCGTCCCATTTATTTTCCAGCAATTGAACATTAGTTGTATTGTTGTCTCTACCTTCTTGCCTTTTGTTCTGTTGTCTGTGCCCAATAATGTTTGTGCCATGTTTTGTGCTTCTACCATGTTGTGCTGCTGCCATTTTGTGTTGCTACCATGTTGTTGTCATGTGTTGCTGCCTTGCTATGTTATTGTCTTAGGTCTCTCTTTATGTAGTTTGTGTTGTGTCTCTTGTCGTGAGGTGTGTTTGTCCTACATAATTTTTTAGATTTTAGCCGAATACCTATTTGACCCAGGTCTGCTCTGTATCTGGGTCAGCCAACACTTACAGTACAGTACTCAGTAAAATTAGGATTACAGCTTCTGAGTGATGTCATAGATAACAGAATGACCAAAGAACAGATCAGTGATGCCCGTCCTATCACATGTAGTGTGTCACCATGACCACTGGCTCTCTATGTTCTGTATGTTTGAAAGGATGACACTAATATTGACATAAACATACTGTACATGGTTAGAATAGAGTGCACCCTCCTACCCCTGTCTTCAAAAAGACATATTTTTATCCTCTTGTAGTTGGAGATTTGTTGGGGGGTGAAGGGGAGGAGTGGCAAAGAGGGGAGTCCATTTATGTGTTTAATGCTGTTTTTATGTGAGAGCTCTGGTGAGTCATTTTTACATGTCCAATGTATCTATGGCATAAACTCAGCAAAAAAAGAAACATCCCTTTTTCAGGACAATGTCTTTCATAGATAATTCGTAAAAATCCAAATAACTTCACAGATCTTCATTGTAAAGGGTTTAAACACTGTTTCCCATGTTTGTTCAATGAACCACAAACAGTTCATGAACATGCACCTGTGGAACGGTCATTAAGACACTAACAGGTTACAGATGATAAGCAATTAAGGTCACAGTTATGAATACTTAGAAAATTAAAGAGGTCTTTCTATGGACTCCAAAAGAAAAACACCAAAAGAAAGATGCCCATGGTGTCACGCCTTGGTCATTGTATCTTGTGTTTTTGTTATATGTTTGGGTAGGCCAGGGTGTGACATGGGTTTATATGTTGTTATTTCGTATTGGGTTTGTATTAATTGGGAGTGTGTATTATTAGGGGTGTGTCTAGTTAGGCTTGGCTGCCTGAGGCGATTCCTAATTGGAGTCAGCTGATTCTAGTTGTCTCGGATTGGGAACCGTATTTAGGTAGCTTGTGTGCGCGTTGTATTTCGTGGGTGATTGTACCTGTCTTTGTGTTAGTCACCAGATAGGCTGTAATTTGTTTCACTTGTTTGTTGTTTTTGTATTTTCAATTATTTCATGTACCGCTTTATCTTTATTAAAGGTCATGAGTAACCTACACGCTGCATTTCGGTCTGCCTCTCTTCTAACAGCAGAGGAAGATCATTACACATGGTCCTTGCTCATCTGCGTGAATGTGCCTTAGGCATGGTGTGATGCAGCATGAGGACTGCAGACGTGGCCAGGACAATAACTTGCAATGTCCGTACTGTGAGACACCTAAGACAGCGCTACAGGGAGACAGGACGGAGAGCTGATCGTCCTCACAGTGGCAGACCACTTGTAACAACACCTGCACAGGATCGGTACATTCAAACATCACACCTGCGGGACACCTGAGCACATCTGGGACCTGTTGGATCGGAGGGTGAGGGCTAGGGCCATTCCCCCTAGAAATGTCTGGGAACTTGCAGGTGCCTTGGTGGAAGAGTGGGGTAACATCTCACAGCAAGAACTGGCAAATCTGGTGCAGTCCATGCACTGCAGTACTTAATGCAGCTGGTGGCCACACCAGATGCTGACTGTTACTTTAGATTTTGTACCCCCCTTTGTTCAGGGACACATTATTCCATTTCTGTTAGCCACATGTCTGTGGAACTTGTTCAGTTTATGTCTCAGTTGTTGAATTTTATGTTCATACAAATATTTACATGTTAAGTTTTCTGAAAATGAACGCAGTTGACAGTTAGTTTATTCTTTTGCTGAGTTAATATGGGAAATCAAGTTGAACCTTGAACCGGGGTAAGAATTTTTTATTTGTTATTTAACTAGGTAAGTCAGTTAAGAACAAATTCTTATTTCAATGACGGCCTACCCCGGCCAAACCCGGGGACGATTGTGCACCAGCCTATGGGACTCCCATTTCCAGCCTGATGTGATGCTGGATTTGAACCAGGTACTGCAGTGACACTTCTTGCACTGAAATTATGAGAATGATGAGCAGGAGCAGTGAGTTTCATGGATTACAGGATTGGAGTAATTGGTTAAATGGTTTTAGGTTGGTATGTTTTTGCGTGCGTGCTTGCATGCTCAGGGAGATCGTTCAAGATTGACGTCGAAATTGGACGGCTATCCATGTTCTGAGGACGTTGGGAAATGCCTTCAAAACCACCCAACTAGGCGCACCACTGGCACCCCTGACTGGCAATGCACAAACATTACTTAAGAAAATAGAAACAATATAATTATAGAGAGAATACCAACATGTGAGAAATACTGTACTTTATTAATGTTTCAATGGAACCCACCAAAATCATACAATTATTTAATACAAAATACATTTCACCAAAATCAAGGATTCATAATTATTGGCACTCCTCAATTAGTACTTAGTGCAATGACCTCTGGCAAGAATAACACCATGGAGTCTTTTCATGTAATGTTTGACAAGGTTAAGGAACACATTTGGAGGGATTTTGGACCATTCCTCTATGCAGATCCCCTTCACGTTCTTGAGTTTGCGCTTATCAACTGGCCTCTTCAACTCAGCCCACAGGTTTTTGATTGGATTGAGGTCCAGGGACTGAGATGGCCATAGCAGAACACTGCTTTTGTTGTCACAGAACCATTTCTGTGTGGATCTTCAGGTATGTTTTGGGTCATTGTCTTGTTGGAAAATCCACATACGGCCAAGTCCCAGCCTTCTGGCAGAGGCAACCAGATTGTCAGCCAAAATTGCCTGATACTTGGTGGAATTCATTATACCATCAATCATAACCAGTTCCCCTGGACCTCTGGAATTAAAACAGACCCAAACATCATTGACCCACCACCATATTTCACAGTGGTTATGAGGTGCCTCTTCTTATATGCATCGCTGTTTCGACGCAAAACATGTTTATGCTGTATATTATTATTATTATTTATCTGACCAACATGTTCAATTTTGGTCTCTGCTGACCAGAGCACTTTCTTCAAGTCATGATTTAAATTATGTTTGGAAAACTCCAAGCGCTTGCGTCTGTGTCTTGGGGTCAGAAAGGGCTTTCTTTTGGCAACCCTTCCAAAGAGCCTGTGGTTGTGGAGGTGGTGTCTGATGGTGCTTTTTGAAACCTGGTGACCCCAAGACGCCACCAAGGCCTGCAATTCTTTCACAGTGATTCTTGGGGATTTTGTTGCTTCTCTCACCATCCTCCTCCCTATCCTGGGGGGTAAAATGCATTTGCGTCCTCTACCCGTGAAGTTTTCATCTGTTCCATATCATTTTTTTATTTTTATAATTGCCCTGACAGTGCTCAGTCGTTCAATCGTTTGTGGATCTTCTTGTAGCCTTTACCAGATTTATGAAGGTCTACAATCATCTGTCTCTTTTGAACTGCCAGTTCTTTTGTTTTCTTCATGGTGTTGGATGACAAAGGGATATTGCATGTGTGTTACCTCACTTCTAGTGAAACAGCAAGTGATGTAATGGCTCAATATAGTTCCTTAGATAAACTTAAATAAGTAGAATTTAATTCCTAGTTTAATGTTGGTAGATGTTATTTCCAATAATCTTTAAGGGTGCCATTAATTGTGAAACCTTGATTTGGAGGCCATTGATTTTTATTTAAATCAATAAATTATTTTGGTGGGTTCCACTGAAACATTAATAAAGTACAGTATTTCTCACATGTTGGTATTTTGAGTTTATCTCTATAATTATTTTGTTAATATTTTTATTTTTATTTATTTAATTTTTAATTTGTACCCCTTTTTCTCCCCAATTGTTAGTAGCTACTATCTTGTCTTATCGCTACAACTCCCGTACGGGCTCGGGAGAGACGAAAGTCATACGTCCTCCGATACACAATTCAACCAAGCCGCACTGCTTCTTTACACAGTGCGCATCCAACCCGGAAGCCAGCCGCACCAATGTTTCGGAGGAAACACCTGGCAACCTTGGTTAGCGTGCACAGCCCCCGGCCCGCCACAGGAGTCGCTGGTGCGCGATGAGACAAGGATGTCCCTACCGGTCAAACCCTCCCTAACCCGGATGACGCTAGGCCAAATGTGCGTCGCCGTTACGACTGAGCCTGGGCGCACAGCTGGCGCCAGCTGGTGGCACAGCTGGCGCTGCAGTACAGGGCCCTCAACCACTGCGCCACACGGGAGGCCCCTGTTCATCTTTTTTAAAGTATTGTTTGTGCATTGCCAGTGGCAGTAATTTTGGAGCCCACTGTATGTGATCTTGTGACTGATGCTCCCCTCTCTCGGTCTCTCTACATCTCTCGCCGTCTCCAGGCCCATTCCCATGGTCATTAACAGTATTTTTGTTAGATCTCGAGAGGGGAACAGATTAGAGCAGAGGATGAAGGGAGGAACACAAGTTATCCGAGAGCTTGTGAGAGTGGGGGAAGAGATAAGGGAACGAGAGCAGAGGGCTTGAGAGTGAGAGGGAAAGGGGGGAGGGAGAGTGAGAAAGAGAAAGACAGAGAGAATACGAGAGGGCAGGGAGAGTAGACCAGAGAGAGAGAGAGAGAGAGAGAAGAGAGGTAGAGCGAGAGTGGTAGACAGAGTCATATGATGTCTCACTGCAGACTAAATTTGATTGTCAGACACAGCTTTCATTATTCCTCGTTCTTCAAGGATAATTAAATTATAATTAAAGAAGCTAATCTTAGGTCAGTTTTGCTCCCCCCCTAATGGTTAGGGTTAGGATTTGGGGATTGTAAACAGATCCTAGATCTGTGCCAGCTGCCAAAGGGCTTTAACTATCCTCAGGGAAGTCCTCCAGTGGGTGTCAGGAAGAGCAGCACAGCCAGTAACATGTCTTGGTAATTACCTTTTAGTTACCAAAGTAATTACAGAGCAATTACAGTACAGGTCATAAGTTTGGACACATCTACTCATTCCAGGGTTTTTCTTTATTTTGACTATTTTCTACATTGTTGAATAATAGTGAAGACATCAAACTATGAAATAACACATATGGAATCATGTAGTAACAAAAAAAGTGTTAAACAAATCAAAATATATAAGTAGACACCCTTTGTCTTGAGCTTTGCACGCTCTTGGCATTCTCTAAACCAGTTTCATGAGGTAGTCACCTGGAATGCATTCCAATTAACAGGTGTGCCTTGTTAAAAGTTAATTTGTGGAATTTCTTTCCTTCTGAATGCCTTTGAGCCAATCAGTTGTGTTGTGACAAGGTAGGGTTGGTATACAGAAGATAGCCCTGTTTGGTAAAAGACCAAGTTCATATTATGGCAAGGATAGCTCAAAAAAGCAAAGAGAAATGACAGTCCATCATTACTTTAAGACATGAAGGTCAGTCAATCCTGAAAATGTCAAGAACTTTAAAAGTTTCTTCAAGTGCAGTCGCAAAAATCATCATGCGCTATGATGAAACTGGCTCTCATGAGGACCGCCACAGGAAAGGAAGACCCAGAGTCATTAGAGTTAGCAGCCTCAGAAATTGCAGCCCAAATAAATGCTTTACAGAGTTCAAGTAACAGACACATCTCAACATCAGCTGTTTAGAGGAGACTGCGTGAATCAGGCCTTCATGGTCGAATTGCTGCAAAGAAACCACTACTAAAGGACAAATAAATGAAGAAGACTTGCTTGGGCCAAGAAACACAAGCAATGGACATTAGACTGGTGGAAATCTGTCCTTTGGTCTGATGAGTCCAAATGTGAGATTTTTGGTTCCAAAAGTCGTGTGTTTGTGAGACGCAGAGTAGGTGAACGGATGATCTCCGCATGTGTGGTTCCCACCGTCATGCAAGGAAGAGGAGGTGTGATGGTGTGGGGGTGCTTTCTGGTGACACTGTCAGTGATTTACTTAGAATTCAAGGCATACTTAAGCAGCATGGCTACCACAGCATTCTGCAGCGATACACCATCCCATCTGGTTTGCGCTTAGTGGGACTATCATTTGTTTTTCAACAAGACAATGACCCAACACATCTCCAGGCTGTGTAAGGGCTATTTGACCAAGCAGAAGAGTGATGGAGTGCTGCATCAGATAATCTGGCCCCCACAATCACCCGACCTCAACTCAGTTGAAATGGTTTGGGATGAGTTTGACTGCAGAGTGAAGTAAAAGCTGCCAACAAGTGCTCAACATATGTGGGAACTCCTTCAAGACTGTTGGTAAAGCATTCCAGGTGAAGCTGGTTGAGAGAATGCCAAGAGTGTACAAAGCTGTCATCAAGGTAAAGGGTGGCTACTTTGAAACATCTAAAATATATTTGGACTTTTTTGGTTACTAAATGATTCCATATGTGCTATGTCATAGTTTTGATGTCTTCACTATTATTCTACAATGTAGAAAATAGTAAAAATAAAGAAAAACCCTGGAATGAGTAGGTATGTCCAAACTTTTGACTGGTACTGTACATATGAGGGTAACTTGGTGTTAAGTGCTGCCTCAATCCCTTTGTATCGAAACAACACAACAGCCTTAAGAACTGCCAGATCAATATTATTTTAGATTAGTGAATGAGGAAGTGAAGGGGTTACAGGTCAGGGTTCAACCCATGGCTGGCTGATCTCTATGGTGGAAGTGAGACTTGTAGATGTTAATTACCTGCACCTCCACATAGCTCAGGTCTCAGGACCAAAAGACAGAGGCCAGTGTGTTCGGCTGACCTGGGTTCAAATGATGTCTGTTCTCTTTCAAATACATTAGCTGAGTTTGATTTTGAGCTTGCGTGACGCAATAGAGCCAATGAAATAGTCTCAAAAGTGCAAACCCACCCACGTGGCATCTCGCACTCCAGGCACACTCAATCTAACGCTCAAAAACAGTACTTGACAGAAAAACAATACTGTTGGAACCTAGGTAGGTCTGGTGGATGGTGGCTAATCTGGTATAGAAACAGTGTTAAATCCCAGCTGTCAGAGTATAAAGCTATGCTTTAAAACAAATCCTCAACTAATGAGTTATAATCTCGTAACATAGCCATATTTTTTCTCTCTTTTAATCCCCCCATACTGACACGTCACTACTGTTAACATCTCAGTAACATCAGGGTTGGAAAAGAGTGGGATCTTTCTAGTATGCTATGATGTTACCTAGTCGACTGTGACTGTTGGCTTATCGGGGAGGCATAAATTGAATAAAATATTGAACGTATCAGTAACCTTGAGGACGTACCTGAGAAGTTGAAATGCATTTACATACCTCATGTTGACGTAGTTATATGAAATTGAAAATGAGGATGAGGAAAATAAATGCAAGTCGAGGCAAAGAGAACAAACATACGATTACCACAGCATTTAACTCATGTTATTCAGTATTCACATTACAACATCCACATTGTTCAGCTAGTGACAATTTTCTAACAATCTCAATATACTGTATATTTACTTTTTAATACATTATACCAAGAGGCACTTTCAGTAATTCTGGCCAAAAAGGAGCTACAGTATTGTGTCTAAATTACAAAAACAGTAAAAAATAAATAAAGTTTATCTAAAAGACTTTTGTTGTCGTTTTAATTTGTTATATCTGTACAGCATATATTTTGTACAAAATGGAACAATAAACTAGTAATAAAATGAAATACTTCACAAATACTGGTGAATCACACGTCTGTTTTCCCCATCCTATAGGTATTGCTACATGTGTTAAGTGCAAGATACAAGAGAGAAGAAAGAGTAATAATTATTCAGTTTGTGAAGTTCCGGCTATAGATAAATACATAAAACAAGTCTCATATGTCTCGTTTAAGAACGTGTAAAGCTTGTTTGGTTCTCGTTGTGGCTAACGTGATCAAACATATGCCCACAAACAGAGAGACATATTGTTCATTCCCAATGGCACCCAATTCGCTATACTGTATAGTGCACTACTTTTGACCAGAGCCATTTGGGACCTGGTCAATAGGAAGTCATTTAGGACGCAGACAGAATGAATGGCACAGAACTGGCAATAGCCTAAAAAAACATCACACAGGACAGAGTTAAAACATGAAGCAAAGTCTGAGGAAGGATGTTGGGCTTCAAACTGTGCCTGTTGTTGTTTAAACCACGGGAGCGCAATGCTTTCAATGCCCTATTGTCCATGTTTGGTTCCTATTGTAGAGTTGCTGCTGCCCACTGATTGGGTGGAATTATGGCAATAGTAGTACTCTGAAAGAAATGTGTCAACAAGAGCATGTGACCACTATCACGTCCTTGTCAAATACTAAATGCCAAGATGTTATTCTTAATCTAAGGTTCTGTTCTGAATAGGATGTATTATGACACACTTTGGAATTGCGTGCAAGTGAGCTTCCACTAGACAATTGCACATGACTTTGTAATTGCACGAGGCAGTCTACAGTTGATGTGTGTGTGTGTGTGTATGTGTGTATGCGCGTATGAGCTTCCCCCAGCTCAGGCAGATGGAATAGGAGCAAACAGAGCTAACCTCTCATCTGATTGGTAGTCACATGAATAACTGTGTTCTCACATGCATATAGCCGCGACACATACTGTATAATCTCCCTCACATACCAGTTACATAGCTGACCTTTGCATGTTATGAATGAACATCCCCACATAACTAACCTTTACGGAAATGTGATCTAAACAACTGGATGAAAACATACGTTTAAAATATAAATCCTGGGTGTGTTTTGAACAAGATGAATGTAGAAATGGAGGGATGACAAAAAGAGAGATGAAGAAGGATGAGATGTTCTGGAGGACAAACATTTGAAGGGTTTTTCTCTTTAGGCGCTCAGAGGACTGTCAGACCACACACACACACACACACACACACACACACACACACACACACACACACACACACACACACACACACACACACACACACACACACACACACACACACACACACACACACACACACACACACACACACACACACACACACACACACACAGGGTGCCATTTGAGACACAGCGAGTGTCACTTAAAGACAAACCAATTATCCGGTATGACACACAACATCCCTCTTTCTTCTGCTGCTGTTCCTCCCTCCCCTCTCCCGCTGCCTCCCTACACTGTATCCATGTGTCAGGGACGCACAGTGCTGTTGCCAAGGGTCATATTAATCCTGTATTTACCGATACAGAGAGAAGCTAGCATTGGAACACCTATGTGAGAATGCTATTCATTGACTACAGCTCAGCGTTCAACACCATAGTGCCCTCAAAGCTCATCACTAAGCTAAGGACCCAGGGACTAAACACCTCCCTCTGCAACTAGATCCTGGACTTCCTGACGGGCCGCCCCCAGGTGGTAACAACACATCCGCCACGCTGATCCTCAACACAGGGGCCCCTCAGTCCCCTCCTGTACTCCCTGTTCACTCATGACTGCAGGGCCAGGCAAGACTCCAACACCATCATTAAGTTTGCTGACGATACAACAGTGGTAGGCCTGATCACCGGCAAGGATGAGACAGCCTATAGGGAAGAGGAGGTCAGAGACCTGACCGTGTGGTGCAAGGACAACAACCTCTCCCTCAGCCTGATCAAGACGAAGGAGATAATTGTGGACGACAGGAGAAGGAGAAACGGATGTTTGTAGAAATCCACGTTGAACTATAACACTCCAAAAGCTATCTGAAGTCCCCGTAGGTGACGGAACTCATTGGTTAGGTGTCAGACGTGAACAGATACAGTGGGAAGTGTAGTCACATCCAGGAATTAGAGATGGACGACTCAATACATATTAGGAAAGGCAAATAGAGTGCTGTCCTACCGTAGTAGCTTATTAATGTTGGCCACCAAATCACATTCACAATACCCCTTGAACAAATGCTACCGCAGAACACATACGCAACCACGCATGCACACAGGTCATCAAAGGCTGTGAATATTGCTTTTGCATTCCCTCCATTGGGTCTGTTACTGTGCAGTTCACCCTAGGCCACACTGACATTGTGAAAGGCCTTATTCAGATGAGGCAGTGACTCAGCAGATGTATAGGTTCAGGGGTTGACTAGCAATGTCTGCTTCCTCTCCTCTGTATCGTTTAATATGGGCCAATAACTATTATAACGGTTCACGCAACCACCTGGCCCCTAGCCTATCACAAGATGTTATGTCAGCTGCAACACTAAATGCCACTGTTAGATAATGACCCATAACAGATCACACAACGAGAGAGAGAGAGGGGCAGGTAAGGGAGTGTAGGGGAGTGAAATAGGGTCAGTTAGTGCAGATAGAGAGAGAGGCACATGATTTGGATAAAATTCAAGAATTTGGTACATAAACTCCCTTGACTTTGCAGGTCACGAAGTGCAACTCAAACGCTCCAGATACAGAATAAGTGTCAGTATTGCTTTAAAAACATTGTCATCCTACAAATACATTTTCCTGATAATGTTAACGTTTCACAACAAGCTGTCAAGGGTAAAATCTTCAAGCAGAACCGGACAGGCAGATGGACGGACGGACAGACATTTTAATTGGCTCCTCATTCAAAGTGACGTTTTCACAGAGACCATCAGTGAACAAAAAGGAGACTGACCAACCTCAGAAAACCCCCACACGCTTCTCTTCCTCCCTTCTCTTCCATCTCCCTTCCTCTGTCATCCCATTCCTTCTCCTATATCATTCTTTCTGATCCGCTTCTATCTCTCATATCCTCTTCCCTCTCCCGTTTCCTCTACCTTTCCCTCTCATCCTTCTGTCACCACCAATTGGTCTCTCTCTCTGGACATCAAATGGACCTATGGGGCTATGGACAGCCACGGGGAGCCCAGCACTGGTCCATGTGTTGACTGCAGCATGCTGCCTGGCTCAGGCTGGCTGGCTAGTCCACCTGGGCTGTGTCCCAAATAGCACCCCCCCCCGCACTACTTTTGACCAGGGTCCATAGGGCTATGGTCAAAAGTAGTGCACTATTTAGGGAGTAGGGTGCCATTTGGGATGTACACATGCTTTGGCCTGATCTGCCTGCTCATGTCATGGGAGCTGCCCTGGGCTAGGAGCTGAATGGATAGGGAGAGATGGGATAGCTGCAGGTAGATGTATCATGTGGTAGCTACAATGGGGTAGCTACAGTTCAACGAGTTGGACCTATGGCTGAAATGCTGAAACTATCAGGAAGTTAATAAATACATCACTTCTTTGAGGGAGTCAGCAAACACACACTAAGAAGACATGTCTTTCTTGGCATGGATATTTTTTACTGCATCATCTTTCGTCATACTTTTGTTTTGCATTCAGCCCCATTGCGTGATTCACCATGTTCTATAGAGCAGCACAGTCTGAGTGTATGTGGAGTATAACTGTCACCTTGTTCTCTTGGTTGAACCTCTGGGCTCCTCCACATCTCCTTCAAGGCTTTCCAAGGCTCACTCGGAAACTTTATTTGATCACTTGACTCGCTGAAAGCTATTGGAGCCCAAGGTCTGTTATCTGTTATCATTTCAGCCTATTGGAGAAATAGATGATTTCCCAGAGTTAAATAGAAAATGCCTGGTTACGACTAACTTTGGTTCTCTGAGGGAACTGAGTGCGGCACTATGGGGAATAATGGGGAATCATGCTCGCTCAAGAGACTGAAAGAGAATCTATGTACTTTTGACATTGGCTCTCTTGGCTGAACTTCCTGTCAGGGTATTGGGTGGTAGATCCCACTGTGAGAGAGGACTGAAACACAGGCTAGAGGTCAGTGTACCGTCAAAAGAGTTATACGAGAGAGTTTATCAATGAAGATGGCTGTCGAGAATCTTTCAAAAAGGTGAATCGCTTTTTCAGTGTCATGGTCAGATTGACATCCACAGACGAATCCTAATGTGAATGCTTCTTCTCTACCGAGGTGGTACATGCATACATCTACTGGGTCAAAAGCTACGAAGAGAGACATATTGCACTTAGAAAAAGCATCTTACATTGGAATAGTTAACTAGGCGTCTGACTAAAAGGAAGCTCTAACTCTATAAGAAACCGTGCGATTCCGATTCAAAGTGATTCCCTTTGTAGTGAGCAGATCATCAGGAGACAGGGTACGTAAAATAAGAAAGGCCCACACCATATTTACCAAACACAAACGCCACAGAGAGAAAATATTACAGCTGATGTTGGGAAAAAAAAATAAGAAAGTATAACCACAAACCAATAACACAAAGGAAAGAACAATCACTTGTGTTGGTTGACATAACAATGACAAAGGGTACAAGGTTGAGGGGTCTGTGTTGTGTCCCATTGGGCAGATGTCAATTCAATGCCAATTTCACTGTGGTTCAACGTAATTTCATTGAAACGAAGTGGAAACAACATTGATTCAACCAGTGTGTGCCCAGTGGGGTGTGTCTGTGTTCCTGAGTCCTGTGGAACCGTGTAGGAGTGAGAGGGGGGAAAAAGAGCCTGAATGACCGACACAAAAGTGGAGTGAGTGAAAGAAAGAAAGAAAGAAAGAAAGAGAGAAAACATGGTATATTTGGAACAATTAGAGAGATGAAGAATGTGAAGAAACACTGCTCTGGATTTTCTTCCTCGAGTGAATACAAAAGCTTTTTCAGAGCTACATGGTTCTATGTTAGACTTCCCATTCCCTCTTCCTGGGGTAGCTAGCAAATCTTCTGATGGGTTTGTGTGTGTGTGAGCACACTCTGTATCAACACTGACCCTCCTCTCCCCAGTCCTCAGTCCTCTCCTCGCTCCCTGAGCACCAACACAGAGCGGACACAGCTTTTACCCGCTTTCTCATCTCACTGTCCTCAGGAGCTAGCGTTTGTACTGTCTATTTAGCACAGTCCACTTTGTACACCTTGGCTCTGTGGGAGAGGACAGGTGGATGCAGACCACTAGTATGGCCGGCTATGTCTTGAGGCTGGCAGTGGGGTCAGTGTTCTGTGGGTCCGTATTGCGGTGTGGGAACCTCGTCAGGGAGAGGGCTTCTGCAATGGAAACCTGATCCAATATAATATGTGTGTAAAACAAATCCCACCCCTCCCTCATCCTCCTCCTCAGCGTGCCCTCCCTCACTCCACCCTGTTTTCTTTAGGCACATGTTACTCCAAACTTCTACAGTGTTGTGTCTAAGTGATTTGCTGGCAACCAAATATCAGGGGCTGCGTCTCAAACAACACCCCAATCCCTGTATAGCGCACTATATTTGGCCAGCTAGTGCACTACATGGGGAATAGGGTATCATTTCTGACATGAGTCAGAAAGTCTAGTTGGGAGAGGGTATGAGTTTGGATAAATGTTCCGTTTCCTGATCTTCAAGCGTCAAAGATAATCCTCTCACTCCAGCTCCTCCTCCTTTTTCTCCGCAGTCTCTGATTGCTCGACCACTTCCTCTGCAAGCCCCGTCTCTTCCCCTTCCGTCTCCTCTCCCTGGCCATCTATTGGCTCCTCCTTGCTGGCTGGCTCCTCCTCCTCCTCGTGGATGGCTGTGATTGGCTCGGCGGGGTTGCTGAGGCAGTTAGGCGCCTCTCTGTCCGGCGTGTCCTGGGTTTCGGAGGCAATGACTCTCTTCCACATTTCGTGGTTGTCCAGAAGGTGCTGAGTGATGGGACAGAACACTCTCCTCCTGCTCTCCGTAAGTTTCACCACGTGCTTCTCTATAGGGAAGAAGAAAACACTTCCTCAGAACAAAACCTACTACATCTCTATCCCCTTATACTGTACACGCAAACCCTTATCATACAACCTCTGGACAGGGGTTACAAAGCAGGGTCTGATCACCTGGGAAGACCAAATACCCTTAAGGCAGACCAGGTAGCCTTGTGTATATGAGGCTTCTGTATCTACTACTAATTATAAACCGGGTAGTTTGGTTCCTGGATGCTTGTTGGCTGACTTGGTTTACTGTTCTACTCATGTTGGTGTCCAGTTTATAATAGCATTAAGGCACCACAGGGGTTTGTGGTATATGGCCAATATACCATGGCTAAAGGCTGTATCCAGGCATTCCGCTCTGCGTCATGCCAATATACCACACCACCTTGGACCTTATTGCTTAAATCCACTACATGTATTATCAATCGGCACTATGTCAACAACTCAATACCTGGGCCATTTCAAGCTGAGCTTTGATTTCAATAGGTTTCTGTTAACGGACTTCTTTCAACTCAAATAAGTTCAACATGAACGTCTACATGTTCTTACGGGAACTCTCAGAGCTAGTCGACTCATCCTCCTCTGCTGTATCCTCCTCTTCCTCCTCTGTTTCTCGTTCCCCCACCTCCTCTTCCTCCTCGACCTCCTTCCTCCGTGCGTCGGCGGGGTCAACCCAGTTCCCCGGCATGAGGGCGGCGGAGTCGTAGGAGGAACAGAGCGGACCCACGATGTGCGTGATGAAGGACTCCTGCAGTTTGGCGAGCTGTGGCGCAGAGCGGTCCATGAAGGGGCTGATGGGAAGGCCCAGACTCGACTCCTCATCGCCCTGAGGAGTGGTGCAGTATGGGTAAACAATGTTAGATATAAGCATCTAAAAACCCACCTCTTCACAAAGTAATTTGATTAATCCCACAGCATCCCCCAAAAACTTGCCTTTATTAAACACATGTCCTTGTCTTTTCATACTAGCACTGACTTTGCTGATAGCTACTTTACTGAGAAGAAATGTCCTTGCGATGACTGTGATATACAGTTGAAGTCGGGAAGTTTACATATACTTAGGTTGGAGTCATTAAAACTCGTTTTTCAACCACTCCACAAATTTCTTGTTAACAAACTATGGTTTAGGCAAGTCGGTTAGGACATCTACTTTGTGCGTGAAACAAGTCATTTTTCCGACAATTGTTTACAGACAGATTATTTCACTGTATCACAATTCCAGTGGGTCAGAAGTTTACATACGCTAAGTTGACTGTGACTTTAAACAGCTTGGAAAATTCCAGAAAATGATGTAATGGCTTTATAAGCTTCTGATAGGCTAATTGACATCATTTGAGTCAATTGGAGGTGTACCTGTGGATGTATTTCAAGGCCTGCCTTCAAACTCAGAGCCGTCATACCGCTCAGGAAGGAGACGCGTTCTGTCTCATAGAGATGAATGTACTTTGGTGCGAAAAGTGCAAATCAATCCAAGAACAACAGCAAAGGACCTTGTGAAGATGCTGGAGGAAACAGGTACAAAAGTATCTATATCCACAGTAAAACAAGTCTTATATCAACCTAACCTGAAAGGCCGCTCAGCAAGGAAGAAGCCACTGCTCCAAAACCGCCATAAAAAAGCCAGACTACGGTTTGCAACTGCACATGGGGACAAAGATCGTACTTGGAGAAATGTCCTCTGGTCTGATGAAAGAAAATTAGAACTGTTTGGCCATAATGACCAAGCCGAAGAACACCATCCCAACCGTGAATCACGGGGGTGGCAGCATCATGTTGTGGGGGTGCTTTTCTGCAGGAGGGACTGGTGCACTTCACAAAATAGATGGCATCATGAGGATGGAAAATTATTTATATATATTGAAGCAACATCTCAAGACATCAGTCAGGAAGTTAAAACTTGGTCGCAAATGGGTCTTCCAAATGGACAATGACCCCAAGCATACTTCCAAAGTTGTGGCAAATGGCTTAAGGACAACAAAGTCAAAGGTATTGGAGTGGCCATCACAAAATCCTGACTTCAATCCTGTAGAACATTTGTGGGCTGAACTGAAAAAGCGTGTGCGAGCAAGGAGGCCTACAAACCTGACTCAGTTACACCAGCTCTGTCAGGGGGAATGGGACAAAATTCCCTCAACTTATTGTGGGAAGGTTGTGGAATGCTATCCGAAACTTTTGACCCAAGTTAAACAATTTAAAGACAATGCTACCAAATACTAATTGAGTGTATGTAAACTTCTGACCCACTGAGAATGTGATGAAAGACATAAAAGCTGAAATAAATCATTCTCTCTACTATTATTCTAAAATTTCACATTCTTAAAAGAAAGTGGTGATCCTAACTGACCTAAGACGGGGGATTTTTACTAGGATGAAATGTCCGGAATTGTGAAAAACTGAGTTTAAATGTATTTGGCTAAGGGGTATGTACATTCCCGACTTCAACTGTATGGTTGTCTCACCTAGCTATCTTAAAATATATGCAGTGCACTAACTAAGTCGCTTTGGGTAGGCACTTCTGCTGAATGACTAATGCAAATATAATATGAATTACCATTTGACACTATCTGAGGAAAGTCAATCAATCAATCAGCCAATTTTTTATTTTACCTTTATTTAACTAGGCAAGTCAGTTAAGAACAAATTCTTATTTTCAATGACGGCCTAGGAACAGTGGGTTAACTGCCTGTTCAGGAGCAGAATGACAGATTTGTACCTTGTCAGCTCGGGGGTTTGAACTTGCAACCTTCCAGTTACTAGTCCAATGCTCTAACCACTTTACCCTGCCGCCCCAATGATATGAGGGAAATTGGAATCAAATGCACTGAGGGAGTCACAGCTAAGGTACTAATACACAGAGAGAGAAAAATGACCATCAGAAATGATGTAAAAACACATTCAACCGCATTCCAACTGATGGTAGGAAACACATCAACATTGGTATCTCTCTCATTTTGTTCACCAGCCAGTCTCAGTCTCTAAGTGGTAAACCAACAGCAACCGCCAGCGCGCAGAGCCTGTGGGATTAGCTACTGAATAATCAAAGCTTCAAACTGGGTCAAGAACATAAACAGCAAAAGGCACACGTCTATCTAGCTCGGGGAAGCCTACATCTATAGGTCCAGTATTGGCTGACTGACAAGATCATGTATATGCATGTATAGTAAAGTGATTTATAGCAGGATACATATATATGTGTCTGTTGACGTCAGGGGCTTATACACTCAAAGTGGACCGCAGCAGGCAAGGGCTCGTGTTGCCATAGTAACCAGCAGAGCTTTTGCCAGTCAGTGCAGTGGACTGAAATGAGTGTCTGAAGTGAAGAGGGAGAGAAAGAGAGGTGCCACTCTAGAGTAGAGGGGCGTATTGAACCATTAAAAGATGGTAAAGTTACAACTTAACCACTGATACTGGGTCAGATCTTTAAGATGTTTTTACTGCGTCAATGGTCAGCGTTAGAATTGTGGGTATACTACTACTGACCCTGGTATGTTTGTTCTTCGTGTGCATGTCTTAAGGCATAGCACAGTTCACTCTGTGATCTGATGTGTTGCAGCTGTATCTTTGTCTGTGTGAATGAGGACTGTCACTGATGACACAAGTAGGTCAGCGAAACTGCAGCACAACAACACTTCCTCTCTTTCCCCTCCCTCTCTCTCTCTCTCTCTCTCTCTCTCTCTCTCTCTCTCTCTCTCTCTCTCTCTCTCTCTCTCTCTCTCTCTCTCTCTCTCTCTCTCTCTCTCTCTCTCTCCTCTCTCCTCCCTCTATTTTTCTCTCTCTCTCTCTCTCTCTCTCTCTCTCTCTCTCTCTCTCTCTCTCTCTCTCTCTCTCTCTCTCTCTCTCTCTCTCTCTCTCTCTCTCTCTCTCTCTCTCTCCTCCCTCTATTTTCTCTCTCTCTCTCTCTCTCTCTCTCTCTCTCTCTCTCTCTCTCTCTCTCTCTCTCTCTCTCTCTCTCTCTTCTCTCTCTCTCTCTCTCTCTCTCTCTCTCTCTCTCTCCTCCCTCTATTTTCCTCTCTCTCTCTCTCTCTCTCTCTCTCTCTCTCCTCCCTCTATTTTTCTCTCTCTCTCTCTCTCTCTCTCTCTCTCTCTCTCTCTCTCTCTCTCTCTCTCTCTCTCTCTCTCTCTCTCTCTCTCTCTCTCTCTCTCTCTCTCTCTCTCTCTCTCTCTCTCCCCCTCTCTCTCTCTCCTCCCTCTATTTTCCTCTCTCTCTCTCTCTCTCTCTCTCTCTCTCTCTCTCTCTCTCTCTCTCTCTCTCTCCTCCCTCTATTTTCCTCTTTCCTCTCTCTCTCTCTCTCTCTCTCTCTCTCTCTCTCTCTCTCTCTCTCTCTCTCTCTCTCTCTCTCTCTCTCTCTCTCTCTCTCTCTCTCTCTCTCTCTCTCTCTCTCTCTCTCTCTCTCTCTCTCTCTCCCCCTTTCCCCCTCTTTCTCCTCCCTGTCTTTCTCTCCCTCTCTCCTCCCTGTCTTTCCCACTCCCTCTTTTCCTTCCTTGTCTTTCTATCTCTCCCTCCCTCCCCTTTATCTCTCTCTCTTCCTCCCTCTCCCTCCAAGGACGCAAGCAAGATTTGACATTTGAGCGACGGTTTGGGTTTCATCATTGAGTGAGATCAGGCTTTGAAGAGACAGACAGACAAAAACAAGATGACTGCGCTGTCGATCACAGTGGCACCGATTATAACCTACACACTTGGTGCTCCTACCACTGTAGAGTGGCACATTGTGTCAATACATCAACACTCTCCATTCCAAGTGGCAATCTAATCGTCTCTCCATCAATGCCAGGGTCCCATTTTGAATAGATGGTACATTATGCAGTACATTGCCTGCATACAAGGACGGCTTCTTCAATGCATGTGTGTTGATGGGTGTCACATCGACATTACTGAGAAAGAAACAGAGGAACAAAAGTAGTTCTACATGTCATATTATTTCTCAGTCTATCAATGGTCAATGAATAGAATGGTGTTCCTCTCATTCAGTTCCCCCAACCAATCCACATACTATATGGTCAACTAATCATCAAGCACCTCATTAGTTTGAAGTGTCGGTTCTGAAATACATCAAATAAATGGTCTGACTTTGGGGCACCCGAGGATAGGTTTTTGGAAACACTGGCATGGAATATTCTAGAAGTGGTAGACCCAGAACGGCCACGATTCCACACTTCACATCAGAGAACTTTGATTTGAATGGGAGTATCCATTGGTTCTACCTATTCTGATGATGGGAATCGTATTAACGGCCATTGTTAACGTTGCCCATGCGGTGCATTCTGGGGATTTCTGGGACAAGAAGAGCACTACTTCAAGGAGCGAATGGGAGTCAATTGGGCGCTAGTTCAAAAGCCCAACATAAGCATGAGTTACGTGAACAATAAGTACAACATTACAAATATTTCAGAGATGTGAGATAATTAACTTTGTCTCTGCAATATCATATACAGGTAGCTTTGGAATCGTGACATTACATACTTTTGAGAAAAATAGGCATGTTTCTCGACTCATACCCTGACATTTAAGAAGGGATTGCATGACGATTAGCTTAGCAACCACGTGACACAGCATGACAACATGAACGAGATTGGTTGACAGTCTGCTGGGTGGGGCATTATACGTTCCTCTTTTCATTGCTCAACGGGATTCCTATCTGTAATATATCTGCCTACACGCTGATCGTTCGTTCTCTGACCACTTAAGAGTCTTTCTTCCTGATCAGCGGTGTGGTTGCCAGGCACCCGTTAGTCTCTGACCAATGAGCAGCATTGTTACTGGAGAGTGGGCTGTTTCCAGGCACCTGTACCACTTCACATTGACCAGTACCGTGACGGACTCATGAAGTGGCCTGCCTTTTATTTTAGTACCAAGTGGAACACACGTCAATGTCATCTGATCGAGAAATGCCATTGCACCTCTTCATCCTCTCAAGTCTATCATAGCTATTTATGCAGAAGGTAGTGTAATGGCCATTTCGTGATCAGGCAGTTTCATGGGGGTGGGGGCATGGGTGCACAAGACGACAACAACAAGGCAACTGCATACATGTCGCCCCCCACAAATGATGCAGCTCCCCCCTTGAACCAATCATTGTCATTCTGTCACCGTCGGATCTCTATGGCAAGATGCATCATTCACCTAATTTCCTCACTGAGGCTCAACGACGTTTATTTCATTCATTTCAGGTCACCCTAGCAGTGGTTACTGATAGCCAGCATGAGGATGAAAAGGGCAGTTTTCTAGGAAAACTGGCAGTATTTCAGTCTTCTCGACGGAGCAGTGTGGATAGAGGTCAAATTTGGAGAATAGTGTCATATTCCATTCCTGCAATGAGGTATGTTTTCTGAAGGATATCCGGTGTCCTAACATTCTGACCCCAGTGCAGCTCAGTGTAAACAAGCGTAACGGTTAGGGTCAGTATCTTCTGGCAAAACCTAGACCCAATAGATGTGCCTGTTTGTAGAATTATTTGACGATGCCCTCGGTCCACTGTAGATGCGTGTCCTTGTGTTTCAAATCTAAATAAGTGGCGAGGGTGTAGAGGGTGTAGGGGCTAGTGATCGATTTGGATCTCACCTGTTCATAGAACTCATTGACGATGCCCTCGGTCCACTGTAGATGCAGGTCCTTGTGTTTCAGTGGGCCGTTGATGTCCGCCAGTTTGATGCACATCTGACACACCAGCAACCGGTCGTTCTCATTGGACCAGTCGATGCCCGAGCAGCCATCATCACCCACCTGGAGAGAAGCGAGGGTTAAATGAATCTCAAATGTCTTTCCTCGCGTCCTCACATCCTCTATCCCTACCTCCTTTCAACCTATCAGAGAGAAGCGAGGAGAGCATAAGAGGACCCTCTCCTATTCTCGCTATACACCAAGTCACTTGGCTCTGTCATAACCTCACATGGTCTCTCTTATCATTGCTATGCAGACGACACACAATTAATCTTCTCCTTTCCCCCTTCTGATGACCAGGTGGCGAATCGCATCTCTGCATGTCTGGCAGACATATCAGTGTGGATGACGGATCACCACCTCAAGCTGAACCTCGGCAAGACGGAGCTGCTCTTCCTCCCGGGGAAGGACTGCCCGTTCCATGATCTCGCCATCACGGTTGACAACTCCATTGTGTCCTCCTCCCAGAGCGCCAAGAACCTTGGCGTGATCCTGGACAACACCCTGTCGTTCTCAACTAACATCAAGGCGGTGGCCCGTTCCTGTAGGTTCATGCTCTACAACATCCGCAGAGTACGACCCTGCCTCACACAGGAAGCGGCGCAGGTCCTAATCCAGGCACTTGTCATCTCCCGTCTGGATTACTGCAACTCGCTGTTGGCTGGGCTCCCTGCCTGTGCCATTAAACCCCTTCAACTCATCCAGAACGCCGCAGCCCGTCTGGTGTTCAACCTTCCCAAGTTCTCTCACGTCACCCCGCTCCTCCGTTCTCTCCACTGGCTTCCAGTTGAAGCTCGCATCCGCTACAAGACCATGGTGCTTGCCTACGGAGCTGTGAGGGGAACGGCACCTCAGTACCTCCAGGCTCTGATCAGGCCCTACACCCAAACAAGGGCACTGCGTTCATCCACCTCTGGCCTGCTCGCCTCCCTACCACTGAGGAAGTACAGCTCCCGCTCAGCCCAGTCAAAACTGTTCGCTGCCCTGGCCCCCCCAATGGTGGAACAAACTCCCTCACGACGCCAGGACAGCGGAGTCAATCACCACCTTCCGGAGACACCTGAAACCCCACCTCTTTAAGGAATACCTAGGATAGGTTAAGTAATCCCTCTCACCCCACCCCCCCCCTAAGTTTTAGATGCACTATTGTTAAGTGACTGTCCCACTGGATGTCATAAGGTGAATGCACCAATTTGTAAGTCGCTCTGGATAAGAGCGTCTGCTAAATGACTTAAATGTAATGTAAATGTAGGACAAGTTCTGAGTAAAAGAACCTCAGATCTTCTCCTACAGGCTTGTTACTGACATACTGTAAGTTGTCAACCATCAGAGACAATGACACAGAGCTTCAGTCCATTCAGCTGTAGATGCGCTGTACATCAAAGAGAAATGTATGGATTAGAAGCTCATGACCATCAGTTCTGTTTACCTTGGCGTTGAACTCTGCCAGGAAGTCAAAGTGTTTCTTGAGGTCGGTGGCGAGGATGGCCTCGATGACCAGGAAGCGGAAGCGTTTGAACTCCACATGCTCCAGGTTGCCCAGGAAGTTGTACTCTGGCCGGGACATGAACAGGTTCCAGGCCGACGCAGCGTGGTGGTTCTCTAACACCGAGCGATCGTTATATAGCACGGCCTACAGGGGGAGACAGAGAGCAACGCGTCACTCATTAGTTATCATTGGTGCATCTCAGTGGTCCCTTTGTCTTCCTCCATTTATTCTCTTCAGTGATCTGAGAAGAACACAAGATATGAAAGTATCATTGGTGGACTTTGCTTGCACCTTTCACCTTTCCAGTTCCTTTCGTTAGATTCATTCATCCAACCATCCATCAGTCCATCCATCCTCTCCCTCTTCTTCCTCCCTCCTTCCCCCTCCCCCTTCCTACCTGAGGAGCGCTAGTCGCCACGAGGAAGGCGTTGGTCCGTCCAGGGTGGTCGTAGTCATGCATGGCTGCAGCCACATACAGAGCCATGAGCTCCAGGGATGGGATGAGGCCAGACAGACATCCATAACCCTCCTCCATCACCGCAGACATCTTAGAGACCAGGAACCCTGTATGGCCTATATGGCTGGGATGGCTGGGGTTGAGGAGCCCACTGTCCGAGTCTGGGGACACACACACAGGGATAAAAGGGTCAGGGAGATAGATACACAGGTAAATGAGGTGAGGGGTGCTGGGCATTGTCGTAACAAATCGGAAACTTTAGTACAAAACACTTGGGTCAAAGGGCGTGCGTGTGTGTCTGTGTGCTAATGTGTGTATGGGATGACATGAGCATCAGAAAACAACATGACGGACAGACCGCCAGCCACCCTGCCCTAGACAGACATCAGACCCAGGCATCAGAGTAGGCCAGCCCAGTCAGACAGGTTGTGTAAAGAACAAACAGGTCACGATCAGCGTGTTGACATTGGTGTCTGTTGTGTTCCCATGACTGGAGGAGATAGGCTTCTCTGGAAGCTATGAAGCTCCACATAGAGAACGAGAGGTAAAATAACTGGCGATGACTATGAACTGACGGTCAACACGGTTCAGGGAACTTCCACAGCCTCCAGTCTGCAAACTGTAAGGCTGATGTTCTACAATATTATGCCATTTGACATAAGCTACTGATGTGGTTGGTGTGTATGGTTGAATATACAGTAGCTAAATGAGCTTTAGAAGGACTGGGTTTGCCTGGCTGCCATCAGCAACAGGTATACAACAGTAGGCTTATAGACATAGGACACAGTATTAGCCTCAGTCAGAACACAAAGGAATGGAGAGCAGAGGAAAGGAGGAAGCGTGTGTGTGTGTGTGTGTGTGTGTGTGTGTGTGTGCGTGTGTGTGTGTGTGTGTGTGTGTGTGTGTGTGTGTGTGTGTGTGTGTGTGTGTGTGTGTGTGTGTGTGTGCGTGTGCGTGTGCGTGTGCGTGTGTGTGTTTGTGTCCGTGCGTGTGTGTATGCGTGTATTTGCATATGCATGTGTGTGTGTCCTCACCAGAGTCTGAGCTGTGGTCTGTGAGGAGGTTGGGCAGGCCTGGCACGGCCTGGGTGGTGAGGTACCACACGGCGTGGAGCACGTCAGTGGCATGGATCCTGTTGTGGTCTGCATGGGGAGGGAGAGGAGATGCCAACTGTAATACTAACTTAGTCCACCGGATGATAATGAGACAGGTAGAGGGAACAGAACTAGTGCTGTGATTGCATTGAGAAAGCCAACACCTCCCTCTTGTGGATAGAATAGGCAGTGCTACCACCACCGCTGCGCAGACTTTGGATTAACGATAGTTTCATTCAAATGTTTCTGATATTCTCGAGTGACGGATCTGTGTGTATTACAAGGCATATTCACAAAGAGGATTGATTGTAATGTTTGCTCACATGGGATGTCCCTGTATCCGTTCTCCAGAGCATGGAAATAGTTCATGAACTCCCTGACAGGGATCTTGAACGTCTCAAACAGTCCCGTGTCCTCGAACAGGCGGTAGGAAACCTGGAACACACATAGAGCAGCCTTATCCCATCCACCTAGTTAGCCTCTTCACACCTAAAGCTGTGATGCTGCTGCTTGGGTCTTTCCACAAAATGGGTCCCTTTTTGATATTTTTTACCTTTGATTAACTATGGAAGTCAGTTAAGAAAAACTACCGGGGATACACTGGGCCAATCACGGCCGGATGTGATGCATCCTGGGATCAAACCAGGGACTGCAGTGATGCCTCTTGCACTGAGATGCTGTGCCTTAGACCGCTGTGCCACTCAGGAGCCATTTTAAGTAGAAACTGTGCACCAATATTGAATTAAATGCCTGTTATATTAAACCAAGTGCTCTTTAATATAGACCAAATGGGAAATTCAATAAATCTGATTGTTTTATATGATTGAAGATTTTCTGCAAACTTCAGCACTTTGAAATGTCCCTCTGTGTATAGCCGCGTGATCATTTGGGGTCGACAAGGAAGTGGTGGGTGGAGAAAGTTATTTTTCCCACGCTACAGACGGCTATATAGGTCCACTAATACAGGACTAGTAAAGACATAGTGCACACCCCCAGCACCCTACTTCCTGTGGCTATGCCTCTGTGCATCATATGTGACTTCGAGCAAGATTTCAGTATCATCGTAAAGCCATAGTTATTGTGTTGCTTCGATAAAGTCATCTCCAAAGCTTGTTATTTATTTCATGCGATTATTTTAAGAAGAAAACATTTTTAAGGTCAGCCCTGTTACTTGAATTGAATTCTCATTTTAACATGGTGAAACTATTTGTTTCAAAAGACAAATGTAACATCTAATAATCAAATCAAAGTGTAAAAGCAGGTGAGCTGGTTCTACTCTTTCTGGTCATTTTCTGAGTGTAAACCAAGACCCTACTGCTGTCTTGGTTTACGGTAGACCGCAATTTCAATAAATTGTATCTCCTGTTTCAACCAATAGATGGCAGTGTAATCCCACCCATATCTCACAGTGCTTTATTCACAAGCATCACACCATGCACACATCGGGGGAGCGGATTTCTCTATCTACCAAAGCCCCTCAGTTATGGAATAGCTGTTCCTGTCAGGTAAGAGGGACAGACACCATTGAGGCTTTCACATCACGTTTAAAACCCCACCTTTCTAGCTTGGCCTTTAACCAGTAACTGTTTTAACATGAACTTTGTCTTATATTATTTTTATTCATACTTTTTACTGCTTCCTGTTTGCTTTAACTATTTTTCATTGCATTGTCGTAATGTATTTTCTCAATTGTGTTGCGATTTAAAATGCATTTTAAATTAAGTTTGATTTGAAGTCTGCGGCATTCTCACTTGGTTCACAATGGACTGTTTTCACCGCAGCATTCTTACCTGTATAACTATCCTTACCTGAATAGGTCTGGAATGTTCTCACTCGGCTCTACAGTAGCTAACCTTACCTGGCTGAGGATGCAACCTAATCTTCTCCGGGTTGAAGACTATCCTCACCTGGCTAAGTCTCACCTGTTCTCACCTAAGGCTTTATCTATCCTTACCTGGCTGAGGATGCAACCTAATCTTCTCCGGGTTGAAGACTATCCTCACCTGGCTAAGTCTCACCTAAGGCTTTATCTATCCTTACCTGGCTGAGGATGCAGCCAGACTGTCAGTGTGTCTTCTCCTCCAGGTTGAAGATGTGCTGTTCTCACCTGTACTCACTGGTTCTTACCTAGCTAAGACTCACCTGGCTGAGGCCTGATCTCACCTGGCTGAGGCCTGTTCTCACCTGGCTCAGGCCTGTTCTCACCTGGCTGAGGCCTGTTCTCACCTGGCTGAGGCCTGTTCTCACCTGGCTAAGGCCTGTTCTCACCTGGCTGAGGCCTGTTCTCACCTGGCTGAGGCCTGTTCTCACCTGGCTGTGAGGCCTGTTCTCACCTGTACTCACTGGTTCTTACCTAGCTAAGTCTCACCTGGCTGAGGCCTGTTCTCACCTGGCTGAGGCCTGTTCTCACCTGGCTGAGGCCTGTTCTCACCTGGCTGAGGCCTGTTCTCACCTGGCTGTGAGGCCTGTTCTCACCTGGCTGTGAGGCCTGTTCTCACCTGGCTGAGGCCTGTTCACACCTGGCTGTGAGGCCTGTTCTCACCTGGCTGAGGCCTGTTCTCACCTGCCTGTGAGGCCTGTTCTCACCTGCCTGTGAGGCCTGTTCTCACCTGGCTGAGGCCTGTTCTCACCTGGCTGAGGCCTGTTCTCACCTGGCTATGAGGCCTGTTCTCACCTGGCTATGAGGCCTGTTCTCACCTGGCTGAGGCCTGTTCTCACCTGGCTGTGAGGCCTGTTCTCGCCTGGCTGAGGCCTGTTCTCAACTGCCTGAGGCCTGTTCTCACCTGGCTGAGGCCTGTTCTCACCTGGCTACGGCCTGTTCTCACCTGGCTGAGGTCTGTTCTCACCTGGCTACGGCCTGTTCTCACCTGGCTGAGGTCTGTTCTCACCTGGCTGTGAGGCCTGTTCTCACCTGCCTGAGGCCTGTTCTCACCTGGCTGAGGCCTGTTCTCACCTGGCTGTGAGGCCTGTTCTCACCTGGCTGAGGCCTGTTCTCAACTGCCTGAGGCCTGTCCTCACCTGGCTGAGGCCTGTTCTCAACTGCCTGAGGCCTGTTCTCAACTGCCTGAGGCCTGTTCTCACCTGGCTACGGCCTGTTCTCACCTGGCTGAGGCCTGTTCTCAACTGCCTGAGGCCTGTTCTCAACTGCCTGAGGCCTGTTCTCAACTGCCTGAGGCCTGTTCTCTCACCTGGCTGAGGCCTGTTCTCAACTGCCTGAGGCCTGTTCTCACCTGGCTGAGGCCTGTTCTCACCTGGCTACGGCCTGTTCTCACCTGGCTGAGGTCTGTTCTCACCTGGCTGTGAGGCCTGTTCTCACCTGCCTAAGGCCTGTTCTCACCTGGCTGAGGCCTGTCCTCACCTGGCTGAGGCCTGTTCTCACCTGGCTGAGGATGCATCCTGAGCGGCCGTGTGTTTTCTCCACCAGGTTGAAAATGGGGAAGTTCCAGTTGTTGAGTTGAGTCATCAGAGGATCCAGCTCTGGCATTACCAGAGGCTCTGGGGCCAGGATGGGCTGTGTGTCCTAGAGGTCAGGGGTCAGGATCAAGGGTAATTTCAAGTGGCTATGGGTAATAAATAGTATGTTACAAGTAAGGTAGTGTATAGGGAAATAGCATGTTATAGCATGTTATTTGGTATTTGTTCTTCGAATCAAATGCATCATTTTATAATGTGTTGATAGATTGATATTGCAGCCATGAAATGTTTAGCATATTTGTAGACCCATTTTCATTCCACTCAATGCATTTCTATAGTGGAACCTACCTCCGGAGGTGGCAGTAGGGGGTGCAGGACGATGCCCTCAGGCTGGTACGACCTACACCCGTCCTGGGTGTCCGAGGGCTTCTTGGCCCCCTCCCCGTCGTCCTCGTTCTGTGCAAAGTCACTGCTGTCACTGTGGTTGGTCTCGTAGGTGCTCTCATAGTCTGACGATGCCACTGCCGGGTCATCTTATAGGACAGGACAGATCAGGGTTCAGGGGTTAAGTCAGGTGGTTGACACGCTCGGAACGTGGCAGATATAAATGTAACACTAAGAAACTAGACATATATGGAGAAGTAGATAAGTGTCCTTTTACTACTTACCAGGGTGGGGTATTCTGTCCCCTTTGTCCATAGACCCCTCCCCATGGCTCAGCCTGCTGTACGGTCTGCCACAGCTGAGAGAGGGACAGAGGACAGCTAAACAAAGGATATTCAAAACATGTAAATAACTACAATATGACAAAAGGCTCGACATTTATATCTCATGGGAGAGGAGAAAAGTGAACAAGAGGATAAGTGAAGAGTTAGCCGCATCAGTAGCGTGAGAGGAACCGAGGTCAGCTGTTCTAGCTGAACCAGGATCAACGACATTATTCCTCTCATCACAGCCAGATCCAGGGGTGGATATTTTGTATTTGTATTTATTAAAGATCCGCATTACTTCCTGCGGTCCAGCAACACGAAAGGCAGTTATCTACCAAAACAAATGTTACATGACATTACATATCATAGCACTTTTCACAACATATTAATACGTGTGTGCCCTCAGGCCAGTACTCTACAACCACATATCTACAATACAACATCCATGTTTATATGTGTGTGTAGAGTGCGCTTGTTATCATGTGCATCTGTATGTGTGTGTCTGTGCCTGTGTTTGTGTCTCTTCACAGTCCCCGCTGTTCCATAAGGTGTATATTTATATCTGATTCTACTGCTTGCATCAGTTACCTGATGTGGAATTGAGTTCCATGTAGTCATGGCTCTATGTAGTACTGTGTGCCTCCCATAGTCTGTTGTGGATTTAGGGACTGTGAAGAGACCTCTGGTGGCATGTCTTGTGGGGTATGCATGGGTGTCTGAGCTGTGTGCCAGTAGTTTAAACAGGCAGGCAGCTCGGTTCATTCAACATGTCAATACTTCTTACAAAAACAAGTAATGATGAAGTCAACATCTCCTCTACTTGAAGCCATGAGAGATTGACATGAATATTTTTTAAATCAAATCACATTTTATTGGTCACATACACATGGTTAGCAGATGTTATGTCGCGCTCCCTCTGCTGTTTCCCGAAGTCCACGATCATCTCTTTTGTCTTGCTGACATTGAGTGAGAGGTTATTCTCCTGACACCACACTCTGAGGGCCCTCACCTCCCTGTAGGCTGCCTCGTTGTTGTTGGTAATGAAGTCTACCACTGTAGTGTCGTCTGCAATCTTGATGATTGAGTTGGAGGCGTGCATGGCCACACAGTCGTGGGTGAACAGGGAGTACAGGAGAGGGCTGAGAATGCCGCCTTGTGGAGCCCCAGTGTTGAGAGTCAATGGAGTGGAGTTGTCGTTTCCGACCTTCACCACCTGGGGGCGGCCCGTTAGGAAGTCCAGGATCCAGTTGCACAGAGCGGGGTCAAGACCCAGGGTCTCAAGCTTAATGAAGAATTTGGAGGGTATTATGGTGTTGAATGCTGAGCTGTAGTCAATGAACAGCATTCTTACATAGGTATTCCTCTCGTCCAGATGGGATAGGGCAGTGTGCAGTGTGATGGCGATTTTATCGTCTGAGGATCTATTGGGGCGGTAAGCAAATTGCAGTTGATCTAGTGTGACAGGTAGGGTGGAGGTGACACGATCTTTGACTAGTCTCTCAAAGCACTTCATGATGACATAAGTCAGTGCTACGGGGAGATAGTCATTTAGTTCAGTTACCTTAGCTTTCTTGGGACAGGAACAATGGTGGCCATCTTGAAGCATGTGGGGACAGCAGACTGGGATAGGGAGAGATTGAATATGTCCGTAAACACACCAGCCAGCTGGTCTGCGCATGGTCTGTTTTACTCACGTTGGCCACGGAGAAGGGGAGCCCACAGTCTTTGTTAGCGGGCCGCGTCGGTGGGACTGTATTGTCCTCAAAGCGCACAAAGAAGTTGTTCAATTTGTCTGGAAGCAAGAAGTCGATGTCTGTGACGGGGCTGGTTTTCTTTTTGTAATCCGTGATTGTCTGTAGACGCTGCCACATGTTTGAGCCATTGAATTGCAACTCCACTTAGTCTCTATACTGACGCTTTGCTTGTTTTGATTGCCTTACAGAAGGAATAACTACACTGTTTGTATTTGGTCATGTTTCCAGTCGCCTTGCCATGATTAAATGCGGTGGTACGTGCTTTCAGTTTTGCACAAATGCTGCCATCAATCCACGGTTTCTGGTTAGGGAAGGTTTTAATAGTCACAGTGTTATGCAGGTGAATGAGGACCCAAAAGCGACTTGGCGAAAACAGAGTCTTTAATCCAGTAAAGTAAAAATACAATCATAAAGCACAATTTCCACTCGTAATGACGAGAACAGACTGGAGACTCGATCTTGAACTGCAGGTTGCCTCGGGAAGGCACTTGAACGTAGCAGACTCAGACACCTGCTCACCACGCAGCATCTGAGGGAAACACGACACGACAGGGCGATACACAGACACAGCACGGTGAACAATAGACAAGGATCCGACAGGGCAGAAACGGAAAACAAGGGGAGAAATAGGGACTCTAATCAGGGGGAAGGATAGGGAACAGGTGTGGGAAGACTAAATGATTGATTAGGGGAATAGGAACAGCTGGGAGCAGGAACGGAGCGATAGAGAGAAGAGAGAGAGGGAGGAAGAGAGAAAGAGGGGAACGAACCTAAAAAGACCAGCAGGGGGAAAACGAACAGAGGGAAAAGCAAAATGACAAGACAAAATAAGACAAAACATGACAGTACCCCCCCACTCACCGAGCGCCTCCTGGCGCTCTCGAGGAGGAACACTGGCGGCAACGGAGGAAATCATAGATCACAAACGGTCCAGCACGTCCCGAGAAAGAACCCAACTCCTCTCCTCAGGACCGTAACAAAAACGATAAAAAGGGAAACTAGGGTACTACTCTAAAAAAAAAAAAATGAGACACGGGTAGAGAACTGAAAGCTTTAGAGCAAACAGGACCAAACAGGCCAGGAGAGTAACAACTAGGGACAGACTGAGACACAGCAAGGGCAGGAACAAGAACAGGAGAGATGCGATGGCAGGGAACAGACTGAGACCCAGCAAGACCAGGAGCAGAAGCAGAAAAAAATTACCAGACTTCTTCTGCGCGCAGTCTGAACACGCAGCCACGAAACGGCGCGTGTCACGCTCCTGAGTAGGCCACCAAAACCGCTGGCGAATAGAAGCAAGCGTACCCCGAACGCCGGGATGGCCAGCTAACTTGGCAGAGTGAGCCCACTGAAGAACAGCCAGACGAGTAGAAACAGGAACGAAAAGAAGGTTACTAGGACAAGCGCGCGGCGACGCAGTGTGCGTGAGTGCTTGCTTAACCTGTCTCTCAATTCCCCAGACAGTCAACCCGACAACACGCCCAACAGGAAGGATCCCCTCGGGATCGGTAGAAGCCACAGAAGAACTAAAGAGACGGGATAAAGCATGAGGCTTGGTGTTCTTAGTACCCGGGCAATAAGAAATAACGAACTCGAAACGAGCGAAAAACAACGCCCAACGAGCATGACGCGCATTCAGTCGTTGCATAACGGATGTACTCAAGGTTCTTTTGGTCAGTCCAAATGACAAAAGGAACGGTCGCCCCCTCCAACCACTGTCGCCATTTGCCTAGGGCTAAACGGATGGCGAGCAGTTCGCGGTTAGCCACATCATAGTTACGTTCCGACGGTGACAGGCGATGAGAAAAATACGCACAAGGGTGGACCCCATCGTCAGTATCGGAGCGCTGGGACAGAATGGCTCCCACGCCCACCCCCGACGCGTCAACCTCAACAATAAACTGTTTAGTGACGTCAGGTGCAACAAGGATAGGAGCGGATGCAAAACGCTTCTTGAAGAGATCAGAACAACAATCATACGACCGGTGAGGAGGAAGGGAGTTGGTTCTGGACCGACTGAAGACCGTGCGCAGACCATGATATTCCTCCGGCACTCCTGTCAAATCACCAGGTTCCTCCTGAGAAGAGGGGACAGAACAAACAGGAGAAATAGCAGACATTAAACACCTCACATGACAAAAACGTTCCAGGAAAGGATAGAATTACTAGACCAATCAAAAGAAGGATTATGACACACTAGCCAGGGATGACCCAAAACAACAGGTGTAAAAGGTGAACAAAAAATCAAAAAAGAAATGGTCTCACTATGGTTACCAGATACAGTGAGGGTTAAAGGTAGTGTTTCATATAATATACTGGGGAGAGGACTACCATCCAAGGCAAACATGACCGTGGGCTCCCTAACTGTCTGAGAGGAATGTCATGTTCCCGCGCCCAGGCTTCGTCCATAAAACAGCCCTCTGCCCCAGAGTCTATTAATGCACTGCAGGAAGCTGCCGATCCGGTCCAGCGTAGATGGACCGGTAAGGTAGTACATGTACTTGACGGAGAGGACCGTCTAGTAGCGCTTATCAGTCGCCCTCCGCTTACTGATGAGCTCTGGCCTTTAACTGGACATGAAATGACAAAATGACCAGCGGAACCGCAATAGAGACAGAGGCGGTTGGTGATTCTCCGTTCCCTCTCTCCTTAGTCGAGATGCGAATACCCCCAGCTGCATGGGCTCAACACCTGAGTCAGTGGGGAAAGACGGTAGTGTCGGAGAGAGGGGAGACACAGTTAACGCGAGCTCTCTTCTATGAGCTCGGTGACGAAGATCTACCCGTCGTTCAATGCGAATAGCGAGTTCAATCAAAGAATCCACGCTGGATGGAACCTCCCGAGAGAGAATCTCATCCTTAACCTTAGCGTGGAGTCCCTCCAGAAAACGAGCGAGCAACGCCTGCTCGTTCCAGTTACTGGAGGCAGCAAGAGTGCGAAACTCTATAGAGTAATCCGTTATGGATCGATTACCTTGACATAGGGAAGACAGGGACCAGGAAGCTTCTTTCCCAAAAACTGAGCGATCAAAACCCTTATCATCTCCTCTTTAAAGTTCAGATAATTGTTAGTACACTCAGCGCTTGCCTCCCAGATAGCTGTGCCCCACTGCCGAGCCCGACCAGTAAGGAGTGATATGACGTAGGCAATCCGAGCTCTCTCTCTTGAGTATGTGTTGGGTTGGAGAGAGAACACTATATCACACTGGGTGAGAAAGGAGCGGCACTCAGTGGGCTGCCCAGAATAACATGGTGGGTTATTAACCCTAGGTTCCGGAGGCTCGGAAGAACCGGAAGTAGCTGGTGACACGAGACGAAGACTCTGATACTGTCCTGAGAGGTCGGAGACCTGAGCGGCCAGGGTCTCAATGGCATGTCGAGCAGCAGACAATTCCTGCTCGTGTCTGCCGAGCATCGCTCCCTGGAACTCGAGAGTAGAGTAGAGAGAATCCATAGTCGCTGGGTCCATTCTTGGTCGGATCCTTCTGTTATGCAGGTGAATGAGGACCCAAAAGCGACTTGGCGAAAACAGAGTCTTTAATCCAGTAAAGTAAAAATACAATCATAAAGCACAATTTCCACTCGTAATGACGAGAACAGACTGGAGACTCGATCTTGAACTGCAGGTTGCCTCGGGAAGGCACTTGAACGTAGCAGACTCAGACACCTGCTCACCACGCAGCATCTGAGGGAAACACGACACGACAGGGCGATACACAGACACAGCACGGTGAACAATAGACAAGGATCCGACAGGGCAGAAACGGAAAACAAGGGGAGAAATAGGGACTCTAATCAGGGGGAAGGATAGGGAACAGGTGTGGGAAGACTAAATGATTGATTAGGGGAATAGGAACAGCTGGGAGCAGGAACGGAGCGATAGAGAGAAGAGAGAGAGGGAGGAAGAGAGAAAGAGGGGAACGAACCTAAAAAGACCAGCAGGGGGAAAACGAACAGAGGGAAAAGCAAAATGACAAGACAAAATAAGACAAAACATGACACACAGTGGGTACAACATCTCCTATACACTTCCTTATAAACTCGCTCACCGAGTCAGCGTATACATCAATGAGTCGTTAATCATGAAACATACACCCCCACCCTACCTTACCGGAGAGATATTTATTCCTGTCGGCATGATGCACTGAAAATCCTATTGGCTGTACGGACTCCAACAGCATATCCCCAGCTAGCCATGTTTCCGTGAAACAGAGTATGTTACAATCCCGGATATCTCTATGGAAAGCAACTCTTGCCCTCATTTTGGAGACTTTATTAACTAGGGACCGGACATTAGTGAGTAATATACTCGGAAGCGGTGCGGTGTGTGCGCGCATCCGAAGCCTCACTAGAAGACCGCTCCGGCACTCTCTCCTCTGACTGAGTTGTTTTGGGTCGGCCTCTGGAATCAGTTAAAATGCCCTGGGAGGTGCAGACAAAGGATCCGCTTTGCGAAAGTCTTATTTCTGGTCGTAGTGCTGGTTGTGCTGTTAAGTTGACATCTCTCTGATATCCAATAGTTCTTCCTGGCGGTATGTAATAACACTTAAGGTTTTCTGGGCAAATCATGTATGAAATAATATATTAAAAAACAAAATACTGCACAGGACTAGAAGCGAAACTGCCATCTCTATCGGCGTTGTCTCACTTTTTAATCTAGGCACTCTGTGTACATTGAAGGGACAGCCATGCTGCCCTGTTCTGAGCCAATTGCAATTTCCTAAGTCCTTCTTTGTGGCACCTGACCACACGACTGGACAGTAGTCCGGGTGTGACAAAAATAGGGCCTGTAGGACCTGCTTCTTGATAGTGTGTTAAGAAGGCAGAGCAGCGCTTCATTATGGACAGACTTCTCGACCTCTTAGCTACTGTTACATCAACATGTTTTGACCATTACAGTTTACAATCCAGGGTTCTTCCAAGCAGTTTAGTCACCTCAATATGCTCAAATTTCAGATTCTTTGTCACAAGATTTAGTTGAAGTTTAGGGTTTAGTGAATGATTTAACCCAAACACAAGGCTTTTAGTTTTTTAAATATTTAAGACTAATTTATTTCTTGCCACCCATTCTGAAACTGACTGCAACTCTTTGTTAAGTGTTGCAGTAATTTCACTCCTTGTAGTAGCGTACGTGTATAGTGTTAAGTCATCTGCATATATAGATTGTTAATCAAACCAGTGGCATGACATTAGTAAAGATTGAAAAAGTAAGGGTCCTAGACAGCTGCCCTGGGGAATTCCTGATTCTACCTTGATTATGTTGGAAAGGCTTTCATTAAAGAACACCCTCTGTCTTCTGTTAGACATCGATAACGTCAAAAGCCGCACTGAGGTCATCAAGTTCTCTCAGACAATCATATCCACTAGTGCAAACCGTAACAAAACGTTTCACAATGGAAACGAGAGTTTCTATTGGACAAGTTCAGGTACAGTATATCCCTCCCCATTTGTTTCCGTTTGGTTCCAAGTGAATAGACCCCAGTACTCCCTTCCCATGTCAACAACACAGCCCTGGCCTCCATCACTTACTTTATAGTTTCCTTTATGGCCGCCATTTCAACACTTATAACCCTCCCACATCCAGCCCTTCATTATTGTCTTCATGTATTTATTCTGTGTTGGACTTCTCTTCCTTAGATCACTCATCTTAATAACTGAACATCTTGTCGCCGCTATTAAGACAACCTGTACTTCTTATCCATGTCCTCTTGTCTTAGAACATTGCAGCGGGACCTTCTCTGTGACTCACTGGCGTGAGTCCATATGCCTCAGAGGAAGTCTCTATCTATTTCTCTCTCTCTCTTTGACTATCTCACTGCTCTCTCTCTCTCTCTCTCTCTCTCTCTCTCGCTCTCTCTATGGCATGAGTCCATGTGCCTCAGAGGAAGTCTCTTCGTCTCTCTCTCGCTCTAAGTCTCTCTCGCTCTCTCTTTGTCTCTCTCTTTGTCTCTCTCTCTCTCTGTCTGTCTCTCTGTCTGTCTCTCTCTCTCTTTCTCTTTCTCTCTCTTTCTCTCTGTACAGGCTCATGACGTGACTGGTTACTCATCTATCTCATCTATTACTCATCTATCTCCCATTGTAAGACACATGCACGCAAACAGGAAAGTGAACCAGCATGATGCCGTTAAACAACGTCTCCGAGCTACATGCACGACTTCCTCAGTCTCTGCTTCAGTGTCTTCTAGACAACGCTGCCAATTGTCAGTGAAGTAACGGGCAAGAATGCGACGATCAAGCTTTTCTGTGTATATTCTGTTTGTGGTACCTCTTTCTGACAGCAACAGGGACAGTATCTGTTTTGTGTATATCTGTAAGTCTGTGTTTGTTACCTGCTGCAGAAAGATGGTGGCCCCCAGTGCGGTGTGGTGGAGCTAGGTGCACTGATGCTGTGTGTTAAGGCTCTGTGTGGGGTCTGGGGGCCCACAGGCCTCTCTCCCTGGCTGTCCACAGGCTCTGGTAGGTCCACAGGGCAGGACTTGGTGGTGGGGCTGGAGACAGGGGTCCCCTGAACTGGAGGGGAGTGGCAGGGAGAGGCCAGAGGTGATATGTTGGAAGAGGGGTAACCTGAAGAGAAAACAGGGTTATTAGGAGGGAAGACTGTTTCAATGAAATGTAACAAATCAGATCACGATTTAAACAAAGACAAAATAGAAATTGCACATACTGCCCACACACAAGTGCACATATGCACCGACACAGGCACACACACAAACTGAATGGACAAAGAATGGGTTAACCCGTCTCTTGCATATCCTACATTGCCCCGTAAAATTTTAATCATTCTAAATGACCTGTTCTGTTCTGATGGGACACAAATGTCACTTAAAGTGTCTACACACACTCACACGAACACACACCTGGTCTGGTCATGCGTCTGCTGTAGAGGTGGTTGGAGGTGGCTGAAGCAGAGTAGGAGGCAGACATGGAGCGACTCTTCGAGATGGTGAGCATTACAGAGCTGTTCCACGACTCACTGTTCCCCATGCTGGAAAACACACGGGATATCAACACCTCAGTAAGTCACAATACTCTTAACACACAGGATATCACAACCACAGACGGTCTGCACTGTAAAAGGAAGCAGCCTGTGGGGCCCCGAAAGGGTCCAATCTGGAACCAGAAAGGGTTCTACCTGGAACCAAAAAGTGTTCTCCGATGGGGACAACCAAATAACTTTTCTATGAGTGTACTGGGTGGTGACCCCAGCAGTATTTTAAGCCTGCTCTGACATACAGGATAAAAATCTCCCTGGGACATTTATTATAGAATGTTTTGTCTCCAGGAAGCCGCCAAAGAGCCAGACTGAAGTCTGCAGATACCGATCTGACTTCAGGATTAATTGTTCATCTCTGACCTTCAACCAATATCTCAAACAGAGGAACAATTTAGATGATAAATAATAGCACCAAGAGGCACGTTATTTTGGCCAGAACAACCACAGACTGGTCCCCGGGGAGAACAGCCAGTTCTGAGCCTGACACAAAGTGGAAATGGAATGAATCCCAACAGTGGTGTGCATTATCATCTGTATGTCTCAAACAATGTTATCATCTCAGGTTAAGTGGTTTATTCTGCGTATTTCTTACACATATTCTTACACATGCACCAAATCTTTAGGATCTACAAAGTGGAAGGAGGTAGGGGTAAGAGAGTATATGGTGGGAAGTAGAGGACTAGGGTCAGTTTAGGATTGGGCAACAGACTGCTGGATGCTAAAACGCAGTCTCTGTACAGATGTAGGCCAGCTGCCTTGGAGGAGCACTCCACAGGACTGGAGCCACAAACAGACCAGTCTCCTTCAAAGACAGACATACACATAGAACACCCTACGTTCTCCAGTTCAAACTCCCACATGACCCATCCATCATTCACCACTAAGAAAATATATCAGTGTTGCACGTGCATTACAGGTCTAATATTTCACGACGGGCCATAAAAGGAGGAGGGTTTGCAGCTGGGGAGGACCTTATGAGGACCGCTGGCCTTAGGGTGACCCCTACGAGAAGCTTCTCGAGCAGCAGGAAGCAAGTCTTATATCTGGATGTAAAGAGAGAGAGGGAAAGGAGTGAGAGAGTGAGAATGGGAGAGAGAGAGAGGGGCGAGAGAGAAAGAAGAGAGAGGGATAGAAGAGGGGAATGTGAGAGAGAGAGAGAGAGAGAGGGGGGTGAGAGAGAGGGGGAGAGAGAGAGAGAGAGAGAGAGAGAGAGAGAGAGAGAGAGAGAGAGAGAGAGAGAGAGAGAGAGAGAGAGAGAGAGAGAGAGAGAGAGAGAGAGAGAGAGAGATAGAAGAGGGGAATGTGTGTGTGAGAGAGAGAAAGAGAGAGAGAGAGAGAGAGAGAGAGTGATGGGGAGAAAATGGTAGTAGGGGATAGTGTAGGCTACCTGCATGGTGGACTGTCGTGGAGGGGTTTGATGCTGGCAGAGCGGTCTCTGCGTACAGGTCCTGGTTCTATGGTGGGAAGACCTGTAGCTGAGGTGGTGGTGGTCCATGTAGAGGAGATCCTTCTCAGCAGGCCTGGAGGCAGGCTCCGTCTCAGACGCTACAACACACACAGATGCACATAAAGTCCTGGGTCAGGTCCAGCTCTCTGAACAGCCAATCAAATCAAATGTTATTTGGCACATACACATATTTAGCAGTTGTTATTGTGGGTGTAGCAAAATGCATCTACTGGTCAACATTTGATCCTCTACTGTGCACCAACAGCAACCCGGACGGAAGACCAGAGGTCCACCTCTACAGACAAACATTGTGAAAGGAGAAGAACATTTGAGGTGGGCAGATGATGGTTTTCCGTTTGATAAGGGAACGTGACAGATGGCAGACCTGGAGGAAGGCCCCCAGAATCATGTGGCAAAAACAATGTGGCCAGAAAATCGGTGCCAGGTCAAATCTTCCAATGACTGCATGATTCATTATTGTCCGTTCAAATAACATAAGATTACTTTGAATGAAAAAAAAAGGGTTGTGATGATACAAAGCATACTGTATAGTCTGGTACTAACTCCATCTTAATGAAACTCATTTTATCTACGATTTGGATAGATATGTTTTAAAGTAGAGGATAAAAGCACCATTGTTCATTGACTAAAGAGAGAGAGAACAGAACCAGAGAAAAGCCTTGCTGACAGGAACATTAATATTTCACTCTTTCCTGGGCTTGTGTGTGTGTATGCATATGTGCGTGTGTGGGTGTGTGTGTGTGTGTGTGCTTCCTGGCATATTAATCCATCTGAAACACACACACCCTGTGCATACCAGGTCAGTCTTGTCACCCTACTCTTTCTAAAGCCTCTCTCTCAGGACCATGGATTAGTATTTCCATTGGTTATAATATGAGTACAGTCATTGCCGTCTTTATGACATTCAATACGACCTGATGGTGAGATAGACACAGGGCGATTGGCTCACAGACTCAGCGTCTCGAAGCAGGATTCAAAGGGTTACAGAGGTCCAGATGTCTGATGCTATCGAGGTGAGCCATGTCTCTTTCAGTTACTCACAAAGACCCTCTGTGTCACGGCCAAGGGGGAGGGGTCAACTTCCTCATATCACCCCTGGTTTGTGTCTAATGGGCTCTAAACATTGCCTCACTCAATCTATTCTGAAATCTATCTGGGTCTAATAGCATGTCAATACTACTTTGCGATGCATGATGTACTAGTGAATAAAAATATATTGAACAAGAATATATCAGCGAAATGCAACAGTTAACAATTTTACTGAGTTACAGTTCTTAGAAGGAAATCAGTCAAATGAAATCAATTCATTAGGCGATAATCTATGAATGTCACATGACTGAGCAGGGGCGCAGCCATGGTTGGGCATGGGAGGGCATAGACCCACCCACTAGGGAGTCAGGCCCAGCCAATCAGAATTACTTTTTCTCCACAAAAAAGGGCATTATTACAGACAGAACTAATCCTGAGTTTCATCAGCTGTCCGGGTGGCTGGTCTCAGATGATCCTGCAGGTGAATCTGGATGTGGAGGGCTTGGGCTGGCATGGTTACACATGGTCTGTGGTTGTGAGGGTGGTTAGACGTACTGCCAAGTTCTCTAAAATGACGTTGGAGGTGGCTTATGGTAGAGAAATTAACATTACATACTCTGGCAGCAGCTCTGGTGGACATTCCTGCAGTCAGCATGCCAATTGCATGCTTCCTCAAAATTTGAGACATCAGTGGCGTTGTGTGGTGTGACAAAACTGCACCTTTTATTGTCCCCAACACAAGGTGCACCAGTGTAATGACCATGCTGTTTAATCAGCTTCTTGACATGCCACACCTGTCAGGTGGATGGATTATCTTGGCAAAGGAGAAATGCTTACTAACAGGGATGTAAACACATTTGGGCACTAAATTTGGGAGAAATAAGCTTTTTGTGCGTATGGAACATTTTGAGGATCTTTCATTTTAACTCATAAAACATGGGACCAACACTTTACATGTTGCGTTTATATTTTTGTTCAGTATATTTAATACAATGAATACATTTTCTGGTGAGAGTGCCTTGGTTTAAGAACAAGCTACTTTTTCCATTACTATACAATTGTTATATACGCCTGGGACGCTGAACTTGAAGCGACGATGTGTTTGTTTTTCACCACAGTCTAATACAAAACATTGGTTTGGCTGCATTTGTCCAATGAAAAAGGTTTTGGGGAGCATTCAAGCATAAATAACTTCTCTAATCTAAACCCATTATCGTCAGAGGTACACAGTGCAAGCAAAACAGCTTTTAATCTGGACTGCATTTAGCTAGTCTCTCTCTGTCCTAGGCCCTTAGGCCCTCAGACTGAGTTACCACCGACACACACACACACACACACACACACACACACACACACACACACACACACACACACACACACACACACACACACACACACACACACACACACACACACACACACACACACACACACACACACACACACACACACACACACACACACACACACAGTCTCCAGGGGGGGAAAACTCCAATACTCCGGAGTAGCACATCTCTTCTCTGAAATTTCAGAAAGTGTTTTGTCTAGCAGACCGAGCTTCACGACGTTGCAACGGCTCTTATACAAGAAACGGAGACAGAACTGCACAACCAGACAGCATTCTGATCCGAGGGAAGGAGGAAGGAAGTAAAGGGGCAGTGAGGACTGGGTAGCAGATGTAAGGGCCTCACCTCCTCACTACGACCTTCTCTAAATTGTGTTTTGATTACTTTTAACCATCAGAGAGAGTAAGAGGGGGGGGGGGTGAACTCTCGTTCCTTATGTTGGACGGACACGGTTTTATTCAGATGGACTCTGTGTTGACACAGGTGTGGAGAACCCCAGATAAAACAGCAGCAGCTCAGGAACCAGAGACTCTCAGTGGTGTTTGTCTGCACTCAGAAATGCCAGAATATCACCTTTTATTTCACAGGCTGAGAGTCTGGAGTGAGTGGAGACCAGAAATGTGGTCAACAGCCGAGCTAGGAGAGTAGAGCGCTACAGTATCAGATACAGTAGATGGTGAGATAGCACAGAGGAAGAGACAGATTGGTAGTGGGGTCCAGACTGCTGATGTAAAGCTAAGCACACGTGTTCGTAGTAGTTATAGGGAGTAGGGTAAGGGTTTGAGGACTGATACAGGAGCTATATGTCTGCAAAGAACTTCCTGTTATGATATATTAACCCCAGAGATGTAATTAAATTCAAGTTTTTTTTAAATATATAGCATTTGACCGAATACGCAGCATACACTCGGCATTATGGCTATGTTCATAGTTGATTAGCCACAGTCACTAGTGCAATGCTTTGGTGTCCATGAGCCATACCACGAACCCAACGTTTTTCCCTGACTTGAAAACGTCACCCGACAAGGAAAAACCGGGCCCTAGTTACAGCCTACATAACCCGACAGTAACTACATCAGTAGAATCAATAAAGAGTTCAATGAGGCTGCTTAAAGCTTCTCGGGGTATCCTGCATAGCATCACACACGCTTTATTTAGTCTCACCGCCGCACTAAGTACCTGCATGCATTTTGAAGTATTGGCCTTGTTAAACATTAAAGGCCTTCAGTGGGAATGTGCGTCACTGTTCACTACATTATAGGGTCTTTCCAGCATGGGGAGGTGAAACGGGGATGTGTGGACGAGGTTGAGAGGAGGCATGGTGTGTGTGTGTGTGTGTGTGTGTGTGTGTGTGTGTGTGTGTGTGTGTGTGTGTGTGTGTGTGTGTGTGTGTGTGTGTGTGTGTGTGTGTGTGTGTGTGTGTGTGTGTGTGTGTGTGTGTGTGTGTGTGTGTGTGTGTGTGTGTGTGTGTGTGTGTGTGTGAGAGTGAGAGAGACAGAAGTGCTAACTAACAGAAAAAAATAACATTCAAAGCTCAAAGCGTTCTCATTGAAAAGTTAGTTCATTAAATCGGCAGAATAAAACATTTCAGATTTTTCATGCGCGCTCAAAACCTGTGTGGGTGTATGTGTGTGTTTATGCACACATACTATACATACTTACATGTGTCTATAAAAGTACAGTAGCCTTTACCTTTGGGATGGCCAGTTTCTCTCTCTCTGGCCAGTCTTCGGAGTCGGAGCAGGTGTGTGTGTCGCTGAGTGCCTGCAGAGGGCTGATTCGAGGCCGGTGCAGCGGCTGCAAACTGATCTGGGTACTGAGCAGGTTACTGACAGCCCGCAGGGAACTGCAGGTGTTGGGGGGCAGAGAGGGGTCTGCCAGCAGGTCTGAGATCAATCCATGGGCTTCCCCCATCACCGCTATGTCCACCAACACACTGGTGCCCGATGACTTAAGGAAAAGAAAAGGAGGGAGACAGGGGGTGGAGAGAGAGAAAGAGAGAAAGAGAGAGAGAGAGAGAGAGAGAGAGAGAGAGAGAGAGAGAGAGGGAGAGGGAGAGAGAGAGAGAGAGGGAGTGAGAGAGAGAGAGAGAGAGAGAGAGAGAGAGAGAGAGAGAGAGAGAGAGAGAGAGAGAGAGAGAGAGAGAGAGAGAAAGAGAGAGAGGGAAAGAGAGAGAGGGAAGGGAAGGAGAAAGGACAATAAGCAAGGGAGTGTAAGGGGAGAGAAAGATGGTCAGTTAGCGCAGGAAAGCTGACGCGGTGCAAAGGTGACGCTATTACTTTGCTAGGCAGACGTCACGGCACGCTGACGCACACCGTTTCTGCCTCTGCCCGGATACGTACCTGTGTGTGTGGGGGATTGCAGAGGAGGAGAGACAAAGAGCGCCAACAATGAGGTTAAGAGAGGGGGGGGGGTATTAAAGGGAGTAATGGGGGAAGGAGGGGACATTATATCCTCCTTTAACTAATTTCATATCTGTAAGAGTGACAGAGAAAACACAACCAGAGAGTAAGGAGGAAGGAATCTAAGCATTTCATCCTGCCATTCCTTGGAATCTACATTCATCCCATACATATCCCAGGACAGTGTGTGTGCGCTTCTGTGTCACTCCAGCGCCCATTAACAACTGTGTATTGGCAAGGCCGTGATAGAATAGACAGACCAGTGGTTGCTGTGGCAACAGACTAGCTTCTGTGGGTCACACACACATACTAAACACACTGTTTGTGACAGGGGCTTCTATGTTTTGGCAGCCAGATGCATGCACTCTGAAATCTGACATTAAAGCAGTCAGGAAGCCATGTCAGGGAGACAGTTTCACAGCAGGACACTGTTATCCATTTTGGAGCCCATTGAGGTGTGCTCTTGCCAGTGTAAAGCTGGAACTAACAAAGACAGCTATGGCTCAAGACAAAACTTGCTCAACACACAGAGAGACATATAAAGAAAATGCATAAAACATTCAGACCCAACGCCAGGCTACCACACTACTGCTAGCACTAGTCAAAATAATACTTAGATACCATAGATCTCTTATTAAGAAGATGGAAGAGCAGCTGACATTGTTTACTCTCTAAGCATGGAAGCAACTAATCTTATCCAAGACAACTCCTAACTCCATACGAATCCACACAGCTGTGTGTACTGAGGCAATAAAGGTTAAGCTTCCGCTAGATGGTCACATACACACGGGCACACGCACACACACGCAAACACACGTCGTTTTTTGAATTGCTTTGGTCTGTGGTACATTTTTACAACTCTTCCTACAAAACTCAAAACAGATCATCAAAAAGGCATTTTTTTCTAAAAGTACAACACAACAAATCATACAGTCAACTTTTCACAAAATGCTCACATTACTTTTATGATTCTATTCTCTTTTGTTAAAATACATTTTACTATTACTTAAGAGGCTTTCACACCAAATTGTTTTTTTCCTAATTTTTTTTTTTTTTACCTCTTAGTTCGGTAAGTTTGGACTGGTGTGAAAACTATCCACACTCGGGTGCGCACTAAACGCTCTGTGGTTCGCTCCAATTCAATTGGTGCGGTTCGCTGCAGGTGAGAACGCAGTCTGGACCAAAGACAGGAAAATAACCCAAATTGCGCATTGCCATTGGTTGTTTGACTGCGAGCATGAAATACACACATGATCATAATTTGAGCTCTCTGAAACGTTCTGTTAATATCAGGGCAGTTATGAGCGCATCCGATGCAGGTTATAGGAGCCCGGGTCTATACCGGGGAAATAGGGTACTGAATAAAGACTATTCATGTCGCAGTTAGAGTGGTTTGCGCTGTTTCATCTAATGCATGTTGTTGGAAGACCAAAGCGAAAGTAATAGGAAGATTGGGACGCACAAGTGATGCTTTATGATAATCCTAAATGGATTTAGCTCGAGCATTTTTGTCCAATAAACAAATGACGTGCATAGACAAGTGGTTGTTTAGGAATTTCTGCACATTTGACCATTTTGGCAATGTGAAACCAACCGGACCAAATGACAAAAATACAATGTAATACATAGTCAAACTCTGATGCGAACTATAGCTCAAAACGATGTGTGAAACGCCCTTAATCCGACTACTCTTAATTGATGATCACTTCAACGTCTGGTAAATGTATTGTATTTTACATGTAAACTGGTATAATTCACTACATATTTTGAGACCTACATAATGAAAATGGTAGTGTTGGGTTCCATTTCTCAGAGTAAAAAACTCCATGGACACTATGAACGTTTATTAACCCAGTTTAATTCTTCCCACAGGGCCAATACAGCGACATTAGGCAAAACACATTGTTCACATAAGCACTGATATTTAACCCCTCCGCTGTGCTGAGTCTCCTCCGACACATCTGAACAAACGTATCTTTATTGCTTAAGCAGGAAACCAAGTAATATGGGCCATAGACTTTTATTTCTCCCTTAACGTGACCTGACCTGATCTCGACCCCCCTTCATCACTAATCCTTGGCTCTCACCCTTTATCAATTCCCGCCACATGTGATCACTTTCCCCGCACTCAGTACATTCCATGGTTAATTGCCCCTCCATATACTTTCCTCCTACAGATAACCATGAACCTCTGGTGTAGCCCCTCGGCTATGGCATTTCTCTATGACAACTAATGATTTATAAGGATTTAAAGTTCATCAATCTAAATCTATCAGTATGTAAAGTAGAAACAAGTATGATATGTACTCGAATGTACTACTATGATGATGACTACTATGATTTTACTTCACGGCAAATTAAATTTAAAAAAAGTTTTATCTGGGAGACAAGATCAGAGATGTGCTGTATATATCAAATCACAGTTTATTGGTCACATACACAGATGAGCAGATTACAGTAGGTGCAGCGAAATGCTTGTGTTTCTAACACCTACAGTCCAGTAATACAATATCAACACAATACCAATAAGCAAGAAAAAAGTCAAAAACAAGAAAGTTACAGTACAGTAAACATGTATCCAAAGTCTAGTATGCTTGAATAAAATTGGCCAATACAGTACTGTAATGCAATAAATGTAGCTGACAGTTTGACCCAAAGTGACAACAGTCCAGACATTTTGGTATATGACCCCAGTGGGAATTGAACCGACAACTCTGGTGTTGCTAGTGCCATGCTCTTATGAACTGAGCTACGTACAGGACCACTAGCTGCCATCCCCAGGAGTCACTGGAGACTAGACTAAACTAATCTAACGCGCCATAATAGAGCACCGTTAGAGTACTGACCATTGCTGTCTGGAACATCTCCGGCTTTGTGACCATATCTCTGTTGCTGTGTGTGTGTGTGTGTGTGTGTGTGTGTGTGTGTGTGTGTGTGTGTGTGTGTGTGTGTGTGTGTGTGTGTGTGTGTGTGTGTGTGTGTGTGTGTGTGTGTGTGTGTGTGTGTGTGTGTGTGTGTGTGTGTGTGTGTGTGTGTGTGACCGTTCACGTGTGTGTGACCGCTCTACTCCTACAGAGGTGATAATTGTATAAATAACCTAGGGAGGGATGGGAGAGGATGAGAGCAGCCTGGGTGGCAGTGACTAACTCAATCACACAGGGACAGTAGAGGGAGTCACCGTAACAATAACATAACAACTCCACAGCTACCTGGCTAGGTCTGGTGAGTGTTCAGTGGAAGAGTGGAAGAGCTGGTGTCAAGACCCCCTTGTATTTGTCACTTGTGAAATCTGAGGGACCAGGCAGCAACATCCCCTGCTAGGACCGAGAGTTGTGAAACCCTGTTCTATTTACCACAAATAAGACAAGAGGGACAGATGGTGTTTCATCTTGTTTTCGGAGATGGAGATGGACCTCATTCCTTGAAGTCCAGACGTTAGACAAAACTTTACAATAAATCCATGTTGAGTTTCCTGAGACCACCCAACAGCAGTCGCCAGGGCAGATCAGTGTTTTGACCTTTTAACTAATACAGCACATGCTTCCTGTCAAAAGGTCATCCCTGCCGTGTCAGAGTAGACCCATAATGGGCACCTCTTGTCATAGCAGAGTTGGGCAATAATGTACGCCTGGACGCCAGTTGCCTGTCAATGTCAACATGCCGCTCTCGCTGCAACAAGATCTCATAGTTTCCCCTCCTCTGTTTTTCAAGCATTAATTCCGCGTGGTTATAGGGTTAAAACAGAAACAACTAAAATGGTAACAGTTTAGGCCGAGGGTATTCAAATACTTACCCTATGAAGTTCAGAGTCTGCTGGTTTTCGGTTCTACCTGATAATCAATTGCACCCACCCGGTGTCCCAGGTCAAAATCAGTCCCTGATTAGGGGGGAGCAATGAAAACAATTAATTTGGGGGTTTGGGCATTCATTCCGATTGGTTAAGGTTAGGGCTTTGGTTTGGGAAAGGCTTAAAACAAAAATAATTAAAAACAACGCAATATTAGCATCAATTATTATCACGGCTTGCTTGAGCATTGTGATCTGCGGTGGTGCAGTGTTCTAAGTAGCAAGCTCCAGCTCCGAGCATCATGAGTTCTCGGCAATCGCTTATTACATTTTTTTGTGTGTGGAGGAAGGCATATATCGACGTTCTCATGACCTTTTCAAACGTCTGAAATTGAAGTTTATTTCTAGTGATCAGGCTCCTTTTACTTCTCTTTCCTTTCAGTTCCTCTCCTCTCCTCTCTACTCTCTGTTTCCGGTCTATACCAGTTCAGCAGTCAAAAAGGTTTAGTTTCGTAAAAGGCATGTCCACAGCAGTAGGCTGAGCTCTTGGTTGGGTTGGGTTAAATGTGGAAGACACCCTTTTCTTTACGGTACAGAGCATAGCTGGATTTACTGTAAGCAACATCATTAGAATCAGATCCAAGTGCCAAGAATCACTCTCCACAGCCCTGGGAAATAACAGACACACACACACACACACTCCCCTAACACACTCCCCTAACAGCCATGGCCAATTACACAGTGCTCAGGGAAAGCGTCACAACATTCAATCTGGTATTTCCTGTCCTGAATTACTGCAAAAACATAAACTGTAGTTTCTTTCTGACCATTATTTTCCTCTGGAACTTTTTTCACACCTTTGCAACTGAGAGGAGAGGTTTTTTACCATTCATACTTCATAGTGAAGCCATTTCAACCAGGGAATCTGTGAAAGTAAATAGCCACTATAAACTGTGAATCTCAATTGTCCAAAGTGGTATCCTTCCCATATGTACGTTCCTTCCTACAGATGTTGGATTTTAATTTGACCTATATTGTCACAGCAAAATAAATCCTGCAGCAACAGTGTAGTCCATAATGTTGCTTGATTGGTGGATAGGCTACGCCAAAAGTATGCTACGTGAAAAGTGAAATACTGTTAATATAACCGTGTCTTAGTGTGGGTTTTCATAGAATTTCCGTAAATCACAAAGTGTGTATGTGTAAAATTCTGAGCAACAAAAGAGTGATCAAATGAAGATCCTACATCTAAATGCACTGATGTGAAAGTACTGGATTTGTGAACCTAGTAGATATCCACCATATCCCTCTAGCAGGTTCGTTTTTTTCCATCATTAATCTTGCTCTGGAGGCAGCTATGCAGAGTGGTCACTAGCTGGCATTGCCACAAAGTCATAAAATCTGATTTTCGAAATTAAGACCAAAGAGCACATTTTAGTTTTCCTACATTTTTACAATATAGCCCATTTTGACTTTGCAACTGACCTATCTAAACAGTTCGGCTTCCAGGACAAGACTCCTGACAATAAACGTCAACCTGCATCACTCTAACCCATTCTGTGCATTTAGGTCAGAGCAAATGAAGGAGAGGAGACAAGGAGAGGAAGCCACTATATACTATTGAGACACAACACTAGTTAGTTTTATGACTTTGTCGATGTGTGTCTGTGTGTTTCATCACAAGCTTCAGGGTTAGATGTGGCAAAAAGGAAGAGAGCGCACAGTAACTCTATATTGAGTGATTTATTTTGAGCGTGAGCGAGAGGAGAGAGGGTAAGTGGACGGGAGACCTTGCAAATCCTTTGTGTGGGAGGCTTCCGCATACTCCATCTCTCTCTCCTCTCTCTATCTCTCATGTCTCTGTCGGCCTCCAATAATACTCCCTCTCAGTGTTCGGTAAACAGAGCAGCATCATAAACAACCGACCGCAGCAGAGCACAGGACGGACATTTCCCACATTCTCAGGTCAAACGGCTGTGTGATCAGATGCGATACCAGATAAATACATCTCTCTCTCTCTCTCACACACAAACACAGATTCAAAAACAGCACTTCGGAGATGTTTTATAGCAGTTACAGAGAGTTGAAACAGGGATAGACACCGGTGTCCCATTGCTGTACAGAAACTCTTATGTAAGCAGTACAACTGATTCATCCTGATCATCTTGCTTACTTAAACACCTCGTATTAACTCCTCAAACACCGTGACCCTGATGACTGACTCACCAAACAGATCGAACAGCAATGCGGAAAGAGAGAGCTAATAGATTCCTCAAAGTGGCCTGACGCTCTGATACCCTAGCTATGGGCCCTGGTCAAAAGTAGTGCACTACATAGGGAATAGGGTACCATTAGAGATGCGGCCTATCTCTATTGCTGTGCGAAATCAGCTCAACCTGAACAAAACCCATTAGAGCTCTCTTCACTCAGGTCTTTAACGACATCCTGTGGTTGCGACATTCAACCATTACCTGGCAGTAATGGACTCTGTGTGGCTGGCTCATGTCCCTGGGAGAGAGAAAGCGAGGGATGGAGGGAGGGCGGGTGCGAGCGAGAGAGAGAGAATGCTACTGTTGATAACAAGATAGAGAGTGTGTGCCTGTGTGCATCGCCTTTACGTGAGTATGTGTGTATTTAGGCCATATAAGTGATAGTGGGAGCAGTTATAGCAGAGACAGAGATCAGGGAGTAGAGAAGTATTGATCTTGATGGGTTTAAACACAGGTCACATACAGACCAAGAACAGAGAGAGAAGTCACTGAGTGCACGCATAGGCACACGCGCACACACACACACACACACACACACACACACACACACACACACACACACACACACACACACACACACACACACACACACACACACACACACACACACACACACACACACACACACACACACACACACACACACACACACACACACACACATACACACACACGCACACACACACGCACATGTGCACACGCACATGCGCACACGCACACACACACACGAGAGACCCAAGGGAACAGCTTGTCAATATCTGTCATTGATTGAACAGCTGTAGGGTTGTACAAGAAGCATGTACTGTAAACCTAGGCCCTTATTTCAAAGTAACTACATTACCTATGTGATTCTGCATACAGATTTAAAACTGCATATAGAGGAAGAAAGCTATGCAAACTAGAGGAATCCATTTTCCAGTACACTAGAGAGCAGCGTTTGTTCTTTCCATCGGAATGGGACGTGTTCTCTTCCTCTCTTTCTTTTTTTCTCATCATTTCTCCTCAGAGACACTGAAAGGCACATGAGACCAGTTCAGGCGTAAGCACGGCTGTGTGTGTGTGTGTGTGTGTGTGTGTGTGTGTGTGTGTGTGTGTGTGTGTGTGTGTGTGTGTGTGTGTGTGTGTGTGTGTGTGTGTGTGTGTGTGTGTGTGTGTGTGTGTGTGTGTGTGTGTGTGTGTGTGTGTGTGTGTGTGTGTGTGTGTGTGTGTGTGTGTGTGTGTGTGTGTGTGCGTGCCTGTATGTGTGTGTGTGTACAGATGGTGAGCTGGGTCCACAGGCAGAACTGAGTTAGCCAGGTGGAAAATGAACAGCCAGACAGTTACAGACTGGCTGACATCCAAACTGCAGCACTCCACTATTACTACAGTTAGCAATACACTAATACGGTATTACTATAGTACTCTACACTATTACCACAGTCAACAATACTCTAATATGGTATTACTGCAGTACTCTACACTATTACTACAGTCAACAATACTCTAATACGGCATTACTACAGTACTCTACACTGTTACCACAGTCAACAATACTCTAATATGGTATTACTGCAGTACTCTACACTGTTACCACAGTCAACAATACTCTAATACGGTATTACTATAGTACTCTACACTATTACCACAGTCAACAATGCTCTAATACAGTATTACTACAGTACTCTACACTATTACCACAGTCAACAATACTCTAATACGGTATTACTATAGTACTCTACACTATTTCCACAGTCAACAATACTCTAGTACGGTATTACTACAGTACTCTACACTATTACTACAGTCAACAATACTCTAATATGGCATTACTACAGTACTCTACACTGTTACCACAGTCAACAATACTCTAATATGGTATTACTGCAGTACTCTACACTGTTACCACAATCAACAATACTCTAATGTGGTATTACTACAGTACTCTACACTATTACCACAGTCAACAATACTCTAGTACGGTATTACTACAGTACTCTACACTAGTACTACAGTCCACAATACTCTAGTGCGATATTACCCCGGTACTCGACACTATTGCTACAATCGACAATACTCTAATACGGTATTACTACAGTACTCTACACTATTACCACAGTCAACAATACTCTAATGTGACATTACTAGAGTACTCTACACTATTACCACAATCAACAATACTCTAATACAGTAAAGTCGCTTTGGATAAAAGCGTCTGCTAAATGGCATATATTATTATTATTATTACTACAGTCAACAATACTCTAATACAGTTTTACTACAGTACTCTGGTCTACACTATTACTATAGTCAACTATTACTATAGTCAACGGTACTCTAATACAGTATTACGGCAGTACTCTAGTCTATACTATAACTACAGTAAATATGACTCTAATACAGTATTATCACAGTACTCTACACCAGGGTTCTCCAACCCTGTTCCTGGAGAGCTACCCTCCTGCTACCCACCGACCCCAGTTGTAATTAACCTGATTCAGCTAATTATTGGAATCAGCTGTACTAGATTGGGGTTGGAGTGAAAACCTACAGGATGGTAGCTCTCCAGGAACAGGGTTGGAGAGCCCTGCTCTACACTATAACTACAGTCAATAACATTCACTGACACAGTACAATACTCACACATTCCGATAGCTACAGAACAATCAGAAGAAATTAGTCAAATAAAAGTACAATAATACAACTTTGTAGTAAAGTTATCCTCCGACGAAGGGTGGTTTATCCTACTTTCAGAAGGATATACCAGAATGGGGCGGCAGGTAGCCTAGTGGTTATAGCATTGGACTAGTAACCAAAAGGTTGCCAGAGTGAATCCCTGAGCTGACAAGGTAAAAATCTGTCATTCTGCCCCTGAACAAGGCAGTTAACCCACTGTTGCTAGGCCGTCATTGAAGATAAGTATTTGTTCTTAACTGACTTGCCTAGTTAAAAAAAGGATGGCTGCTGTTTTATGGGCTCCAAACCTATTGTGCTATTTTGTGCGTTTTTTCGCATTGTTTGTAACTTATTTTGTACATAATTGTAACGGCTCTCGTTTGTAGAATGAAGAGTGGACCAAGGCGCAGCGTGGTAGGCGTACACCGTCTTTTTATTGACGACACCAAAACAAAATAACAAAGGCAAAAAATGCATCATTCTGGCAGGCAACAGTAACTAAACATAAAACTAGATCCCACAAAACCCACAAGGAAAATGCCAACTTACATATGATCCCCAATCATTGACAACGATAGACAGCTGCCTCTGATTGGGAACCACACTCGGCCAAAAACAAAGAAATAGTAAACATAGACTTTCCCACCTGAGTCACACCCGGACCTAACCGAACATAGATAATAATAAGGATCTCTAAGATCAGGGCGTGACAATAATGTTGATGCTACCGAAAAGAGCTTCTGGAAATCAGAACAGCGATTACTCACCTCTTTAATGAATCTGACGAGAAGGACATAATGTTGCTCCCAGACAAAGCCCAAATCCCTGTTATTCACATGAAGAAAATAAGGAAATACAAGGGGCGGAAATCAAGAGGCCTTGTGAGAATTTGTCGACGAGTGGGTAACCCACCTCCACCATCCGTTCTATTGGCCAACGTGCAATCACTGGAGAATAAACTGGATGAGCTTCGTTCGAGACTATCCTACCAATGGGAAATTTAAAAAAAACTGTAATATCTTATGTTTCACCGAGTCGTAGCTGAAGGACGACACAGAGCCGTATAAGTCATAAGCAAACAAGAAAATGCTCATCCAGAAATGGCATTCCTAGTAACCGGGGCCTTTAATGCAGGCAAACTTGAATCCGTTTTACCTCATTTCTACCAGCACGTCACATGTGCAACCAGAGGAAAAAAACACCTTTACTCCACACACAGAGACGTGTACAAAGTTCTCCCTCGCCCTCCATTTGGCAAATCTGAACATAATTCTATCCTCCTGATTCCTGGTTACACGCAAAAACTAAACAGGAAGTCCCAGTGACTCACTCAATATGGAACTGATCAGATGACGCAGATGCTACGCTACAGGACTGTTTTGCTTGCACAGACTCGAATATGAGTTTGAAGGTAGGCTTTGAAATACATCCACATCCACTCAAATGATGTCATTTAGCCTATCAGAAGCTTCTAAAGCCATGACATCATTTTCTGGAATTTTCCAAGCTGTTTAAAGGCACAGTCAACTTAGTGTTTGTAAACTTCTGACCCACTGGAATTATGACACAGTGAAATGAATGAAATAATCTGTCTGTAATCAATTGTTGGAAAAATGACTTGTGTCATGCACAAAGTAGATGTCCTAACCGACTTGCCAAAACTATAGTTTGTTTACAAGAAATTTGTGGAGTGGTTGAAAAACGAGTTTTATTGACTCCAACCTAAGTATATGTAAACTTCCGAATTCAACTGTATGTGAGAATGCTGTTCATTGACTACTGCTCAGCGTTCAACACCATAGTGCCCACAAAGCTCATCACTAAGCTAAGGAAGCTGGAATTAAACACCTCCCTTTGCAACTGGATCCTGGACTTCCCGACGGGCCGCACCCAGATGGTAAGGGTAGGCAACAACACATCTGCCATGCTGATCCTCAAAATGGGGGCCCCTCAGGGGTGAGTTGCCAAGACTGTGTGGCCAAACACGACACGATCATTAAGTTTGCTGACGACACAACGATCATGGGCCTGATCACCGACAGCGATGAGACAGCCTATAGGGAGGAGGTTAGAGACCTGGCATTGTGGTGCCAGGACAACAACCTCTCCCACAACGTGAGAAAGACAAAGGAGATGATCACGGACTACAGGAAGAGGAGGGCTGAACATGCCCCCGTTCAAATCGACAGGGCTGTAGTGGAGCAGGTTGAGAGTTTCAAGTTCCTTGGCGTCCACATCACCAACAAACTATCATGGTCCAAATACAACAAGAATGTTGTGAAGAAAATATTTGGCATGGGTCCCCAGATCCTCTACAGCTGCACCATCGAGAGCATCCTGAGCGGTTGCATTATCACCTGGTATGGCAACTGCTTGGCATCCGACCATAACGCACTTCAGAGGGTAGTGCGTACAGCCCAGTACAACACTGGGGCCAAGCTTCCTGCCATCCAGGACCTATATACTAGGCAGTGTGTTAGAGAAAGGCCCAAAAAAATGTCAGAGACTCCAGTCACCCAAGTTATAGACTGTTCTCTCTGCTTCAGCATTGCAAGCGCTACTGGAGCCCAAAGTCTAGGTCCAAAAGGCTCCTTAAAAGCTTCTATCCCCAAGCCATAAGACTGCTGAACAATTAATCAAATGGTCACCCAGACTATTTGCATTGAAACCCACCGCCCTTTGCTTTTACACTGCTGCTACTCGCTGCTTATTATCTATGCATACTTTATCCCTACCTACACTTTACCCCTACCTACATGTACAAATGACCTCAATTTCTTTTTTCTTACTTTAGTTTATTTAGTAAATATTTTCTTAACTCGATTTTCCTAAAACTGCACAGTGTTCCTGCCGCTCTGCCCTGTTGTGAACTTTGGAGTAGCTTCCCCAAACCCTTCCTCACTGTTTCTGGATTACTGTTAGGCTAGTGTCAGGCTACCTGTGTTCTACTGACTTCAACAGGTGATGTGAACCAGTGTGCCATCATTTACATTTCAATGTATAGTTTGCCATTAGGCAGGCACAGATCTCTTCAAATCCTCTAGGGGTGGAAGCCCAAACTGACCTGCTTCGCTGTCAGACACACTATCTTTGAAGCAGGTACAGATATGCGTACCACATAACATATACGATTCTATGTTTCTTTACATGGGATTTGAACTCACGACCTCCTGGTTCACGGCATTCTTAACTTCCTGACACACCAGCAGGTCTGTGTCAGCTATCTGATTATTCTCTCATCATTGATTTGATTGACTTATTCTAGGGTTTTCTGTTTTAATGTTGATCCTTAATCACTATGATAAATCAAATCGTTTTTCTGGAGTTGACTATTACCAGAGCTGCATTTCACTTTGAAGTGTAAAGTATAGGAATACAGGTGAAACCAGTCATTGACACTGACGTGACGTAGCAGAAAGCTTGGAATTCTATGAACCAAGAGGTTGTGAGTTCCAATCCCAGGTGAGGACATGTTGAATAATATTTTCCATATAAATGCACAATGTAATCAAGTATGTTGAAAACATTCTGTGTTAAAAGCGCAATTTGAATGTGTGGGCTTACGTCTTGTCACGTTAAAAGCTATGTTTGGGCTAACCAAAAATGTTATGTTCAGGTATCACTTTAACCAAAAAGTTCAGTAAACTATAAAAGTCTGTGGAACCAGTTACTAAATAATAATGTGTTGAATCAACAACCACAACAAAAAGTACAGTGTACACAGATGAAAACATACACACCGGTAAAGAGTCCACCTGTTTGGGAGGATGGGTGGTCTCCTGATAGCATCTCATGGTACCCGACGGGTATGCCTTGTTCATCATAGCACCAATGCACACAACCAGGGACCAATGCCTAACACTAAACACCCGATGCCTGACTCCTGAATCTCTTCCTCTCGGCCGCAGTAGCTGCCCTACTATGGTGCCTGTCCTCCCTCCTCCTCAGAAAGTAAACTGTCACTCCTCTCTTCTCTCCCTCTCTCTTTCCCTTCCTCTCTCACACCCTTCTCTCCTCTGCCCCAACTGTACCACATATGCAGTCAGTCCCGACAACCCTCTGGCCCTCGCCTGCTCCTGCCTCAGCCAATCCTGTGAGAGAATGCTCCTAGGTGCTCCTCCACTCGTCGCTCCGCCGAGGTGGGCAGACAGACAGGAAGCATTTATATAGAAAATAGCCTGTTGCTAGGAGACGCAGGGATAAAGAGCAAAGTGAGTCCTACACAATAAAAATAGTTATTTGGGTTAAATTGGACGCAACAACGCGTCATCCCGTCCTACGAGTTTCCCCTTGATTATTAATAGTGTGGAAAGACGTGAAATAATACAAGTGGGTGATTTGCATTAGTACGGTGCTACCCACACATCACAGACATGTCTCAGTAGTCTAAAGTGGCTTCATCCTCTCCTCGTGTCCTCTCTCTTTCATCTTCTGTGACACTGAAGACACAGCTGAGAGCAAAAGGATGAGGCTTTGCACCAGATATTTGCTTTCACTAGTACAACGCTTTCTCGCGAGTAAACAATGGATAAGGAGCGATGAAGGGGAGGATATGAGCAGAAGAGATGGGGAGAGGAAGCCACGTTAGACTATTGAGAGCGTGGCAGTGCATTCATCAATCAAATGTATTTTATACAGCCCTTTTTAAGAGCGGCAGCTGTCACAAAGGGCTATACAGATAACACGATCTCACAGTTTGACACGGTTTGACTTCGGTATTGTAATACAGACGTTGGGAGACGAGAAGCAAGTACGGGTGTGGATTTAATAATAAATAAACATGGAACTAAACACGAACCGCATCTGGACATAAGAACAGGAAAATAACAACGAGGCTGACTGGGGAATGAACCTGAGGGAGTGACAGGTAGAGGGATGGAAATCATGGAAATGATGCAGTCCAGGTGAGTCTCATGAGGGGCAGGTGCATGTAACGATGGTGACAGGTGTGTGTATTAATCACCACACTGGCGACAACGAGTGCCGGAGAGGGGGAGTGGGAGTAAACGTGACAGTGTTTTCCAGGTTTAGGAATTCATTTAAAAAAATGTTTTAAAGAGTGCCTAGTGCTGGGATTGAGCAGGCGACCCTCAGAGCTGGAGCTCGCTGGTTTCTCCTATCCAAGCCTACCTAATGGTAATAGTCCTTACTGTTGCCCCTAGTGGCCAGTTTTAAAGGCATCTCCCGACGCCCTGGGTACCTGGACGAATGTCAAATATCACCTTGGATCTCGAGTGACCTGGCTGGACACCCAACCTAAAACACCAAAGAGCAAGCAATGCAGAGGTAGAAGCACAGAGGCTAAGAAAAAAATCCATGGAAAGGCAGGAACCTATGAGGAACCGGGTTCCGAGGGCCCAGTTCGCTTCTGGCTGTGCCGGGTTAGTGATTATAAGATTACATGGTCATGTAGGCAAGATCCTTGTTTAAGATGTTGAAATGTTCATAGATGACCAGCAGGGTCAACAGTTCAACACCTCAGGAGTAAATGTCAGTTGGCTTTGCATAGCCGAGCATTCATATCAGGGACTGAAGAGACACTGTGGGATGAGCGATACATTCTCTTTCTAGACCTGGTCTTTCAGAACTAAAATACACACTTATAGACACTCCCATTCCCAGATGGGACAAGACTAGAATAATGTCAATATCCCAATGCTTATGCACACTCAGACACATTGTTCAGTCAGTTCTAGTGTCATTTATTTCTCTACATGTTTCCATTATTATATATATTTTTGGAACGTATACCTATAAAATCAATGAGAGTTACAGAACCAAGATGTTTCATGCACATGCTTATGCACACTCAGACACATTGTTCAGCTAGTTCGAGTGTCATTGTTCCTGCTATCAGTACCAAGCCTCCAGATTCTACAAGGGCTCAGTACATTCTCCTCCTGCCAACCCAATCTCTCACAGACACGACACAATGTGGAAGGTTGTGATTGACTGGTCGATCAGTGTCTGTCTGTCTGTCTGTCTGTGTGTGTGTGTGTGTGTACGTGACTGAGTGTGTAAGCCACTGTCATAGAGATCTTTCCAGGAATAAGATACTTGATCTACAGTATCTTACCCACTATTTCTTTTTTTACCTTTATTTAACCAGGCAAGTCAGTTAAGAACATATTCTTATTTTCAATGACGGCCTGGGAACAGTGGGTTAACTGCCTGTTCAGGGGCCGAACGACAGATTTGTACCTTGTCAGCTCGGGGGGTTTGAACTCGCAACCTTCCGGTTTACTAGTCCAACACTCTAACCACTAGGCTACGCTGCCGCCCCAATTCTTATCTGTCCTTTTCACAACCTCTGAGCCAATTATCAAAATCTCCAGTTATTCCCCATTTACTGCAGTCTACAGAGTTGCATATCCTACTGTATGCCTATAGCATCACCATCATCTCTAATAATAACTAGGGGAAGGGGGATACCTAGTCAGTTGCACAACAGAATGCATTCAACCGAAATGTGTCTTCCACATTTAACCCAACCCCTCTGAATCAGAGAGGTGCTGGGGGGGCTGCCTTAATAGATATTATCGGTGCCCAGGGAGCAGTTGTTGTTGGGGGTTAACTGCCTTGTTCAAGGGCAGAATGGCAGATTTTTCCAATTGGCCAGCTCGGGATTTTAACTATTGACTTTTCAGTTACTGAGATTGACACGGATCTAGGATTAGTTTATCCTCCCCTACTCCTAACCTTAACCACTAGGGGAGAATACCACAAACTGACTTTAGATCAATGTCGAGGCATGCAATTTTATGTTGCTCCGTAATTACCTGACTCTTAAAACAAAACCAGCCACAGACTGAGACAGCAGTTGCCCCATCTGACCAGGGGGGAGGGAGAGAGGGGGAGAGGCGGAAAGAAGGAGAGGAGGGGATATGCACGCAAGCACTGGTCAGTCAGGTGGAGAAGTGAGAAGTAGCGTTATCGATTTCTCGCTCCGTCAGTGTTCATTCAATACGGTTAGAGACAGAAGTAGTCTCCATCCTTTCTCCCCCTCTCCTCCCCCTCTCCTCCCTCCCCATCACTGTACTGACCTGAAGTGTTCATTCAAAAAAGTGTTAGAAAAAGAAGCATGTTCCCCCTTCCTCCCCTTCTCTGTCCTACCTGGGATCCCCGGGCACTCCTCTTGTGGTCCCATTCAGTCTGTGAGATCATCTGGGGCCGAGAGAGAGACACCAGTTTAGAGTGCATTCACCATTACCCTCCAGTCTACTCCAGTCTACTACTGTATTACAGTATCTTCTTCTCTATCATCCTCCACTATCTCTCCAAGCCCCCCCTTCCCCTCTCCACTGAGGGCTAAAAATAAATGTGAGGCGGTGCTGATGAAGAAAAGAGCGCATTACCTACGCTTGCAGGCTTCATCTTCATCTACGTCCCCCTCTCATTCCTCCCTTCTATTCCTCTATTCAACACTTTCTATTTTGTTCAACAAGGCTTTAATATCATTTCACAGTGAGGCTGGGGCGTACCGAGCCTTTCAGCACAGCATAATGGCCTCTGCCAGGCTAAAACTTTAATCACTCTAATTAGCAAATAGACAACACACATACACACACACACTAACCTCCCTCCTGAAGGCACACACACTAACCTCCCTCCTGCAGGCTCGTTTACACTCGCATCGCCAGACAGGAAGCATCGCAGAATCAACATCGCAGCATCATTGCCATTTTGCTGACAGATACAGAGACTAGTTTAACTTGGCATAATCTTCATGGTAAGGCAGGGGCAGGAGAATTATTCTATCTTTTTTTATTTATTGAACCTTTATTTATTTAACAAGTCAATTGAGAACAAATTCTTACTTACAATGATGGCCTATCAGGGAACAGTGGGTAAACTGCCTTGTTCAGGGGCAGAACGACATATTTTTACCTTGTCAGCTCGGGGATTCTTTCCAGCAGCCTTTGCAGTTATAGGCCCAATGGTCTAACCACTAGGCTACCTGCCGCGAAGAGGGAATCCATAAACTGACTGAAATATACAGTAGCTTGAATATTCCCACTGTTTGAACCGATGTGCAACAAGGTGAACGAGTCCCTCTAAAATCCGTTACATTGTCTCTGATTTGAGTATCTGCTTGCAGGGAGCAAAAAAAAGAAATGAGGTGTCCTCGTATTATAAGTGTCCAGTCTTTTGCAGTCTGATGGGGCGACTTAACTCAGCTGTTGAGAATGAGTCCTGCATTGACTAGCTGACTGTGTCTGTGGACGGCCAGCTGTACGTTACCTACAGTAACATTACGTAACACTTCTTATTGGTTGGGTCCTCACCCAGATTCCCATTGAGCCACAAACTCAACCTCGATTATTTTAACACAACCTTTTCAAAAAGAGAGAGAGAGAGTCAGTGGAAACAACATTTATTTATAAAAGGATGATTCCGATACTTTTTCTCTGGGTGTTGTTTTTTTTGCCTCTTCCACTCTTCCGCGAAGAGGAGAGGCTGGTACTGTAGTCGTCTCCCTCCCTCAGTAACACTGACCCCAGTCTTTGTCCTGAGTCCCCTTACCCTAACCCCTACTAATGACAACTCAACGCCAGTCAAGCCCCTAACCACCACTCAACATCCTGGTTAACTAGACAGGTGTTGTCTCTACTTAATACAGCTGGGGGAAAAATATATATATTCTGCTTCTAGTCCACATATGTGTTCTCTCCCTCTGACCACACTGTAGTTAGCTGCGTATGTCGTTACGATATATATACACACATAGGTTTTAAGACCAGGAAACATACAGAGAGGCTAATGATCAGAGAGAGAACCTCCTGATCTTCTCCGTGGTTGGATGGTGAGTCTCAGCCAAATGCCCATTAAGTGAGCCAAGTCTACAATGTAGGCTATGTCCGACAGCTTTGAGCTTCTCTCATCTGTCAAAGACTTCTCTCAAGCGTCAAGATTGTTTATGACTGTTTTCCTAGACTTCCAATAAAAACCTGCAGGTCTATATGTTATATTATGGTCTGTCTGGGCTGTTTTCCTAGAAGTCCAGCAGAGTAACTTTAAGTAAAAATAGAGGGCCGGGGCTGTACCTTTCATTTGATTGAGTTCTCTGGTAAAATCATTAGAGAAGTAGCATTTGAAACAGAGCAGTGTTCCTTTCCATGGTTTAGGATTTTAAACTGTTTCCAGTTTTATCCAGGGCCCGCTTTAATGTATCGTATAAATAATAGAGTCATTTAGGAGACACTTTTATCCAAAGTGACTTACAGTTGACACATGATACAGTAGCCCACTAAGGAATCAAACCCACTACTTCAGTGATAGAGACTGTGTACTAGTCACGACACGCTAATCAACTGAGCAATCAGAACCAACCAGTTCTAAACAAGTTACCAGTAACAGAGTAACTGGGTCCCGTGTGGCTCAGTCTGAGACCCATAATGGTAGAGCACGGGCGCTTGCAAAGCCAGGGTTGCGGGTTCAATTCCCACGGCGGACCTGTATAAAAATGCATGCACTGACTACTGTAAGTCACTCTGGATAAGAGTGTCTGCTAAATGACTCAAATGTTAAAAAGAAGTCCCTGGTCAGAAGAACAGGAGACATTGGACCACCGCTGAACCAGAGGGGATTGAGTAAGCAGTGAGTGTACAGCTCATGAAAATCTAATGAGCAAACAGAGAGCCTGATATGTCCTCCTACTAACTCTAAGTGTTTTGTTCATTTAGACAGAAAGAGAAAAGTTGAGCATTAAAGAACTCTCAGGGAGGATGACAAAGGATGAAGGGAGCATAATAGAGAGTGAGGGAGGATGACAGAGGATGGAGAGGCAGATGAGAGATGTTTGTCTGTGTGTTATTAAATGACAGATGAGGCAATCTACCTAATAAGAGGATGATGATGCAGTGTGTTTAATTTACCAGGAACAAAACACCAACACTGGTAATGACTCTCTCTTTCTCTCCAGTCTCTCTCTCAAGTGTCTTTTTCCCTCTCTACAGCCTCGATCTCCATCTCTCTCGCTTCAGTATCTTTCTTTCTTCAGTATCTCTCTCTCTCTCTCTTCAGTATCTCTCTCTCTTCACTATCTCACTCTCTCTCTTCACTATCTCTCTCGTTCTCTCTCTTCAGTGTTTCTCTCTCTCCCTCTCTTCAGTATCTCTCTCTCTTTCTTCAGAATCTCTCTCTCTCCAGAATATCTCTCTCTCTTCAGTATCTCTCTCTCTCTTCAGTATATATCCCTCTCAATTCAGTTCAATTCAAGGGGCTTTATTGGCATGGGAAACATATGTTAACATTGCCAAAGCAAGTGAAGTAGATAATATACAAAAGTGAAATAAGCAATAAAACTTAACAGCAAACATTACACTCACAGAAGTTCCAAAAGAATAAAGACATTACAAATGTCATATTATGTACACTACCGTTCAAAAGTTTAGGGACACTTAGAAATGTCCTTGTTTTTCGAAAGAAAAGCACATTTTTTGTCCATTCAAATAACATCAAATCGATCAGAAATACAGTGTAGACATTGTTAATGTTGTAAATGACTGTTGTAGCTGGAAACAGCAGATTGTTAATGGAATATCTACATAGGCGTACAGAGGCCCATTATCAGCAACCATCACTCCTGTGTTCCAATGGCACGTTGTGTTAGCTAATCCAAGTTTATCATTTTAAAAGACTAATTTAGCATTAGAAAACATTTTTGCAATTATGTTAGCACAGCTGAAAACTGTTGTTCCGATTGAAGAAGCCTTATTTGGACTAGTTGAGTATCTGGAGCATCAGCATTTGTGGGATCGATTACAGGCTCAAAATGGCAGGAAACAAATAACTTTCTTCTGAAACTGAGAAATGAAGGCTATTCCATGCGAGAAATTGCCAAGAAACTGAAGATCTCGTACAACTCTGTGTACTAAAAAACATGAAAACATCACCGAATACAAACTGTGTAGCTATTCCCTCCGCAAGGCAATCAAACAAGCTAAGCGTCAGTATAGAGAAAAAGTAGAGTCGCAATCCAAAGTCGGAAGATTACATACTGTCACGACTTCCGGTGAAGTTGGCTCCCCTGCCTGTTCGGGTGGTGCTCGGCGGTCGTCGTCACCGTCCTACTAGCCGCTACCGATCCCTTTTTCGTTTGTCTGTTGGTTTTGTCTTATTAGTTTCACCTGTGTGTATTTTAGTTTAATTAGCGTCCCTATATATAGTAGGTTGTCCCGCCCTTGTTTTGTGCGGGATTGTTTTTGTTCCTCTGTTGAATGGTGGTTTTCATATGTGTATTCTCCGGACTGTTTGGTCCTGTGTTTGGGCTGGTCTATTCTATTCGCCCTGTATGTTGGCGTGACCGTTTGTTTGCCGGAGAATACATTTACGATATACTGAACCCTGCTCTCTGCGCCTGATTCCAACCCACCACTCCTAGTATCCAGTGACACATACACCTTAGCCAAGTACATTTAAACTCAGTTCTTCACAATTCCTGACATTTAATCCTAGCACAAAAGCAGTTAGGATCACCACTTTATTTTAAGAATGTGAAATGTCGTAATAGCAGAGAGAAGGACTTATTTCAGATTTTATTTCTTTCATCACATTCCCAGTGGGTCAGAAGTTCATATACACTCAATTAGTATTTGGTAGCATTGCCTTTAAATTGTGTAACTTGGGTCAAACGTTTCGGGTAGCCTTCCACAAGCTTCCACAATAAGTTGGGTGAATTTTGGCCCATTCCTCCTGACAGAGCTCAGTCAGGTTTATAGGCCTCCTTGCTCGCACACGCTTTTTCAGTTCTGCACACACAATTTCTATAAGATTGAGGTCAGGGCTTTGTGATGGCCTCTCCAATACCTTGACTTGCTGGTCCTTAAGCCATTTTGACACAACTTTGGAATAATGCTTGGGGTCATTGTCTATTTGGAAGACCTATTTGCGACCAAGCTTTAACTTCCTGACTGATGTCTTAAGATGTTGCTTCAATATATCCACGTAATTTTCCGCCCTCATGATGCCATCTATTTTGTGAAGTGCACCAGTCCCTCCTGCAGCAAAGCACCCCCACAACATGATGCTGCCACCCCCGTGCTTCATGGTTGGGATGGTGTTCTTCGGCTTGCAAGCCTCCCTCTTTTTACTCCAAACATAACGATGGTCATTATGGCCAAACAGTTCTATTTTTGTTTCATCAGACCAGAGGACATTTCTCCAAAACGTACGATCTTTGTCCCCATGTGCAGTTGCAAACCGTAGTCTGGCTTTTCTATTGCGGTTTTGGAGCAGTGGCTTCTTCCTTGCTGAGCGGCCTTTCAGGTTATGTCGATATACGACTTGATTTACTGTGGATATAGATACATTTGTACCTGTTTCCTCCAGCATCTTCACAAGGTCCTTTGCTGTTGTTCTGGGATTGATATTAACTTTTCGCACCAAAGTATATTCATCTCTAGGAGACAGAATGCGTCTCGTTCCTGAGCGGTATGACAGATGCGTGGTCCCATGATGTTTATACTTGCGTACCTTCAGGCGTTTGGAAACTGCTCCCAATGATGAACCAGACTTGACCAAATTATTATTATTAGGTCTTGGCTGATATCTTTTGATTTTCCCATGTTGTCAAGCAAAGAGGCACTGAGTTTTAAGGTAGGCCTTGAAATACATCCACAGGTACACCTCCAATTGACTCAAATTATGTAAATCAGAAGCTTCTAAAGCCATGACATCATTTTCTGGAGATTTCCAAGCTGTTTAAAGTCACAGTTAAGTTAGTGTATGTCAACTTCTGACCCACTGGAATTGTGATACAGTGAATTATAAGTGAAATAATCTGTCTGTAATCAATTGTTGGAAAAATGACTTGTGTCATGCACAAAGTAGATTTGCCAAAACTATAGTTTGTTAACAAGAAATTTGTGGAGTGTTAATGACTCTAACCTAAGTGTATGTAAACTACCGACTTCAACTGTATATGGCAGGGTCTACAGTCAATCACATATTACAAAGAGAAAACCAGCCCCGTCGCGGACGGGGTCTTTGAACATCCAACGGAGCACCATTAAATCCATTATTGAAACATGGAAAGAATATGGCACCACAACAAACCTGCCAAGAGAGGGCAGCCCACCAAAACTTACGGACCCGCCAAGGAGGGAATTAATCAGAGATAACCCTGGAGGAGCTGCAAAGCTCAACGGCTGAGATTGATGTATCTGTTCATAGGACCACTTTACGCCGTACACTCCACAGAGCTGGGCTTCATGGAAGAGTGTACATAAAAATTTAAAAATAAATAAAAATAAGCAAACACTTTGGTGTTTGCCAAAAGGCACGTGGGAGACTCCCCAAACATATGAAAGAAGGTACTCTGGTCAGATGATACTAAAATTGAGCTTTTTGGCCATTAAGGAAAACGCTATGTCTTGCACAAATCCAACATCTCACATCACCCCGAGAACACCATCCCCACAGTGAAGCATAGTGGTGGCAGCATCATGCTGTGGGGATGTCTTTCATCATCAGGGACTGTGAAACTGGTCAGAATTGAAGGATGGCACGAAATACAGGGAAATTCTTGAAGGGAAACCTATTTCAGTCTTCCAGATATTTGAGACTGGGACGGAGGTTCACCATCCAGCAGGACAATGACCCTAAGCATTCTGCTAAGGAAACATTCAAGTGGTTTAAGGGGAACATTTAAATGTCTTGGAATGGCCTAGTTAAAGTCCAGACCTCCATCCAATTGAGAATCTGTGGTATGACTTAAAGATTGCTGTACACAAGTGGAACCCATCCAACTTGAAGGAGCAGAAGCAGTTTTGCCTTGAAGAATGGGCAAAACTCCCAGTGGCTAGATGTACCAAGCTTATAGAGACATACCCCAAGAGACTTCCAGCTGTAATTGCTGCAAAAGGTGGCTCTACAAAGTATTGACTTTGGGTGGGTGAATAGTTATGCATGCTCAAGTTCAGTTTTTTTGTTGTCTTATTTTGCATCTTCAAAGTTGTAGAAATGTTGTGTAAATCAAATCTTACAAACCCCCAAAAAATCTATTGTAAGGCCTCCCGGGTGACGCAGTAGTTAAGGGCGCTGTACTGCAGCGCCAGCTGTGCCACCAGAGACCCTGGATTCACGCCCAGGCTCTGTCATAACCGGCCACGACTAAGAGGTCCGTGGGGTGACTCAAAATTGGCCTAGCATCGTCCGGGTTAGGGAGGGTCTGGCCGGTAGGGAAATCCTTGTCTCATCGCGCACCAGCGACTCCTGTGGCGGGCCGGGCGCAGGTCACGCTAACCAAGGTTGCCAGGTGCACGGTGTTTCCTCAGACACATTGGTGTGGCTGGCTTCCTGGTTGGATGGCGCTGTGTTAAGAAGCAGTGCAGCTTGTTTGGGTTGTGTTTGGTAGGACGCATGACTTTCAACCTTCGTCTCTCCCGAGCCCGTACGGGAGTAGTAGCGATGAGACAAGATAGTAGCTACTAAACAATTGGATACCATGAAATTGGGGAGAAAAAGGGGTACAATTAAAAAAAAACTAAAAAAACAATTTGAATTCCTAATTTTACTCTGCACGCATTATTTGCTGTTTTATGTTGTACACAGAGGATATTTTTGCAGAATTCTGCATGCATAGTCTCAATTTGGTGTTTGTCCCATTTTGTGAATCTTTGTTGGTGAGCAGACCCCAGACCTCACAACCATAAAGGGCAATGGATTCTTTAACAGATTCAAGTATTTTTAACCAGATCCTAATTGGTATGTCAAATTTTATGTTCCTTTTGGTGGCATAGAAGGCCCTTCTTGCCTTGTCTGTCAGATCGTTCACAGCTTTGTGGAAGTTACCTGTGGCGTGGATGTTTAGGCCAATGTATGTATAGTTTTTTTGTGTGCTCTAGGGCAATGGTGTCTAGATGGAATTTGTATTTGTGGTCCTGGATACTGGACCTTTTTTGGAACACCATTATTTAGGTTACTGTCAGGGCCCAGGTCTGGCAGAATCTGTGCAGAAGATCTAGGTGCTGTAGGCCCTCCTTGGTTGGTGACAGAAGCACCAGATCATCATCAGCAAACAGTAGACATTTGACTTCAGATTCTAGGAGGGTGAGGCTGGGTACTGCAGACTATTCTAGTGCCCTCGCCAATTCGTTGATATATATGTTGAACAGGGTGGGGCTTAAGCTGCATCCCTGTCTCACCCCATGGCCCTGTGGGAAGAAATGTGTGTGTTTTTGCCAATTTTAACCACACACTTGTTGTTTGTGTACATGGATTGTATTATGTTGTATGTTTCCCCCAACACCACTTTCCATCAATTTGTATAGCAGACCCTTATGCCAAATTGAGTCGAACGCTTTTTTGAAATCAACAAAGCATGAGAAGACTGCATTTTTTGTTGTTGGTTTGTTTGTTTGTCAATTAGTGTGTGCAGGGTGAATACGTGGTCTGTCATACGATCATTTTGTAAAAAGCCAATTTGACATTTGCTCAGTACATTGTTTTCACTGAGGAAATGTACGAGTCTGCTGTTAATGATAATGCAGCGGATTTCCCCAAGGTTGCTGTTGACGCATATCCAACAGTAGTAATTGGGGTCAAATTTGTATCCACTTTTGTGGATTGGGTTGATCAGATGCCAGAGATAAGGATGATGTTAAAGTGTTTTAGTATAGCCAATTGGAATTTGTTGTCTGTATATGGTATAATGTAATTGAGGATACCATCAACACCACAGGCCTTTTGGGGTTGGAGGGTTTTTATTTTGTCCTGCAGTTCTCTCTCGTCAGTCAGTCAGCCTCTCTTTCGTATCTCTCTCTCTCTCTCTCTCTCTCTCTCTCTCTCTCTCTCTCTCTCTCTCTCTCTCTCTCTCTCTCTCGTATAACTCTCTTGTATAACTTTCTCTCTCTGTCTCTCTCGTCTCTCTTTCTTGTATCAATCTCTCTCGTATCACTCTCTCTCTCTTCAGTATATCACTCTCTCTTCAGTATCTCACTCTCTCTCTTCCGTGTCTCATTCTCTTGCTCTTCAGTATCAGTATATTTTGTCCTGTAGTCATTTCTCTCATCAGTCAGTCTCTCTCTCGTATCACTCTCTCGTCAGTCAGTCAGGCAGTCAGTGTCTCTCTCATATCACTCTCTCTCTAATATTTCTCTCTCTCTCTCTCTCGTATCGTTCTCTCTCAATTTCAATTCAATTCAATTCAAGGGCTTTATTGGCATGGGAAACATGTGTTAACATTGCCAAAGCAAGTGAGGTAGACAACATACATCTCTCTCTCTCTCTCTCTCTCTCTCTCTCTCTCTCTCTCTCTCTCTCTCTCGTATAGATCTCTCTCTTTCTTTCTCACAATGGTCTCTCCTTCTTATCTCTCATATCGCTCTATTTCTCTCTCTTGTATCGTTCTCTCTCTCTCTGGTGTCGTTCTCTCACTCTCTCTCTCTTCAGTATCTCGCTGGGTCTCTCTCTTCAGTATGTCGCTGGGTCTCTCTCTTCAGTATGTCGCTGGGTCTCTCTCTTCAGTATCTCGCTGGGTCTCTCTCTTCAGTATGTCGCTGGGTCTCTCTCTTCAGTATGTCGCTGGGTCTCTCTCTTCAGTATCTCGCTCACTCTCTTCAGTATCTCGCTGGGTCTCTCTCTTCAGTGTCTCGCTGGGTCTCTCTCTTCAGTATCTCGCTGGGTCTCGCTCTTTCAGTATCTCGCTGGGTCTCTCTCTTCAGTATCTCGCTCTCTCTCTTCAGTATCTCGCTGGGTCTCTCTCTTCAGTATCTCACTCGATCTCTCTTCAGTGTCTTGCATGCTCTCTCTCTCTTCAGTATCTCGCTGGGTCTCTCTCTTCAGTATCTAACTCGCTCTCTCTTCAGTGTCTTGCAGGCTCTGTCTCTCTTCTGTATCTCGCTGGGTCTCTCTTCAGTATCTCGCTGGGTCTCTCTCTCTTCAGTATCTCGCTGGGTCTTTCTCTTCAGTATCTCACTGGGTCTCTCTCTTCAGTATCTCGCTGGGTCTCTCTCTTCAGTATCTCGCTGGGTCTCTCTCTTCAGTATCTCGCTGGGTCTCTCTCTTCAGTATCTCGCTGGGTCTTTCTCTTCAGTATCTCGCTGGGTCACTCTCTTTAGTATCTCGCTGGGTCTCTCTCTTCAGTATCTCGCTCTCTCTCTTTCAGTATCTCGCTGGGTCTCTCTCTTCAGTATCTCGCTGGGTCTCTCTCTTCAGTATCTCGCTAGGTCTTTCTCTTCAGTATCTCACTGGGTCTCTCTCTTAAGTTTCTCGCTCTCTCCCTTCAGTATCTCGCTGGGTCTCTCTCTTCAGTATCTCGCTGGGTCTCTCTCTTCAGTATCTCGCTCTCTCTCTTCAGTATCTCGCTAGGTCTTTCTCTTCAGTATCTCGCTGGGTCTCTCTCTTCAGTATCTCGCTGGGTCTCTCTCTTGAGTATCTCGCTGGGTCTCTCTCTTCAGTAACTCACTGGGTTTCTCTCTTCAGTATCTCACTGGGTCTCTCTCTTCAGTATCTCGCTTGGTCTTTCTCTTCAGTATCTCACTGGGTCTCTCTCTTCAGTATCTCGCTGGGTCTCTTCAGTATCTCGCTGGGTCTCTTCAGTATCTCGCTGGGTCTCTCTCTTCAGTATCTCGCTGGGTCTCTATCTTCAGTATCTCGCTGGGTCTCTCTCTTCAGTATCTCACTCTCTCTTGTCAGTATCTCGCTGTGTCTCTCTCTTCAGTATCTCGCTGTGTCTCTCTCTTCAGTATCTCGCTAGGTCTTTCCCTTCAGTATCTCATTGGATCTTTCTCTTCAGTATCTCGTTGGGTCTCTCTCTTCAGTATCTCGCTGGGTCTCTCTCTTCAGTATCTCGCTGGGTCTTTCTCTTCAGTATCTCGCTGGGTCTTTCTCTTCAGTATCTCGCTAGGTCTTTCCCTTCAGTATCTCACTGGGTCTTTCTCTTCAGTATCTCGCTCTCTCTCTTCAGTATCTCGCTGGGTCTCTCTCTTCAGTATCTCACTCGCTCTCTCTTCAGTGTCTCGCATGCTCTCTCTCTCTTCAGTATCTCGCTGGGTCTCTCTCTCTTCAGTATCTAGCTGGGTCTTTCTCTTCAGTATCTCACTGGGTCTCTCTCTTAAGTATCTCGCTCTCTCTCTTCAGTATCTCTCTCTCTCTCTTCAGTATCTCAATCTCTCTTGTCAGTATCTCGCTGGGTCTCTCTTTTCAGTATTTCGCTTGGTCTTTCTCTTCAGGATCTCGCATGCTCTCTCTCTCTTCAGTATCTCGCTGGGTCTCTCTCTTCAGTATCTTGCGTGCTCTCTCTTCAGTATCTCACATGCTCTCTCTTCAGTATCTCGGGGTGCTCTCTCTCTTCAGTATCTTGTGCGCTCTTTCTCTTCAGTATCTCACTCGCTCTCTCTCTCTCAATTAAGTATATCGCTCGCTCTCTCGCTCTCAATTCAGCATCTCGCTCGCTCTCAATTCAGTATCTCGCTTGCTCTCGCTCTTCAGCCTCTATCTTCATCTCTCTCATCTTTCCCTCTTCTCTGTGTGTCTTCCTTATCTCTCCCTCTGTCTCGATGCCCTGCTCATTGTAGTCACATACAACAGTGATGCGTGTTTGACTCAGAACCCGCAATCACCGTGGTTACATCCGCAGGGTGGGCGGGTTTAGGGTCATGAAATATTGTGTGGATGAAGGAGTGGAGAAATATGATTTACTTTTTTCAGCGTCTTGAGTGAATAAAGGTCTATGAAGGTGATCTCTTTATCACCTTCATAAAATCGGATAGTATTTCAACTACATAAAATATGCATCTACGTCGAAATCATATCAGAAATGTGTTGGGTAGTTTTGACAGCTTTTCATTTCTCTAAAACAGGTGAAACAGATGTCATTTGGAAATTTTGCATAAAAAATATTTCGTTTTTTGGGGGTTATTGCATTTTATCCCCGGTCCCTAAACGTCTTTGCAGGGCGAGAGAAGCTGAGAAGAAAGGGAAAACCTTTAATCATTCATTCTATCGATTTATAACATTATCCTGGTGAGCAAGGACTTATTTAGTATTCTAGGGCAACAAGCAATGACAGAAGAGAAGCTGCATGTATCTAAGTATAATTGATGAACAAATAGCTTACCAAAATGTCAGAAATTACAAGAACAAACATAGGCCTATCTGAAAAGGTACGTCAAAACATTGCTTCGTCATCTCTGACTGTACAGCGTATTTTCTATATTTGGGCCTCAGATTTTCACTCGATCACATATAGTTGGCCGTTTGCGGATGGGTGAACAAACAGCTGACCCACGCATCACTAACACACACACACACCTCCACCTGGTCAAACCTGTACGTGGGCCCTCCACTCAGCCCCACTGCTCTCTCAGATGGCCTTCATTAGGGCTCTAATGCACTTGTGATAATGTAAAGACTATGGGAGGGTAGGAAACCACTGGTGCCTAATGCAGTGTTGTGCCAGATTACCATTCACAGCTCTATGATTCATTCATAACCAGCATAATACTTGTTTTATGATGCCCGGGGCCACGGTAATATCATTCTCTAACGATAGCTTCATATCAATTTAGCCTCCTTGGCTGTCCAAACGCATGGCGCATAAAATGTTCACTTCCAACCTAGTGCCAGCAGGGATAACTTCCCCTTCTCTCTCCCTCTATGTTGTCTCTCTCCTCTCTGGTAATTTAAGCCCTGGTTTTCAATCAGTTACATTCCAGGACTTGGGATGACTGTCTCTCTATCTACTTGATTTGTTTCTCCTCGTTAGGGGAGATTGCAAACAATGTGGGGTGCTGCTTTACACCTGCAGGTGGAGCCTCTTTCCAGAAACATTCTCAGGGCATTAGACACTGTAAACTACCCCTGTATTTCAGCCAAACTCTACCCCAGATAGTCCATCCCTCCTCTCCTCTCTCTCTCTCTCTGGACTCTGGAAAAGACCAGTCATGCACCTGAGTCTTGGGCTACATTTCATTCCAGATAGTTACTCCCTCCCCTTTCACCAATCCAATCATCTCAAATCTACAAAGGGAAGTGAACGAAAGCAAACGCTAACAAAACATTTAGGAATGAAACGCAGCACAGAGCTCACAGACTCCTTCCAACTGGACATGGAATTGGACGCTGCCAGCCAATCCCCTGGACCCTCATCAGGCCTCCTTGCACCAGTGAGAATTTGGCCTGAAGCCTGAAGCCTGAAACCCTGACACTTTATAGGAGGGAGGAAGAGAGGGGGGGTTGCTGCTGCTAGACTCCTGGCATAGATGCATCAACTCTGGTCAGGGGGGGGGGGGGTATCAGACAGCCAGGAGAGAAAAGGCAGGGCTGCTGGAGGTTTACTATTAACACTTTTGGATGCTGTATGATCTGACTCCCATGCAGACACACACAGATGTGCGCACACACACACACACACACACACACACACACACACACACACACACACACACACACACACACACACACACACACACACACACACACACACACACACACACACACACACACACACACACACACACACACACACACACACACAGGTGCACCTGCGTTTGCATGGACACGCGCACCAACACACAGAAACACACACACACTGGATCTGGGGGTGGTTTTAACAGTGTTGGCTACTAAACAGTATCTAGATGCCTTGCTAGTTATCCTCCTGAGGGTTTCAAGGCCTTCCAAGCCCATTAACAAATAATGGAACATTCATGCTGCCCATAGAAACTACTTAGCGTGAGGGTCATTTCAACTATGGGGTTGGTGTTTCTGTGGTTCACACAGCTGCCTAGTCGAACACTTCCCTGTGTGAAAACACAACACGTTCAACTGGTGAAGATGACAAGGTTGTGGGTTCAATTCCTGCAGGGGTCACACGTACTGAATATGTAATGTTAATACGAGTTCTTTTGAATAAAACAGTCTGGTAAATGCCTCATAAATGACAGGTGAAGTTGATCCCAATTTTTCTGCCATGGATTTTTTAGCAGCTCTCATACACATTATGAATATTGACACATTTCACTGTGTTTACTATAGTCTGCTTCCATGCGCACACACACACAGGCACACACGCACACACGCACACACGCACACACACGCACACGCACATGTACACACACACACACACACACACACACACACACACACACACACACACACACACACACACACACACACACACACACACACACACACACACACACACACACACACACACACACACACACACACACACACACACACACACACACACACACACCAGGCATGTGTGTTACATTCCCAGTGTAAATCGTTTACAGCGCCAGTAGGTCTGACTGACTGCTAGTAAATCCTGTATCGACCAAGACCTTTAAAACCAACCAGTGGTTCCGTACAGTAAATGTCCATGCAAAAACACTCGATTAAACGCAACTCTGAAAAGGACTCCATGTGTTTTTCTCAATTTTACCATTCAACAAAATCAGTGGCACCACGGCAGCATTCACACACCACATGTTTACATGTTGGAGCGATAGGTGAGTAATGGAAATCCTGAGGAGGGACCACATACACGGACAGAGCTGTGAAACACTAAGAGACATGCATGCTGCAACATCACAACCCTGCCCCTGTTATTTTATTATTATTTATTTAACAAGGCAAGTCAGTTAAGAACAAACTTGTATTTACAATGACGGCCTACTGGGGAACAGTGGGTTAGCTGCCTTTTTCAGGTGCAGAATGACAGATTTGTACCTTGTCAGCTTGGCGTTCAATCCCGCAACCTTTTGGTTGCAGGCCCAACACTCTAACCACTAGGCTTCCGGCCACCCCCAGCCACCGGACAGGAAAACCCATAGACGACTATAGAGAATGGATGAACTACACTACTCGGACCGTGGACACACCTATAAAAACCTGGTTGCTAGAAACCCAGAGTTGGGACTGGGGCTTTGAAGCTGGAGAAATAAACTGGGGGATATGTGACTGGAGATGGAGCTGGTGTATAGGGGATGGGACTAAACAAGGGAACAGGTGTTGAAGTCACCCAAATAAACAAGTCCTTGTAAGGAATAAAGGGTATGTGTTGTGAATGGCCTGCCCCTGTATGAGTGTCTTTAGACTGTTCTGAAAGGACCCCTGGCTGAATAACATGACGGACAGGCCTGCATCACAACGCACCCGCACGTCACGACTACACCACTACACTATTGATGAATGAGAGAGAGAGAGAGAGAGAGAGAGAGAGAGAGAGAGAGAGAGAGAGAGAGAGAGAGAGAGAGAGAGAGAGAGAGAGAGAGAGAGAGAGAGAGAGAGAGAGAGAGAGAGAGAGAGAGAGATAGCCCTTGGCTGAGTGACAGACAGATAGCCCTCTCTCCCTCCCCTCTGCCGTCCCTGCGGGTCACGACTGGACCACTCTAGGCCTGAAGAGGGCCCAGGGCTCATCTACATAACGAGGTGAGACAAAGCCGTTCTGGCCAGCAGCTGCTACGAGTGGCCTCAGCTGTAAACAACAGACACAGGGCCAGGGAACCTTTGCATCATCATGTACATCAGACAGCTAGCTACATCTCACGAGTGCAGTTATTAACCAGTTAAGGTCTCAAACTATTTGTCTCAACTTCAAATTAACTTTTGTCTGTATTGTCTTTTTCGTTGTGTCGGCACCCAGTAAGACTAGCTTTCGCCATTGGCGTAGGCTAATGGGGATCCTAATAAATCTAAACCCGATTAAATCTTCCTTCTGTAGCTCAGTTGGTAGAGCATGGCGCTTGTAACGCCAGGGTAGTGGGTTCGATCCCCGGGACCACCCATACGTAGAATGTATGCACACATGACTGTAAGTCGCTTTGGATAAAAGCGTCTGCTAAATGGCATATATTATTATTATTATTATTATAAATCTAAAACTTTGATTCACTGCCACATTGACTATGTACCTTAAGAGCATTATACGCCACAGGCCTCCTCCTTTATTTTACCATCTGTCTAGGGCTCTTCCATCCTCGGTCTCCTTGCTCCATTCTTCAGTGCAGTGCGTTCTTATCTAATCATGAGTGTGTCCCCGTTGGTTAAGTTTCAGGGCCACGAGTTTGCTTGACAGAGACGGAGGGGTCCCAAGAAAACATGTGCCACTGGGAGCTTCCTTCCTAGAAGCTGGTATCGCCATTGACCTATTCATCTGAAGCTTATATCTCAGCCACCAGAGCGGGGAAAAGAGGAAGAGGGGGAGGGGGAAAAGAGGGAGAGGGGGGAGAGAGAAGAAGGGAGAGAGAGAGTCTGCAGAGAGACAGCACTCTGTGTCCCAGGTGGGATTATACAGCATTCTTCTCCCTGGAGGAAATACCTGATTCTGCGCATCTGATCTGGGTTCAGTCATGCTGGAACACATACTCACTACATCACAACTCCTCTCCTTCCTCACTCTCTCATCTATATTCCTCCTCCCATCTTCGCTACTTCTCATACTCCCCCTGTCCCTCACACTCTCACTCCATCTGTACCCCCCTACCTCAATCTCACATCATTTATGTCCCTCTCTCTCTCCTCCTCCCTCACTCTATGTCTACTCCTTCTCACCATCACTCTCTCACTCACAGTGGCAGTCATGCTGGTGGGTTTTGTTGAAGGGACCCTTGGGACGGGCTGATGACTCACGGAGAGAGACCACTCATCTACGTCACCATGGGCCATCAGCTGTGCTTACTGATGCTAATTGTGTCTGGCCGTCTGTCCCTCTGTCTGTCGGTCCTGTCGATCAGTTAGGAGCCTGTTCTGGGATTGCTTATTGATCACATTATCTTCCTGCGTCACTCAGTACCTCACGGACCTGCTGTGTACTGGGGGAAGGAGGGGAGAGGTGAGTGTGACGGTGACTAACGGAAGGCGGAGAGGAGACGAAAGAGTGGGAAAAGGTGTGAGAGAAAGAAGGGGTGAGGTCAGGGAGAGGGAAAGGGGATGTGAAGGGTGAGGTATAGGGGAGAGGTTGGTATGATGAAGGGAGAAGGAGGAGGAGAGGCTGTGGGAGGGAGGAGTGGGTAGACCACACGTTAGGAGCATGTGGATCTAGGTAAAGCATCTGTTGGGTCAGAGGAGACATTCAACTCAGAGTCTGAACATCAGATCGTAATCATCTGTCTGGGGGTATTTACAGTTTGAAAACTTACCAACCTACAGGCCCATTAAACTTGAATGATTCTCAATCAATGCTCTGAATTAGTATAGAGTCAATACCGTACAACAGGCTGCCAGAGGTGGAACATTGACAGGCTATTTTACTACAGTATCAATCTAATTTACACCTCAGAATTAAACGAGACGTTTGCGTGGAAAGTGATTTTCCTGACCTTTGCCTGCCAGTTAAAATTACCTGTACAAATGTATTTCATTTCTTTGTTACATTTTCTCTGAGAACTGCAACGTACGTAGTAGACAGAAATTAGAGGGCAGCTTCCAATTGGCTCATTCATCCCCCCTCCTCTCCTCTGTAAATATTCCCCAGGCCGTTGCTGTAAATGTAAAATAAGGGGGGGAAAAATCTAAATTAATTTCAAAACATATCCAGGAAAAACACACCATAAAATAAAATAAACCATTACAATTCCTTCAAAATGTGAAATATGGGCTCGTGCCCACATTAACGTTGTAAAGTTGGAGGCCACCCTGAACCAGGCATATTTGGGCAAGTGGGCACCTTTTTCCATCTGGGAATGTTTTTATGACAGGGGTTATTGCTCCGCAGATTAATTGAACAGAACCAGACAAATCACTGGCTCTTAGTGCTCCGTGAGAACCGCGATGAACCACAGACAGAGGTCAGATCAATGGACACAGACTGACAGACAGACAGACAGACAGACAGACAGACAGACAGACAGACAGACAGACAGACAGACAGACAGACAGACAGACAGACAGACAGACAGACAGACAGACAGACAGACAGACAGACAGACAGACAGACAGACAGACAGACAGACAGACAGACAGACAGACAGACAGACAGACAGACAGACAGACAGACAGACAGACAGACAGACAGACAGACAGACAGACACAGAGGCAGGTTAAAAGTCTGCTGTTTGGCACTACTCCCATGGATGTGTGATTTGGAGCTACCGTGTTGACACTCTACAGACAGAAAACAAAGTCCTACACAGAGAATAGGACAAACCCCTTTTAAGCAAGGAACACTCGTCTAGACAAGACACACAGGAACATTTGAAGTATACTGTACACTAAAACAGACGTGTCAAAGTATGAAAGCTGGGTGAGATAGTACTACAAATGTTGACGGAAATACACTGCAGGTGTATCACTCTCTGACACTGACCTGCCTCTCTATCCCCCTCTAGACAATGACTCATGTTGTTGCTTCCTGTGAGTGCGTGTGAGTGACATCAGTCGTGTGTGTGTGTGTGTGTGTGTGTGTGTGTGTGTGTGTGTGTGTGTGTGTGTGTGTGTGTGTGTGTGTGTGTGTGTGTGTGTGTGTGTGTGTGTGTGTGTGTGTGTGTGTGTGTGTGTGTGTGTGTGTGTGTGTGTGTGTGTGTGTGTGTGTGTGTGTGTGTGTGTGTGTGTGTGTGTGTGTGTGTGTGTGTGTGTGTGTGTGTGTGTGTGCGTGCGTGCGTGCGTGCGTGTGTGTGTGTGTGTGTGTGTCTGGAAGCCCTCTGTCCCTGTCCAGTCCCCAGTCCCCTGGGGCAGGTACAGTCCCTGTGGCAGGGCTACTGAGAGGGGCAGAGAGGGGCTGATGAGGGGCTGTGATTGGCTTAGAGCAGGTCTAATGGTCTGGCTATTGAGGAGCTACATTAACCATCTCACCCCTTGCCTGGACACACCACTGATTACATTGGGAGCGGTAATAGGGACGTGTCTGGTGTCCTAAATCACTTCCATCAGGATGAGCAGACACCCAAGCAGCAGGAATCAGTGGTCTACAGGGACGAGCACACTGACAAACAGTCATTATCTCAGCTCCAGATACGGATACATCAGTCTAAACTTAGTCTTAGGATAGACTTTGTGCCCTCTGGTTCAAAAAGTGGTTTCTGTTTTCATCAGATTTGATTTGGGATTCATTTCCATGACAATGCTGAAAAACACCTAAAGTAGACAGACTCCCTCTGGTCCTATATATATATATATCAACTACATATCCTATGGTTCCGCACTCTCCCTAGCAGCCTGCGTCATCAACACCAGTCCCACTGTGCATCAGATGCAAATAATTACCCTCCTGAACTCAGAAACGCAAAGAATGAGGTTGGACTGCGTAGTCGGCCCAATCTGCTGCGGTGCACCACATACATACGTCAATGGATCGTTTCTCACTTTCTCACAGAACAGTCTGAATCACTGTAAAAACATCCTTACACAGACCAAATGAAAAACACGGATACATCTAAACGTAATGGAAGGGGAGAGGAAGGGGGAGCAATGGACTCTACAATAACCACCGGTTAAACATTTTAGAACACCTTCTCATTCGAGAGTTTTTCTTTGTTTTTGCTATTTTCTACATTGTAGAATAATAGTGAAGACATCAACACTATGAAATAGCACACATGGAATCATGTATGTTGAGAGAATGCCAAGAGTGTGCAAAGCTGTTATCAAGGCAAAGGGTGGCTTATTTGAAGAATCTCAAATATAAAATATATTTTGTTTAACACTTTTTTTGGTTACTACATGATTCCATATGTGTTAGTTCAAAGTTTTGATGTCTTCACTGTTATTCTACAATGTAGAAAGTAGTACAAATAAAGAAAAACCCTGGAATGAGTAGCTGTGTTCAAACTTTTGACTGGTTCTGTGTTTATTTATACTCCGGACTCTGACATTGCTCGTTCTGATAAGTATTTATTTAATTTGTTTTACATTTGGATTAAGTGAATGTTGTTATTGTATCGCCAGACATTGCTGCACTGTTGGAGTTGAAAACATAAGAATTTCACTGCACCTGCAATAACATATGCAGAACTGTGTGTGTGACCAATACATCTTGATTTGATTTTGTGCACAATTACATTACAAGTCATCACAGTGCTGTGGTGGTGGCCCGGGGGTGAGTAGGACCTATGCGTTCTATGTGAGTGTTACGTGTCTTTGTGCATGCGTTGGCGTGTGCGTGTATAGATGTATGTACATTTTGCATCAAAGCTGGATGCCTCAGTTCAACTGTCTATATTTCATACCCTTGCGTGACTCACTGCATGCATTCAATTGTATCTAGCATGTAATATGTATGTACAGTGGGGCAAAAAAGTATTTGGTCAGCCACCAATTGTGCAAGTTCTCCCACTTAAAAAGATGAAAGAGGCCTGTAATGTTCATCATAGGTACACTTCAACTATGACAGACCACCATAATTGGCAAATTAATTAATTAAAAATCCTACAATGTGATTTTCTGGATTTTTTTTCTCATTTTGTCTGTCATAGTTGAAGTGTATCTATGATGCAAATTACAGACCTCTCTCATCATTTTAAGTGGGAGAACTTGCACAATTGGTGGCTGACTAAATACTTTTTTGCCCCACTGTATGTGTTAGAGTTTTGCCATTTGGAAAAGGCCCTGTTCTTCCATCTAAGAGAAGTTCAAGGTCTGATATACATTGGCCCTGAATCGGGGTTATTTTCATAGGAAACGCCAGACTGGAAATGATAGAATCATGATGCGTGGTTTCCGCAACGTGCACCCCTTCACTTCGTTTGCCAAGCCGCATTAAGAGGCAATCCAATGGCTTCATGCATCCAATGGCTTTATGCACACACACACACACACACACACACACACACACACACACACACACACACACACACACACACACACACACACACACACACACACACACACACACACACACACACACACACACACACACACACACACACACACACACACACACACACACACACACAGTTCCTTCCACTGGTTCCCTCTAAGTGGAGCGTTTCCCGTGCTAATGGCAAGCCAGTCTTACGTGACTGGTGTCGTGTACCTCTTTACTGCCATTACTGTCAGAGAGCATCACATCACGTGCGTCACGGCTCGCGAAAGCGGCATCCTCCGTGACGTGTGATCCCCTTCCACCGCCCAATGATTGATGTGGTGTGTGGCGTGAACGTCAGTTGAGTCATTAACTTCTCATGCGAAGTGAAGATTGAGACACAGGAACTCCATTTACTTTAATATCCCTACTGTAGGCCTATGTGGTTGCATGCTTCCATCTCTGAGAAGAATGGATGAAAATCTATTCCATAATGTAGGCCCTCATTTCCTTTTGCTGCAAAATATTATAGAATCATATAATACTATGAATTATCAAAATCAGAATATTCATCAGCAGATTAATAAAATATCTCCAAACTCCATAGTACAATATTATCCAGCATACTTACTATTGAAATTATAACAGTAGAAGCACCCATAAGGGTTGTATGGGTGATTCTGACTATACTTTTTGTAGTGTGCTCGTGTTTTATGAAGAACACAGCACCAGTGAAGTTGACATCTGTTTTTGCCGACGTGGAGGGGAGGAAATATCCTTGATTATCTAAATAAACACAGAGCACCCTAATGTTCAGAGGAAGAATGGCTCTTGGACAATTTGTGCAGGATTGGAAGTGTCAACATTTTAACTGGGGGCGTGTGGGTCTCGGTGGAACAGCCAGAGTTTAGCCAGGCATTATACAAACACTCTGCCTCTGTTTTCTTAGATCGCTGGAGGAGAGGGGGAGAGGGATGGAGGGAGGGAGAAACAGAAGGGGAATTGAGAGAGAGAGAGAGAGAGAGAGAGAGAGAGAGAGAGAGAGAGAGAGAGAGAGAGAGAGAGCTGGGGGGAGAGTGCAAGAGGTAGAGAGAGAGGGAGAGAGGAGAAGGGAGATGGAGAGAAAGAGAGAGAGATAATTCACCCAACCCTGGGTGAACTCATTCAGCTTTCTAACAGTCCTGAGAGAAGCTTAATAAGACACAGCTGGAAGCTAAACACACACAAACACAAAAATAATCAAAACAGAATTTCTGCACAATCACTGTGCAGTGTTCATGGTTGTATCTAAATGGTACTGTACACACATCTCATGCTATGGAAAACTGTATTCATAAGGCAATGACCAATCCATGTTTCATATGGCAGGTTGATATGCACAAAATCAATCCGTGTCTATAATCTAGTGGTTAGAGTGTTGGGCCAATAACCGAAAGGTCGCTAGTTTGAATCCCCGAGCTGACAAGGTGAACAATCTGTCCATGTGCCCTTAAGCAAGGCCCTTAACCCTAATTGCACCAGCGTCGCCGTTGATAATGGCTAACACTGGCCATGACCCCACTCTCCAATGGTGTCTCAGGGAGAGTTGGGATATGAAAACAACACATTTCCAATTCCCATGTGAAATAGGACAAATATAAGCACCCACCAAACTCATTCTTATTATAGCAGCATACTGGTCTGAGAGATGGAGAATAAAATGATACACTAGATTAAATGATTAGATCATTGTTACATGGATGAAACAACAGGCATATAATCATCTCTGCCAATATGCTTTCACTCAGACAGTGGGTGAGCACCCAGAAGGTCAAGCAGCCCAAGCCATTCATGGAAAGTGTTCAGGCTTCCTGGAAACTGTGTGTACATTAGAGGTCTTCTCGGATCCAAAAAGTTGGACCCATTACGAAATGGACCCAGCACTTTCCTCTCCGGATCCTACCTGAATAAACACTTTAACAAATATATGGAAACCCGATCTGAACGAATCAGACGACTACCAGACCTGGTCCTGTAAAGACCAGGTCGGGTCCTATAAGAGTGAGGGAAGCAGCAGAAAAGTTTTTTTGGAGCTACCTTTTTAACTGAAGCTGTTAATGCAAAAGCAGAGGGAGACGGAAACACAGGAGCTCTAGCAGAATGCAGGGGAGGGGCCGTGTGGTGTGTGTGAGTGGCACAAGATGCAGGCATCGGGGAGGAGGGAGAGCAACAAGCTTTCACAGTCTCACCGCAGAATCAGATGTCCAAACCCTTATGCATAAAAGATAAAAGTCAAATTTCCAAGGTTAAATTTAGGCATGAATTCTGAATGGTCATGTTAACCTCTTCAACCTATGGGGGCGCTATGTCATTATTGGATTTAAAAAACGTGCCCGTTTTAAGCGCAATATTTTGTCATGAAAAGATGCTCGACTATGCATATAATTGCCAGCTTTGGAAAGAAAACACTCTGACGTTTTCAAAACTGCGAAGATATTATCTGTGAGTGCCCCAGAACTGATCTTACAGGCGAAACCAAGATGAAACTTCAAACAGGAAATGAGCAGGATTTTTGACGCTCTGTTTTACTATCGTCTCCTTATAAGGCTGTGAATATGCTGTGAACGAGTTTATGCGCTCTGCAGTTCGTCCAAGATGTCTGCAGCATTGTGACGTGTTTGTAGGCATATCATTGGAAGATTGACCATAAGAGACTACATTTACCTGGTGTCCCGCCCGGTGTCCTGTGTCGAAATTATTGCGTCATCTGTAGGTCCATGCGTGTTCCATTTCTTCAGAAGAGAAAGTCAACTGCCACGAAGGATTTATCGTCGATAGATATGTGAAAAACACCTTGAGGATTGATTCTAAACATCGGTTTGCCATGTTTCTGTCGATATTATGGAGTTAATTTGGAAAAAAGTTTGCGTTTTAATGACTTAATTATTATTATTTTTTTCTTACCAAAACGTGATGAACAAAATGGAGCGATTAGTCGACACAAATAATATTTTTTGTAAAAACGGAACATTTGCTATCTAACTGAGAGTCTCCTCATTGAAAACATCTGAAGTTCTTCAAAGGTAAATTATTTTATTTGAATCCTTTTCTGGTTTTTGTGAAAATGTTGCATGCTGAAAGACAGGCATAATCCTATGCTAGGCTATCAATACTGTTACACAAATGCTTGTTTAGCTATGGTTCAAAAGCATATTTTGAAAATCTGAGATGACAGTGTTGTTAACAAAAGGCTAAGCTTGAGAGCAAATAGATTCATTTCATTTCATTTGCGATTTTCATGAATAGTTAACGTTGTGTTATGCTAATGAGCTTGCGGATAGATTTACACAATCCTGGATACAGGTTTTTTTCGTAGCTAAACGTGACGCAGAAAACGGAGATATTTGTCCTAAACAAATCATCTTTCAGGAAAAACTGAACATTTGCTATCTGAGAGTCTCCTCATTGAAAACATCCGAAAGTTCTTCAAAGGTAAATGATTTTATTTGAATGCTTTTCTGGTTTTTGTGAAAATGTTGCCTACTGAATGCTACGCTAAATGCTATGCTAGCTATCAATACTGTTACACAAATGCTTGTTTTGCAATGGTTGAGAAGCATATTTTGAAAATCTGAGATGACAGTGTTGTTAACAAAAGGCTAAGCTTGAGAGCAAATAGATTCATTTCATTTCATTTGCGATTTTCATGAATAGTTAACGTTGTGTTATGGTAATGAGCTTGAGGCTGTAGTCACGATACCGGATCCGGGATGGCTCGACGCAAGAAGTTAAGGGTTAAAGTTTGGGATAGGGTTAAAAACATATATAAAAACTGGAATTGGACATGCAACCATCGGAGCTCACAGCTTACGCCCATCCACCATTCCCGTCCACAACACCTTAGCAAAGCTCAAGCATGCTTGATGGTAATAGTGCTCACTGTTGCCCCTAGTGGCTGGTTTTGATGGCATCTCCTGATCTCCTGCTAGGTTAGTTATCATCCAATCTGATAACATAGTACCAATAGAGGCGTTAGGTAGCCTAGTGGTTAGAGCGTTGGGCAAGAAACTAAAAGGTTGCTTTATTCAATCCTGGAGCTGACAAGGTAAAAATCTGTTGTTCTGCCCCTGAACAAGGCAGTTAACCTACTGTTCCCTGGTAGGCTGTCATTGTAATTATGATTTTTTTTCTTAACTGACTTGCCTAGTTAAATAATGGTTCAATACTGACTGTAACAAACTGAAAAGAGAAGCTAGTCAAGTTACTGTAGCTGGGTTGGATAATTGAGGCTACATATGCTGCACTTTCCCCTGTCCTACACAATTACAACAACTCTATAGAGCAGTGGTTCTTAACCTGGGTTCGATCGAACGCCAGGGGTTCGGTGAGTCAGTCTCAGGGGTTCGGCGGAGGTCAAGACACACATCCGATTCATGTGATTCGTGATGACACGCTCCGCTTGGCCATCATTGGCTGCAGGTGATCACGCTACATCGCTTGGCCTATCTGTGCTGCAGGGAATTTGGTGCGCTCAGTAGTCGACTTGTGACTGTCGTGATGTAACGTCTTGTGATTTCTTTCTTAATGTTCTCGGCTTTGTACCCATCAACAAACCGATCCTCACAGCATCGTACGAAGTTGCTTACCTGATCGCAAAGCAGGGCAAACCATACACCATTGGTGAAACACTCATAAAAACAGCTGTGTTGGTGATGGCGAATATCATGCTGGGAAAAGAGGCTGAAGTTAAGTTATCCCAAATTCCTCTTTCAAATGACACCATCAGCGACAGAATAGAGGACATGAGCAAAGACATCTTGGCTCAAGTAATTGCAGATCTGATTTCAAGCCCGGCAAAATTCAGCCTTCAACTCGACGAGACCACAGACGTTTCCAATCTAAGCCAGCTTGCTGTATTCGTGCGCTATGTGAAAGACGACGTAATAAAGGAAGATTTTTTATTTTGTAAGCCTCTTACAACAACAACTAAGGCAGCCGATGTGAAGAAACGTGTGGATGACTTCTTCAAAGACAGCAATCTTTCGTGGGATATGGTTTCTGCAGTTTTTTCGGACGGAGCTCCAGTCATGCTGGGAAGAAAGACTGGTTTTGGTGCGCTACTGAAAGCCGATGCACCACACATCATTGTTACGCATTGTATTCTGCACTGGCATGCGTTGGCAACAATAACCTTGCCTCCAAAACTGGCAGAAGTATTAAAAATTGTAGTGGAATGCGTGAACTATGTGCGAACTAGTGCTCTGCGGCATCGCATCTTCAGTGAGCTGTGTAAAGAAATGGCCTCTGAATTCGAGGTACTTCTATACCATTCTAACGTTCAGTGGTTATCCCGGGGACAGGTGCTGAATCGTGTTTTTGCCGTGCGTGTGGAATTAGCCCTGTTTTTGTAAGAGCACCAACATTGTCATGCAGATTGCTTTACAAATTCTGAGTTCAGTCTCATTTTAGCGTACATTCCCTGACCACCATTACGGCTCTCCTGGACCTCTCCATGTAATAGTACTTTCTCTCTCTCTAGATGCCATTACGGGTCTACCCCTGCTCTCTCTCCCTGCTGTGACCATGGATCAACCAGTGCCCAGCCAACCCAAGGAGGCTTTCTCCACATGTCAACACAGCAGGAAACTCCATCATGTGTGTGTGTGTGTGTGTGTGTGTGTGTGTGTGTGTGTGTGTGTGTGTGTGTGTGTGTGTGTGTGTGTGTGTGTGTGTGTGTGTGTGTGTGTGTGTGTGTGTGTGTGTGTGTGTGTGTGTGTGTGTGTGTGTGTGTGTGTGTGTGTGTGTGTGTGTGTGTGTGTGTGTGACCCCTGCAGGATTGGCTCTAATGGCACTAATGGAGGTTCTGTGTTGTGGTGCTTAGACCATAGACGCAGCCTGTCTTTTTCCCCCCAGGGGCCTGTTTGTTGAGTGTTACATCTCAGAGCTTAGACTTCAGAGTCAGAGTGTTGTCCTCAGGGGGCACAAGAACAGCACAACACAACCACAAGAGACATGTCGGTGAAAAGATTTGAGCAGACCTGTATATACAGTACACATAAAACTGGGTAAAAGTGTAATTCACATCATGAGCTCAAGTGGGGAAGAAGATTATTTTTCCTGTATATTTTACATACAGTATATTAATGAATGAACATCCAGTTGTCTATTGTTTTCATTCAAATGATGGTTCACAAAAAGACAAGCAATATCTAGTAAACTCAACAAAAATATTATATGACAATCTGAAGCTTGAAATAGGATTATTCTGAGAACCTAAACTGAGCCATACTAAAAATAAGGTTTTTGGAATATGTAGCAAATCTATTACAAATAAAGAAGTATTGGCAGTGATTACAGCCTCAAGTCTTTTTGGGTATGACACTACAAGCTTGGCACAACTGTATTTGGGGAGTTTATCATATTATTATCTGCAGATCCTCTTAAGCTCTGTCAGGTTGGATGCGGAGTGTTGCTGCACAGAGATGTTCAATCGGGTTCAAGTCCGGGCTCTGGCTGGGCCACCCAAGGACATTTTGAGACTTGTACCGAAGCCACTCCTGCGTTGTCTTGGCTGTGTGTTTAGGGTTGTTGTCGTCCTGCTGGAAGGGTGAACCTTCGGCCCCATTCTGAGCTACTGAGAGCTCTGTAGCAGGTTTTCATCAAGGATCTTTCTGTATTTTGCGCCGTTTATCTTTCCCTCAACCCTGACCATGGCACCAGAGGAGATGGCTGCCATTTTAAGGTCTCCTAACCAATTGTGCTATTGTGTGTGTTTTTTTGCGTTATTTGTAACTTATTTTGTACATAATGTTTCTAGATTTCAGGACACCAATTACTCACCTCGTACTGGACAAAGATGTCTCTATTAATAATGAGTCGGGCGCAAAGGATTTACTTCAGACACCCGACAAGGCCCAAATCCCTGTGATTCGCATGAGAAAGAGAAGGCGATATCGGGGATGTAGGTTGGGGTGCCTTGTAAGGATCCGACAGCGAGTGGGTAATCTGCCTCTACCATCAGTCCAATTAGCCAACGTACAATCATTGGATAACAAAATAGACAAACTATGATCACAAATATCTTACCAACTTGACGTAAAAAACGGTTATATCTTGTGTTTCACCGAGTCGTGGTTGAACGACGACATGAATAACATACAGCTGGAGAGGTTTACGCTGCATCTGCAAGATAGAACAGCCAACTCCGGTAAAACAAGGGGTGGTGGTCTGTGTATATTTGTAAACAACAGCTGGTGCACAAATTCTAATAGTAAGTCTCGCCTGAAGTAGAGTATCACATGATAAGCTGTAGACCACACTATTTACCAAGATAGTTTTCTTCAATATTCTTTAACAAACCGATATTGGCACTAAAACTGCACTCAATGATCTGTATACGGACATAAGCAAACAGAAAAACGCTCATCCAGCGGCGGCGCTCCTCGTGACTGGGGACTTTAATGCAGGGAAACTTAAATCCGTTTTGCCTCATTTCTGCCAGCATGTTAAATGTGCAACCAGAGGAAAAGAACTCTAGACCACTTTTACTCCACACACAGAGACGCATACAAAGCTCTCCCTCACACTCCATTTTGCAAATCTGACCATAATTCTACCCTCCTGATTCCTGCTTACAAGCAAAAACTAAAGCAGGAAGGACCAGTGATTCGGTCATTAAAGAAGTTGTCAGATGACAAAGATGGTAAGCTACAGGACTGTTTTGCAAGCACAGACTGGATTATGTTCTGGGATTCCTCCGATGGCATTGAGGAGTACACCACATCAGTCACTGGCTTCATCAAAAAGTGCATCGATGATGTTGAGCCCACAGTGACTGTACGTACATACCCCATCCAAAAGCCATGGATTACAGGCAACATCTGCACTGAGCTAAAGGGTAGAGCTGCCGCTTTGAAGGAGCGAGACTCTAACCCAAAAGCTTATAAGAAATCCCACTATGCCCTCTGACTAACAATCAAACAGGGAAGCGTCATTACAGGACTAAAGTAGAATCGTACTACACTGGCTCCGACGCTTGTCTGATGTGGCAGGACTTGCAAACTATTACAGCCTACAAAGGGAAGCACAGCCGCGAACTACCCAGTGACACGAGCTTACCAGACGAGCTAAATTACTTCTATGCTCTTTTTGAGGCAAGCAACACTGAAGCATGCATTAGAGCATTACCTGTTCAGGATGACAGTGTGATCACGCTCTCTGTAGCCGATGTGAATAACACCTTTAAACAGTTCAATATTCACAAGGCCACAGGGCCAGATGGATAACCAGGACGTGCACTCCAAGCATGCGCTGACCAACTAGGAAGTGTCTTTACTGACATTTTCAACATGTCCCTGACTGAGTCTGCAATACCAACATGTTTCAAGCAGACCACCATAGTCCCTATGCCCAGGAACACTAAGGTAATCTTCCTAAATGACTACCGACCTGTAGAACTCATGTCCGTAGCCATGAAGTGCTTTGAAAGGCTGGTCATGGCTCGCATCAACCCTAGACCCACTCCAATTTGCATACCACCCAAACAGATCCACAGATGATGCAATCTCTATTGCACTCCACACTGCCCTTGACCACCTGGACAAAAGGAACACCTATGTGAGAATGCTATCGATTGACTACAGCTCAGAGCTCAGCATCATAGTGCCCTTAAAACTCATCACTAAGCTATTGACCCTGGAACTGAACACCTCCCTCTGCAACTGGATCCCAGACTTCCTGACGGGCTGCCCCCAGGTGATAAAGGTGGGTGCCAACCCATTTGCCACACTGATCCTCAACTTGGGGGCCCAGTGGTGCGTGCTCAGTCCCCTCCTGTACTCTCTGTTTACCTATGAATGTATGGCCAGGCACGACTCCAACACCATCATTAAGTTTGCCGATGACACAACAGTGGTAGGCCTGATCACCGACAACAATGAGACATCCTATAGGGAGGAGGTCAGAGACCTGGCCGTGTAGTGCCAGGATAACAACCTCTCCCTCAACGTGATCAAGGCAAAGGAGATGATTGTGGACTAGATGAAAAGGAGAACCGAGCACACCCCCATTCTCATCAACAGGGCTGTAGTGGAGCAGGTTGAGAGCTTCAAGTTCCCTCGTGTCCACATCACCAATAACCTATCATGGTCCAAAAACACCAAGAACATTGTGAAGAGGGCACGACAAAGCCTATTCCCCCTCAGGAGACTGAAAATATGTGGCATGGGTCCTCAGATCCTTAAAAAGTTATACAGCTGCACCATCAAGAACATCCTGACTGGTATGGCAACTGGTATGGCAACTGCTCAGCCTCCGACCGCAAGGCACTACAGAGGGTAGTGCGTACGGCCCAGTACATCACTGGGGCCAAGGTTCCTGCCATCCAAGACCTCTATCCCAGGCGGTGTCAGAGGAAGGCCCTAAACATTGTCTAAGACTCCAGCCACCCTAGTCATAGACTGTTCTCTCTGCTACCGCACAGCAAGTGGTAGTGGAGCGCCAAGAAGTCCAAGAGGCTTCTGAACAGCTTCTAACCCCAAGCCATAAGACTCCTGAACAGCTAATCAAATGGCTACCCAGACTATTTGCATTGCCCCCCCCCTCTTTTACACTGCTGCTACTCAATTACCTCGACTAACCTATGCCCCCGCACATTTACTCTGTACTCTGTACCGATACCCCCTGTATATAGCCTCGCTACTATTATTTTACTACTGCTCTTTAATATAATTTTTTTTTAAATTACATTTATTTAACACTTGTTTTTTCTTAAAACTGCATTGTTGGTTAAGGGCTTGTAAGTAAGCATTTCACCTGTTGTATTCGGCACGTGACAAATAAAATGTTATTTTGATTTGAGTAGTCTCCAAGTCCCTGCAGCTGAAAAACATCCCCAATGCATGACGCTGCCACCACCATGCTTCACTGTAGGGATGGTGCCAGGTTTCCTCCAGGTGTGACGCTTGGCATGCAGGCCAAAGTGTTTAATCTTGGTTTCATCAGACCAGAGTATCTTGTTTTCTCGGGGTCTGAGAGTCTTTAGGTGCCTTTGGGCAAACTCCAAGCGGTCTGTCATGTGCCTTTTCCTTCGACCTCATGGCTTGGTTTTTGCTCTGACATGCACTGTCAACTGTGGGACCTCATATAGACAGGTGTGTACCTTTCCAAAGCATGTCCAATCAATTTAATTCACCACAGGTGGACTCCAATCAAGTTGTAGAAACATCTCAAGGATGATCAATGGAAACAAGATGCACCTGAGCTCAATTTCGAGTCTCATAGCAAAGGGTCTGAATACTTATGTAAAGAAGTTATTTCTGTTTAATAACTTAGAAAAATAAAAAATAAACTGTTTTTCGCTTTGTTATTATGTGGTATTATGTATCAATTGATGAGGGGAAAAAACTATTTCATACATTTTAGAATAAGGCTGTAACACAACAAAATGTGGAAAAGGTCAAGTGGTCTTTCCGAATGCACTGTAGATCACTATTCTGGCTCTGATTCTGTTCCTTGAAAAACAACCTTCTTTTCGGGTTTTAAATTCTGTCCCCTGAACCGGTTCCAAACCCTGATAAAAACAGCTTTTCTAAGAAAACTGAACTCCCTTAATCCTTTGCTTCCGAGTAATACCACCACCAGACGCCCCAACACCCATCACACCACAACAACATAATCCAATACAAGAAGGGCTTCTGCCCTGAATGAGACTGGAGAGAGGGGGGGGGGCAGAGAGAGGGGTGGATAGACAAAGAGAGTGGGATCGAGGGAGAGAGAGAATGAGAGAGAAGGGAGAAATAGAGAGGAAGAGAAAGAGAGGAATTGGGAGGGAATGGATGGCTGCAGGGAAGAGTGAATGGACGGTGAATGGACGGGAGAGACATCATGCCTGGAGGACCACACTGACATAAACACAGACAGTAACAGGCCCCACGGTGCCAAACAGCACAGCTAACCACATGATCCTGACGAGTGTGTGTGTGTGTGTGTGTGTGTGTGTGTGTGTGTGTGTGTGTGTGTGTGTGTGTGTGTGTGTGTGTGTGTGTGTGTGTGTGTGTGTGTGTGTGTGTGTGTGTGTGTGTGTGTGTGTGTGTGTGTGTGTGTGTGTGTGTGTGTGTGTGTGTGTGTGAGAGAGAGAGAGAGAGAGAGAGAGAGAGAGAGAGAGAGAGAGAGAGAGAGAGAGAGAGAGAGAGAGAGAGAGAGGAAGCGCATGGTGTGTGTGTTCTGTGTGCGTTCCCCTCCTAATGGCCCGTACAGACGTCAGAGCCGTAGTCTGTCCCCTGGTCTGTTCCACAGATGAGCACTAACGATGACGCTCCTTGCCTCTCACAATGTCTTCCCACAGACACAAAAAAAACAGCAGTGCAAAAAAAGAGAAGACGAGATGGAGAGACAAACGAGAAGACAAAGACGGAGAGAGAGACAGAGAGATGGTGAGATGGAGAGACAAACGAGAAGACAAAGACGGAGAGAGAGATGGAGAGATGGTGAGATGGAGAGAAGAGAGAGGAGTTCGGAGAGAGGTAACTAAAGACATTAGAACGTGTAAGAGGATGTCTCCTTTTAAGGGTGTGAAAGTGCGACGTGTGTTGCCTGTTGGATTGGGTGATGGTTTGACGCTTGTCAGTGTTCAGTGTTCAACATGAGCAGAACGTAAACTCCAACCACACAGACAACCATATCAACCACGAGTCAACCACAGTGGAATGCCAACCCTGTGGGCCCAAGTGATCACCTAAATATTCTCAAACATCTGTGCACACGTCAAGCTAGGATTTGCTCCAGTATGATAGCCCACCACAGAGAGCTGCGTTTTGAACCACCTTGTTTTGCTTCCCTTAGTGATGCACACACTATGCTTGACATACAGGGTTAAAGATCATGGCTAACTCTAGCTGGTTATCCAACCTGTCACAACCTCTGTGACCACTGTTCAACCCATGGAGGCAGGACACAGCTCCTGGGTGCACATGTTGATCATGACTTAAGCCACGTGAACACACACACACACACACACACACACACACACACACACACACACACACACACACACACACACACACACACACACACACACACACACACACACACACACACACACACACACACACACACACACACACACACACACACACACACACACACACAGGTCTGGTAGGGATTACAAGCGTCACTGCTCCTGTGTTTATTTGACCAGGCCAGCCCTCCCGTTGCCCCGCCCCCCGCCTGCCTTGTACGCTCTTCTGCACGTCTGTTTGAAATGTCAGATGGGCAGAAAACGAGGGAGGGACGAGAGGGGTGTGTGTGTGTGTGTGTGTGTGTGTGTGTGTGTGTGTGTGTGTGTGTGTGTGTGTGTGTGTGTGTGTGTGTGTGTGTGTGTGTGTGTGTGTGTGTGTGTGTGTGTGTGTGTGTGTGTGTGTGTGTGTGTTGTGTGTGTGTGTGTGTGTGTTCTGCCTCGGAGCTGGACATGAAACATAAACCAACAGCTGCAAAGAGCAAATGTCCCCCCTTTTACTTGTCACAAATGTTCAAAGGATGAAAAGAGATTTCTCTTTGTTTTCCAGAGAACGATGCTCTTTATGGCCCCTTCATTATTTAGAGAGTTTGGTGACAAAGTTTTTACTGAGCAATGGAGTCTAACAGCAGACCAGACCAGTGAACTTCCTCATCTAATGGACAAAGCTTACATCAGACAGACACAATAAGTTTTAGAAAATGATTTCATCCAAACCAATTTGAGAGGCATTGAATGTTGTGGCTGAACATCCTCCCTGCAGATGGGACAACGGGATCAAAGCCAACTCTCCAGCCCTACGATGAGCCCTCCCAGGCCCGGGGACCTACTGACTGATTGGATTAGCCCAATGTTCTGACTAACTAGATTTATTGACAGTATATATTTGCATCATCAGATCATCCTTTCTGATAAGATCAGAGCAGTAGTTGTAAATAAATAGACTACAGGATAAACCTTGTAGATAGGATTTATGGGTAAATGCTAAAGCACGTCAGGCGGATGGAACTGGCGACTTTGTGGGTCTCCTGTGGGGGTGGCAGGAAGGGACCGTGAACAAAGTTACGGGCCTAGGACAAGGGCTTTCAGTACTTGGAGAAGCATGAGTATAAACAGTGTGTATGTAATCACAACCAACCATCTTTCCGTTACCATCCTCCACCACAGCCCCACATGATGGCCCGTTCTATCACAGACACATTGGGCACACGCGCGCGCGCACACACACACACACACACACACACACACACACACACACACACACACACACACACACACACACACACACACACACACACACACACACACACACACACACACACACACACACACACACACACACACACACACACACACGAGAGATCTGCCTTACATAACAGTGTGTGATGGCAGCTGAGGACGCCATGCCGCCGCTGGCATCTGTCCTCTGAAAGATGGACTGAGAGAGAGATAAAGGACAGAGAAAGAGGGAGAAAAGGAAAGAGACTGGAGGGCGAGGGAGACTAAGATGGAATGAGTTAGAGAGAGAGATTACCACCCAAATACCAGGGAATAACTACTTCCCCAACGACCCTTTGAATTGAGAGAGAGAGAGAGAGAGAGAGAGAGAGAGAGAGAGAGAGAGAGAGAGAGAGAGAGAGAGAGAGAGAGAGAGAGAAAGAGAGACACGCATTTACATCTAAGCATGCAGAGTGAGATGTAGAGGGACAGGACAGTGGACATTGGGTCTTATGTAATGACCAGTACAGTTCATGTGGGTTGGTACAGGGCCTTTCCTACTCTGGTTGAAGGCAAGGGGGAGAGATGTTTGCACTTCATTTCATATCAGTCCCCATCTCCCTGTGCCACTACAGTTAACACGTTACCCTATGTCATAATGCGTCACTTTCAGAGACCTCTTGCTGCTCAGACATCAGGTACTGTACCTTAGGGTCATGGAAGTGTCATCGGCACATTAGAGAAAGGAGGAGGAGAAAGAGGAGTTGGATGGGGTTCTGTGGATCTCTCCAGCTCAGGGACTTGGGAACAGCGACACCTCCCTTCACAAAATGTCACATTCCCACTTCCCTTTTCACACGCCTAGCCGTACTCGCAAGCTCCCTCTGTCACACGTAATACACTTGTAAAGTGTTTACTGTTCAACTACACACACACACGCTTTCTGTGATACACACAAATACACATGCTGTGTTGTTCCAAGTTTGTGTTATTTTGCATTTATAAGCAAATTCTGCACAGGGTCATCAGCCAAGCAGCTGTGAGGTAACGAGCCACCAGTCAACCATCTCTCTCACACACACACACACAATTGTTATTACAGAGCATTCATCTGGCCTGGGTTTTCAAGCGACTCTCCCTGCTCTGGAACCCATTAGGACTTCTGGAAGTAATTCAAGGGGGGTGGAGGTGTGTGTGTGTGTGTGTGTGTGTGTGTGTGTGTGTGTGTGTGTGTGTGTGTGTGTGTGTGTGTGTGTGTGTGTGTGTGTGTGTGTGTGTGTGTGTGTGTGCGTGCGTGCGTGCGTGCGTGCGTGCGTGCGTGCGTGAGTGCGTGCGTGTGTGTGTGTGTGTGTGTGTGTGTGTGGCAGCTGGGACACACCTGAGGATACAACGCACCCTCCGTCCTCCACCACAAAACAACCGTCAAGAAAACTACTCTGGTTGTGAACCTGAAATGTTTTTTTGTTTAAAAAACAAAATCCTGTTTATCCCTATGGCCTCATAAAAACATATCCAGCACATGAAAAAAAACTGAGAAAATGCAGTGTGTCTGCAAAGAAAAGCAAACAAATAAAAAAGGCCTAATGATGTCATCTTCAAGCGCCTTCAGTCACTATATTCAGTCCCTGCATACGTCTGTGCTCAGAATGCCTTGCCTTGTGTACACAAAATGACCACTCAAATACAAGGGAATAACTACTTCTCCAACAACACATAGAACAGAGCAGGTCTGGCAGACTGGCTGAGGGAAAGGGCAGAGAGAACACCCACTGTCTTAGTGCTTTCTCTAATTCACTCTGTGCATTTCAGGACTTACATGCAAAACACATAGAAAGTATTCCCTTAACTTTTTCCACATTTTGTTGTGGAAAAGCCTGCATTTAAAATGTCATTAAATTGAGATGTTGTGTCACTGGCATACCCCAAAATGTCCAAATGGAATTACAGTATGCTTTTAGACATTGTCATAAATGAATAAAAAAATATAAAGCTGAAATGTCTTGAGTATTCAACCCATTTGTTATGGCAAGCCTAAATAAGTTCAGGAGTAAACATCTGCTTAATAAGTCACATAATAAAATGCAAGGACTCACTCTGTGTACAATAATATGACAATGACTACCTCATCTCCCCACACAGTACCACACACACACAATTATCTGTAAGGTCCCTCAGTTGAGTATTGAATTTAAAATACAGATTCAACCACAAAGACCAGGGAGGGTTTCCAATGCCTCACAAAGAAGGCCTCCTATTGGTTGATGGGTAAAAATAATAAAAGCAGACATTGTATATCCCTTTGAGCATGCTGAAGTTATTAATTACACTTTGGATGGTGTATCAATACACCCAGTCACTACAGGAATACAGGTGTCCTTCCTAACTCAGTTGCCGGAGAGGAAGGAATCCGCTCAGTGATTTCACCATGGGGCCATGGTGACATTAAAACAGTTACAGAATTGAATGGCTGTGATAGGAGAATGGGTCAAAAACATTGTAGTTACTCCACAATACTAACCTAAATGACAGAGTGAAAAGAAAGAAGCCTGTATAGATAAAAAATATTCCAAAACATGCATCCTGTTTGGAATAAGGCACTAAAGTAAAACGGCAAAGAATGTGGCAAAGAAATTCACTTTATGTCCTGAATCCAAAGCATGGTGGTGGCTGCATCTTGTTATGGGTATATTTGTCATTGGAAAAGACTAGGGAGTTTTTGGAATAAAAAGAAACAGAATAGAGCTAAGCAGAAGCAAAATCCTGGAGGAAAACCTGGTTCAGTCTGCTTTCCACCAGACACTGGGAGATGAATTCCCCTTTCAGCAGGACAGTAACCTAAAACACAAGGGTAAATATACACTGGAGTCGCTTACCAAGATGACATTGAATGTTACTGGGTGGCCTTAGTTACAGTTTTGACTTAAATTGGCTTGAAAATCTATGGAAAGACTTGAAAATGGCTGTCTAGCAATGATCAATAACCAACTTCACAGAGCTTTTAATAGAATAATGTGCAAATATTGTACAATCCAGGTGTGCAAAGCTCTTAGAGACTTACCCAGAAAGACTCACAGCTGTAATCACTGCCAAAAGTGATCAAATTAAATATTTCAATACAAGAATAAGTCAAGGGGTATGAATATTATCTGAAGTAGAGGTCGACCTCTTGTGATTTTTCAACGCCGATACAGATACCGATTATTGGAGGACCAACAAAAGCCGATACCAATTAATCGTCCAATTTGTATTTATATATTTGTAATAATGACAATTACAACAATACTGAATCAATTTAGTCTCCAATAAATAATGAAACATGTTCAATTTGGTTTAAATAATGCAGAAACAAAGTGTTGGAGAAGAAAGTAAAAGTACAATATGTGCCATGTAAAAAAGCTAACGTTTAAGTTCCTTGCTCAGAACATGAGAACATATGAAAGCTGGTGGTTCCTTTTAACATGAGTCTTCAATATTCCCAGATAATAAGTTTTAGGTTGTAGTTATTATAGGACTATTTCTCTCTACACCATTTGTATTTCATATACCTTTGCCTATTGGATGTTCTTATAGGCACTATAGTATTGCAGCATAATCCCGGGAGTTGATGGGGTTGAAGTCATAAACAGCGCTGTGCTTCAAGCATTGCAAAGAGCTGCTGGCAAACGCAGGAAAGTGCTGTTGGAATGAATGCTTACGAGCCTGCTGCTGACTGAGCGGTGGTAGGCAGACTGCTCTATCAAATATCAAATCATAGACTTAATTATAATATAATAAACACACAGAAATACGAGCATTAGGTCATTAATATGGTCAAATCCGGAAACTATCATTTCAAAAAGAAAATGTTAATTCTTTCAGTGAAATATGGAACCGAAGTCTCAATATTGCTGTTACATTGCACAACCTTCAATGTTATGTCATAATTCTGGCAAATTCTGGCAAATTAATTACGGTCTTCAATAGGAAGAAATGATCTTCACACAGTTCACAACGACCCAGGCGGCCTAAACTGCTGCATATACCCTGACTCTGCTTGCAGTGAACGCAAGAGAAGTGACACAATTTCCCTACTGTCACAATCGTTGAAATGAGTACACCAAGGCGTAGCGTGCGAAGAGTTCCACATGATTTTACCGAAACCAAAACTCACTGAACAAAACAACAAACAACCAACAAAACGAAACGTGAAGCTACTGTTGTGCACTCAGGCAACTAAACGTAGACCCCACAAATAACCATGGGGAAATGGCTACCTAAATATGATCCCCAATCAGAGACAATGATAAACAGCTGCCTCTGATTGGGAACCATATCAGGCCACCATAGACATACAAGTTCACCTCGATGACCCACCCAAGTCACTATCGCGCCCCAACTAACACAGAGAATAAACAGCTTACTATGGTCAGGGCGTGAGACCTACTTAATATTGCCTGCTAACATGAAATGATTTAAACTAAAAATGCAGGTTTAAAAAAATATATTTGTGTATTGATTTTAAGAAAGGCATTGATATTTATGGTTAGGTACATTGGTGTAACAATAGTGCTTTTTATACGAATGCGCTTTTATAAAATCATCACCCGTTTGGTGAAATAGGCTGTGATTTGATGATAATTTAATTGATTTGATTATATGCAACGTAGGACAAGCTAGTTAAACTAGTAATATCATCAACCATGTGTAGTTAACTAGTGATTATGTGAAGATTCATTGTTTTTTATATGATAAGTTTAATTCTAGCCAGCAACTTACCTTGGCTCCTTGCTGCACTGGCGTAACAGGTGGTCAGCCTGCCACGCAGTCTCCTTGTGGTTTGCAATGTAATCGGCCATAATCGGTTTCCAAAAATGCAGATTACCAATTTTTATGAAAACTTTAAATCAGCCCTAAATTATCGGCCATGCTGATTAATCGGACCTGTATTCTGAAGGCACTGTACAGTGCATTCGGAAAGTATTCAGACCCCTTCCCCTTTTCAACATTTTATTATATTACAGCCTTATTTTAAAATGGACTAAAAAATATATATATTTAATGATCATCCTTGAGATGTTTCTACACCTGAGTCCACCTGTGGCAAATTCTATTGATTGGACATGATTTGGAAAGGCACACACCTGTTTATATAAGGTCCCACAGTTGACAGAGCATGTCAGAGCAAAAACCAAGCCATAAGGTCGAAAGAAATGTCCGTTTAGCTCAGAGATAGGATTGTGTCTAGGCACAGATCTGGGGAAGGGTACCAAAAATGTTCTGCAGCATTGAAATGGAAGAAGTTTGAAACCACTAAGACTTTTCCTAGAGCTGGCCACCTGGCCAAACTGAGTAATCGGAGAAGGGCCTTGGTCAGGGAGGTGACAAGGAACCCGATGGTCACTCTGACAGAGCTCCAGAGTTCCTCTGTGGAGATAAGAGAATCTTCCAGAAGGACAACCATCTCTGTAGCACTCCACCAATCAGGCCTTTATGGTAGAGTGGCCAGACAGAAGCCACTCCTCAGTAAAAGGCACATGACAGCCCACTTGGAATTTGCTAAAAGGCACCTAAAAACTCTCAGACATGCGAAACAAGATTCTCTGGTCTGATGAAACCAAGATTGAACACTTTGGCCTGAATGCCAAGCATCACATCTGGAGGAAATCTGGCACCATCCCTATGGTGAAGCATGGTGGTGGCCGCATCACGCTGTGGGGATGTTTTTCAGTGCCAACAACTGGGAGACTAGTCAGGATTGAGAGAAAGATGAACGGAGCAAAGTACAAAGAGATCCTTGATGAAAACCTGCTCCAGGGCAGAGCAGAAACCCAGACTTGGATGAAGGTTCACCTTCCAACAGAACAACGAACATAAGCACACAGCCGAGACAACGCAGGAGTGGCTTTGGGACAAGTCTCTGAATGTCCTTTAAGTGCCCCAGCCAGAGCCCAGACTTGTACCCGATTTGGTCTGGAGAGACCTGAAAATAGCTGTGCAGTGACACTCTCCATCCCACCTTTCAAAGCTTGAGAGGATCTGCAGAGAAGAATGGGACAAACTCCCGACCAAAAAAGGTGTATCAAGCTTGTAGCGTCATACCCAAGAAGACTCGAGGCTGTAATCGCTGCCAAAGGTGCTTCAATAAAGTACTGAGTAAAGGGTCTGAACGCTTATGTAAATATGATATTTCAGCTTATATATTAGCAGCAATTTCTTCAAACCTGTTTTTGCTTTGTCATTATGGGGTATTTTGTATAGATTGATGAGGGAAAGGAACTAATCAATTTTAGAATAAGGCTGTAATGTAGCAAAATGTGGAAAAAGTCAAGGGGATCTGAATATGTTTTGAATGCACCGTATACCCTTTTGCTTCTACATAAGTAGTTAGAACCCATGACCTTAAAGATATCCAGGTCCAAAACAGCTTCCGGTCCATCACAAAGTTGACCTATTCAATGTTTTTAACATGTGCAATATCCCTTCATCCATATACTAAGCTGAGCTAACGTATGACTCATTAATAGTTCCAAGACATCTGCATCCAACACTAGTACATTGTTGCCTTGCCAAAACAAGACAACAACTTCTTGGCTTAAGCAGAAACAGGCAAGTAGCCTACTGTCCCTATCTAATCCCAGACCCATTTCTCAGGATAAAGATCTGGTCCTACCTAGTGTAACCCAGAAGCAGGCTCTCTTTGGCTCCAGGAACAGACGGCTTCGTGCAATTCACTGCATTGCGCACGTCTCCATTGTGTTGTGCGTAAAAGCAGCATTACACAAGCAAGGAGAGTAATAGAAGTGAAAAACACTACCAGCTGCATGTGATGCAATTATGCTGGCAATTATCTGATAGACAACCACAGCACCAGGCGCTGTGGAGCCTTGGAGGGGGCAGGGAGGGAGGCAGGGGGCAGGGAGGGCAAACACTGCAGCCCAGCAGACTGATGACAGCGCAGAAACATTGGGCTAGCCTGGAACCCTCTTGGTGCAACAACAATATGTAATGTTAATTTTTCAAACCTTTATATGGACAGGTAAGCCATTGCGAAATAATGAGAAATAATTATATTTTACAACAAGGACCTGGTTAAACAGTATGAACAGTATTTATAAACACTCATCCCTCAAACACACACACACACACACACACACACACACACACACACACACACCGAACACAGTAACGCTGCATGCTCAACTAGGCCATGGTAATCAACCACAGTGACATGACCTGTGGACAGGAGCTATGGTTTATGAGGACTCCTCCATGGTTTATGAGGACTCATACATGATTTATGAGGACTGTGGTCATCTGGGAGGCTCCTCAAGGACAGTTATCCGATGCTGCTGCTACAGGGGCTTGAGCCATCCATTTCTTACAACAGGACGCTATTGTAGACATTTAGAGAAATGTAGCATATTTTCTCATTCCACTTGATTAATCAAATTCACACAATTGATCACATTGGCTGTCTGTTCTCTCCAATGAACTGATAGAAACGCCCTTTACATAATTATTTTAATAAACTTCTCTTCTTTCAACAAAAATATCTGACCATGCAGCAGTACACCTCCTCGTATGCTGACTGAGACTCCTCCACGCCTCTCCTCCTGAACATGGCAGTGTACTGTGCTGTGTAGCACGGCAGCATTTAGCCCACTTCTCTCTCTAATTAAAATAGACTCCGAGAAAACAAACCCTGCACCAAAATCCTTCAACCTTTTTTTCTCTAGCCTCTCCCTCGCTCCCCCTGGCTCTCACTCGTTTTCAGACGGACAAACAGACAGATGTACAGACCTGGTTTCTGTTAAAGGCTGGCTTTCTTCCCCCCCCTCCCCATCTGCCTGGGCATATTTTCAAACTAAAACACACCATTGAGTGGGTAACAGTACGCTCCTTGTCTGGGGCCAGGGGCTCACATGGCTGGCCAGCAGGGTAGCCACTCTGTGTATGGGGAGAGTGGAGAGGAGAGCGCGTTGAGGGGAGAGAAGAGAGGCTAGCCGAGAGCAGGGTCAGGGGAGTAGGAAGTTGGAAGCAGGGAGTGAGTTGCAGGGGAGAGAGGGGGAGGGCAGGGAGCAGGGAGCGGGGGAGAAGGGAGCTGGGCAGGGGCCAGTCCAGGTTAAAATAACAAACTGCCTCTCAGCAGTGGGCTTAGCAGCCCTACAGCTACAGCTAGTCAGCTAGAGTTGGGGCTCAAGCTTTCTCAGAAACGCACACAGATGCACAAACACACACACAAACACATCCACATGCGGGCACACCTTGCATAGGCACACACATACCGGTATGTGGACAAACCAGTGGACACACACATAAACGTGCCTTCACAATCATGCATGAAAACATACATGGAGCACATGCTTGGCTGCCCAGGCAAGCATACAGACACATCCCATCTCTCTTGTTTCACATGTGAGTGATGTTGACGTGAGGCTGATAATGAACTCCTAATGAGGAGGATAAGTCAGACGGTGACAACCGGAGGCAGAATCTCTCTTTGGGATGACTCTGGTCTCTAACTCCAGACACAAAACTGGCTTTTCATAGGCTACTGTGAGACTATACAGGCATCTGCTATGTTTCACTAGTGAATGGAAAGAGAAAGCAACTCAAATCCTAATGTACCTTCAGGTACTGGATAGAAAAAAACAAGTACATGGAAAAGAACCATTGTCTATATAGGAGACACTGTCTTGGCAGCCGCGGCAGAAACTGTAGAAATGTTTTAGTGTTTGGAGTGAGTGTGTGTTAGTATTTGAACGTGGTGTCTGTTAGTGTTTTAGTGAGCAGAGCGGTGCTGTGGTGTGTTTATAATAACAGTGGTGAGGTTTCACAGGCCAGCTAGGCTGTTGTCCTGTTCCGACTGACATATTTGTTAGACTTGGCAGGAAACTGTTCTCCCTCCTTCATTTCTCTCCATCTCTCTCACGTCTTTCACCACTCTCCATCCCCATCCTTCTCTTCCTCACTTGCTCTCTGCCCTCCATTCCTCCCTCCCTCCTTCTCCACATACCTCTGGACTGAATGAGGCAGTCCATTCATTTTTTTTCTCTCTTCATAAGTGCTGCACACCTGGTGACATGAGGGCACGGCTCTCTTCGCTTGCTCTCCGTCTCTCTTTCTCTAACCTCCCCTACCCTTTACCCCTGCCTCTGTCTATCAATCTACATCTTCCTTTGTCGCTCCCTCTCTTCTGCCTCTGCATCCCCCCTCTCTCGTTGCTTCTCCCTCCCACTCTCTTCTTCCCCTGCATCTCTCTGTACCTCCCTACCTCAACCTCTCTGTCTCTCTTCCCCTTCAGGACCGTGTTCTGGTGGTGCTGTTCTCTGAGACTCGGGTCGCTGTGCAGCGCTGGGTTTATTAAATGAATGAGGTTTGGCAGCCGGTGGACCCCCATCATCCAGCTGAAGCTACACATTCCTCGGACGCCCTCTCACAGTCACAGCTAGGCCCCTCTCACTCTCAACCAAAACAAGGTTGGCCGTGCTGAGCTTGTGTGTGCGTGCGCATGTGTGTGTGTGTGTGTGTGTGTGTGTGTGTGTGTGTGTGTGTGTGTGTGTGTGTGTGTGTGTGTGTGTGTGTGTGTGTGTGTGTGTGTGTGTGTGTGTGTGTGTGTGTGTGTGTGTGTGTGTGTGTGTGTGTGTGTGTGTGTGTGTGTGTGTGTGTGTGTGTGTGTGTGTGTGCGTGCGTGCGTGCGTGCGTGCGTGCGTGCGCGTGTGAGTGAGTGAGTGTGCGTAAAAGATCCCTCTGTCCATTCACACACAGACAAGCTCAATTGAACAGAGAGGGCTAGGCAACTAATAAACTCAACATGCCTCGTCTGTCTCGTCGTCAGGTGGAAATGACACCCTCTCTGCTTCCGACAAGATGAAAACAGGTGAATGTACACTATGACAACATGTAGAGGAATATGCTCAACACACACACAAGCACACCCACAAGCTCAGCCAACCTCATTTTGGTTGTGAGTTTAGGGGCCTAGCTGCGACACACACACAACACGCCACCATGTTAAGTACAAACCGGTTCCAAGTTAATGTGTTTTTGTATAGATGTAGGATATTAATTTGACCCATCTTGCTACAGCATGAAAATAATCCTGCAGCAGCAGGAAATGTGAATTATTATGTGGATTATAATTAATCTACATTTTTGTAGGGGTTGATACATTTTTCTTAAGGGAAAATCAAGTCTGAAATTTCAAAGTGGGAATTGCAAACTTCAGAAGACTTTTTAAACCTCAAATACACTATAAGCTTTACATTGCAGTTCTCCTGCAACAGGGTGATCAAATTAAGATCCTACATCTGTACATGATCTAGGATCTTTTGGGGACTATAGTCTAAACCTATGAGGGCAGATAGAATAGTCCAGCCTACTAACCTTGTATCAGTGGCACAGAAATGCAGGAATCTATGGCACAGAGCGTAATGTGGCGGGTCTCTGTGGGAATGAATGTGCGTCATTGAGAGAATAGGGTTTCCCTCAAATAGATTCTTGCTGCACCCTTTTCTCCTTCAAATTTAACTGAATCACACCCTCCTTCTCTCTCTCTTTCTCTCTCTCTATCTCTCTCTCTCTCTCTCTCTCTCTCTCTCTCTCTCTCTCTCTCTCTCTCTCTCTCTCTCTCTCTCTCTCGCTGTGGCATAGAAATATGTAGACGTTTGATAATTAGGTAATATATAGTTCGAAAATTGAACAAAATCCAGAACTGTTTGGACTGTTGGATCCCCAACTCTTTTTCAAGCATTCAACTATTTTAGCAGAAGCATTGTTATAATGTATGGCATTGTATAATATACAGTCCTCTTGTGTGTGTGGATAGGGAACATGAGAAGAAGAACCAAGGCATAAACTAATCTCATATAAAATGCCTTTTTTTAAATGTCCAATTTACAACTTCTCTATTACTGAGCCAAAGTTTGGATTGAATCAGCCCCAAACTCACTAGAAAAGGCTATTTCCTCGAATCATATCCCTCTAGAAGCCTCTGCTGAAATACAAACCATTTTTGCAGCTTGCTAGTCCACTGCAGCACTACCGCAGAGCTACTCACACTGTCTAAAAAGAGATTTATATCATGATATGTTATTAGAAGTGCTCTAACGTTCTAAGAAATCCCCCAGAAATTCATTAAAAAGCTATTTATGAAGCGGTAATCTATCTGAAACGGTTTCATCTGACATTACAATGTTTTCCTCAAACTATACATGCTATATTATACAGATGGTAATGATTTACTAAGAACTGAATGTTCACAAAGCCTACCTTACACATCTATAAACGCATTGTAAACTTGACATTATGGCTACAGAGAGCAAAGCAATGGTGACAGGAAAGTTTGAAGTAGCAGTGGAGGAATTCTTGGGGCTGCTGGATGCTGCAATGTAAAGCAAGAACACATTCTGGCAGGCAGTCAGCAGAGGCTGGCTCATAAATACTGCAGGAGGGCAGGTTTATGAAAATCTATGCTTCTCTGAGTTGGGCGAGACCTGCACCCAGAGGAGAGCTAGACACAAACACACACACACACAAGCACGCACACACACAAACACACACACAAGCACGCATGCACACACAAAACGAGATGATTTTTTTTCTTTATCCTTAGGAAAAACAAAAGGCTGCTTCAAAAATTATACCCCATTCCATTTGTATTGCACTAAAAAGCCGTACACTATGGAGAATACAGAATAATGTCCTACCATCATAGGTGACATTAGATCATTTCCCATACTGTACAGCACATACTCTGCTGACCGGCGACCAGGCCTTGTTTAACAGACAGACCTGTTCTGATCCAGCCAGCGAGCCTCTCCTGGTGTAGCTAGCCTTCTCTCTCAAGAGGCTCACGCAACTCACGTCAAGGAAACGCCTGTGGAGGACAGGACATGCTGCCTGGCCTGCCGCTCCGCACAGCACTCACCCTGACCAATCGCAAGGCCTCTTGAGAATCAAAGCCCCCGTAACCAAGTGCGCTGAGAGAAGGGGGACAATTTGTCAGACCTCGTGTCGTCGTGTGTTGTTAGTGAGGTTGGTCAGCATCTTTGAACACGATTTGATCGGACGACCCATCACTAACACCATGTACAGTTCAAAAGGGATGTGGCCAAAGTCACTCGACAGTCAACACCAAAACACATGGCCTAAACACGTTGCAATAAACATCCGTATGAAGATATGGGCCAGCTGGGGCCTCTTACTTAAAAAGAAGTCATTATAGTCGAGACTTTAGACAGTGTGCTAGTCCAGAGTACAATCCTGGTGGATATCCATGTGGATTTTATATGTTCAATGTTGTTTCTCATGCTCCTTTGCTGCCAAACCAATTGCCCTCTGGGACAAATCAAGTTGAAACCCTTTGGATTGTCCAGTATTCCATGTTTAATAGTGTGACGTGCCGTCTGCCAACACAAAAACGTCTGCTTGGATATTATCTCAACTTGGACACCTTTTTAGTTTTCGCTTTTATTCTAATCTATCACTAGAGGGCGTAACTTCCCTGGGAGGCAACACAGTAGTGGCTGCTGAGAAGGGTATGGAGGAGGTAGAGCTGTTGTTTACCCTTGACGATCAGGGACAACAAATCCAACATTTATGAGCGAAGGGTGTTGCATGACAGAGATCAGTCGTTGTTGATTCACTTTGTTTGACGAAATCACAGTGGAGATGATGCATTAATGAACACTACCCACAGGTCTGGTTGACATACTAGAGTACCTCAGCTTCATATGGATGTGTTCATTCACATCCTTCACGCTGAGGAGGATACACAACTTGTACATCTGCATTTAAAACGTAGCAGCTGTACTAACTTTTGGATTGCAATTCAATGACGAGAAAAGACATCGGGAGATATTTTTAAAAGTCCAACCAAATCTGTCCTGAAAGACAGGAAACCCTTCTCAGGATACACAGTGTCCTTAGACATAAACTAAACAAAGCACGAGGCTGAATAAAACAATAGGCGAGGTCAGTAAATGCACTTGAATACAATAAAAAGCTACTCTAGAATGTGTACCTTCACATTTAAGATTAATTTCTTATCCATTTAAGCCCCATTCAAGCCGGTCTGGAGAATGCAAATCCCGGTAACTACTGTATAAAAGCACACAAATTACAGTAAACCATGCGGAAATGTGTTTGATATCAGTCTCTAACTACTGATAACCTTTTAAAATTGGTGTGAGCTGACGTGAAAGCCTTTCCTCCGACCCACAGTCACCTAGCCAGGTCAAACAAAAGGCTGGGTTTGAGGGCTGGTTATCTGGTTGAGGGCTGGTTATCAGCCCTGACTCTGTCTCAGGTTCCCCACCCTGGTAGGACAGTATACACACTATACTGACCACTGGACAGTGGCATACAGTTGTTTATCAGAAGCACAAACACATACTTGCCATTTGAACAGTGGCCAACTTTAAAATAGAACGGGAAAATGAAAAGGGGTTGTAACGTGTGCATGCTGAGAGTATTTCCCTTTAATAGCTTTAGATAAAGTGCTGATGATAGAATCAGCACAAGTTAACACACGTGTTCGATATTCAGAGTAGCCTATAGGAATATGCGTTGGAGAAGAAGCTGAGCTTTGAGGCATCCCGCAAAGTAATTCGAATGATCCGTCTAATGTAATAATAATAGGCCGTATAATAATAACAATAATCATAATCATAATAATAATAATACATTCGGGCACAATGCGTTAATTGTGGGCATATTTTTGTGCCATTCCCTTGCCCTAAAAAAAAGCCAAACATTCAAATGATAGCTCATCTTTTACCTGTTCCCGTGGAATGCATGGGAGCGAGGTCCTTCGGTGGGACTTGCTGTTGCTGTGACTGTGCGCCATCTCTGAAGAGACCACCGAACTGGACCTCCGTCGCCTTTTAAACACGGGAATGATATTATCTTCCTTCCCAGCTGTCACGTAGCAACAACCCGCCCCGAGTGGCCCTGAGCCTGTCAGGAGCCGGTCAGCATACCTCGCTAGCAGGACCCCCAGCACTCCTACCAGGTACGCCAGGTAGGGTCTCCAGCTGGCCCGGACCTTGTTGAGGGAGATGAGAGACACAGTCCTGATGATGCTGATGAAGACGATGACGGAAACCCCCTGTCCGAGCCTGACCACCATCAGCGCCCCGCTGGCTAGACAGGACAGAACCACCACGGTGGCGGTAAACGACAGCAACTGGTCCTCCGCACCGTGTAGGAGAGACTGCGCCGCGGCTTCGCCCAAGTGACACACTGCCAACAGAAACACGGCGGTCCGAATCAGCACCCCGCAACGGATCAGGTACAAGCCAACCCAAAAGAAGGCACATACGAGAGTGAAGACAGGGGACACCAGGTACCATATGTTCAACAACAGTTCCAGCACACAGCTCGCCACGAAATGAACTAGAGATCCCGACTCGCGGTTATTCTCGCTGTTACTGCCGCAACTCTGCTGCTCCACGTCCCAGTCAACCAGTCTGACCAGCAAAGCGAGAATAACCGATACAGAGCCCACACACACTGCGGACGACAGTCTCCGGGAACTCCATATTTCTGCGAGTCTCAGCCAAGACTGGCAGCCTGCGTCCTGATACAGAGGGGTGACACATGTTTTCACATAGCCGTTGCGCTCCACAGCCCGCGGGCATTTCTCATGAGCGCTCCTTGATATACCTCTGCCGCTGTCAGCTTCCACTTCCATCGCCATCACATTGGGGGGAGCGAAGGAAGCGGCGTGAACTATATATTTGCCGTGTGTAAATGTAAAAGGCTCAGTGCATTTTCATACCATGTTTGACAGAGACGCGCGGCAGTGTGTGGGACTGTGCGCTACTGCATGGGCGCTTCCAAATTATTGACCCATTTCTCCCCAAAACACACAATGTAGGCTTCGTAAAAATACAGAACACGAATGAACGAACAAACCTACTGGAAAAAAAGTAACGGTTCACTGTGTAGACTTCAACAAACCGCGTAAAACATCCCCATATTTTCTATAGTCCTCCCTGCGCGGGAGCAGCCTCCATCCAGTGAACCAGAAAGAGCAACTCTTGGCTATTCGCACATCTAGGCCACTGCCTGCATCTCCTCTCATCTCCCTCTATATCGCCCTCTCGCACAACACTCTCCTCTCTCCTTTGTGCCGCTCCGTCTGTTTCTCTCTCGGTGTTATTTCTCCCTCGCGTTTCTTCCGCTCTTCATAGGCTAGGCTACTACTCTCCTATTGAAGGAACAGCAGCGGAGTTTGCCGAAGCGTGGCATACTGCTGCGCGGACGTAAACCATGTTTACATAGAGATTTCCTGCCGTATTTTTGTTTTGTTTTTTGTTTTACGGAGATGAAATAGATCCCCGGCTTGGTCCGGTGGCTCGAAAGGCGTCACAGAACAATGCAATAATGATCGTGATGGTATTGATTATAATTATGATAACGATTGCAATAATCAGGCCTATTTCCACGAACATCAATTAAATTATAACATTTTCTGTATGCTCTGCTGGAAATAAATACCATGTCATGGTAGTAGAAAATGGCTCGTGAGATTCCCAGTGCAGTTGGAAACCGCTGGCAGAAGATCCCACGTTTTTTTTCTATGGAAGGTGTACCTTGAATAATGCATATTAAACTCACTTGCATCATGGGCTACGTCATCCAATCCATATCCTAAAAAGATGAGCTCAACGTACACCTCTTCTCTCATAGCGCATTTCATGAAAGGAATTAACTTCAAAAGGTAACCATTAGGCTATCTTTCACTTGTTATGATCTTATCAGCGTTAATTATTTTAGGGTAAGCCAAATCTATTGTCACGAAAGAGAAGACCAGGCAGGTGCAACTGAAGGGCAATTCACATGATGCTTCTACATCTGCATTGTTTGCTGTCTGGGGTTTTCGGCTGGGTTTCTGTACAGCACTTTGTGACATCGGGCTGATGTAAAAAGGGCTTTATAAATACATTTGATTGATGTAAGACTGGATCTCTGTTTGTGAAGTGGCATACATGGCACCCTATTCCCTATATAGTAAAAAAAATAGTGCTTTTAAATAGGGAATGAGTGCCATTTGGGACCCAAGTTTGATTTGGAATATAATCTCCTCACATATTTTGGTATAGAACAACCTTTGGGAGCCGTGTATTCAGAGAGGAAAGGTGTTTGAGATTGTGTTTACAGTGAGCCACAGGTAGAGAGGTCACACATACAATCTCCCTCCCTACCAGCTCTGTGCTATCACATTGTACCTTGTTATTGCATGACCTTACATGCACTTTTTATTCATTGATTGAACCCTTGTTTTAACAGGTCATTTGAATTCTCGTTTACAGCAACAACCTGGGGAATAGTTACAGGGGAGAGGAGGGGATATGAATGAACCAATTGGAAGCTGGGGATGATTAAGTGCCTATGATGATACAGTATGAGGGCCAGAATGGGAATTTAACCAGGGCACCAGGGTTAACACCCCTACTCTAATGATAGGTGCCATGGAATCTTTAGTGACCACCGGGAGTCAGGTCACCAGTTTAACGTCCCATCCAAAAGACGGCACCCTACGCAGGGCAATGTCCCCAATCTTTAGTGACCACCGAGAGTCAGGTCACCAGTTTAACGTCCCATCCAAAAGACGGCACCCTACGCAGGGCAATGTCCCCAATCTTTAGTGACCACCGGGAGTCAGGTCACCAGTTTAACGTCCCATCCAAAAGACGGCACCCTACGCAGGGCAATGTCCCCAATCCCTGCCCTGGGGCATTGGGATATTTTTCTAGACCAGAGGAAAGAGTGCCTCCTACTGGTCCCCCAACACCACTTCCAGCAGCATCTAGTCTCCCATACAGGGACCGACCAGGACCAACCCTGCTTAGTTTTAAAGGCAACATTGTACATTGGCACTCAGGTGTTATACAAAAACATTAAAAGACGTTTAAAAATGAACGGAAAATCCCTGCTCTCCAACTTAACCTTAACATGTTTATTGGACAAAAGAACGGAATAGGCCTAAGCTGATGGATCTCACATGGCAAGGACCCTTTCTCAAAGCAAACAGCTCCGAGCAGTCCAAGATGAAGAGAGTGTGATGTGTCAAACAGAGACCACCGCTAATGTACCCAAGCTAAAATAAACACGTGACTGACTCCAGATCAGAACATACAAGGAGGTGTGCACACACAGGCAAACCTCTGTACATGTTGTGATTACCCTGAGTGTTTTTGGTCGCCTAGTTTTATGAGTGTTACATCGGAGCCCTACCACGAAGGCTGAAATCATCTGTTTATGGTTCATAGACAGTCTTGTTATGCATACCTACACTGTAACATACACTGTACGTTAATAGGTGTTACAATGTTATTGTAAAGAAGGCTCCTCTCTGTCTAGCCATGCTTTGCTCAATGGTGCTGAGGGCAGACCCCTTTTTAAAGGGTGCAGCATTGCTGTTAATGAGACACAATAGCTAGCATTCAACACAATTAGGACCAATTCCATTTCACAGTAGGACAAATCCATTTCAAACCAACCAAAAGAGTTGCCTAGATGGTAATACCGAATAACATTATTACAACGTTATTACTATACAAGGAACATGTATTGCAAAGTAGGACCAGTCTCTGTAACCTTGGCAGGACGGCCCTGTCTGTCTCTGCTGGACCATGTAACCTTTCTCCTGAGCCTCCAGAGTATCACAGCACTCTAAGAAACTGCATCGCAGTGCTAGAGGCGCCACTACAGATCCGGGATTGATCCCGGGCTGTATCGCAGCCGGCCGCAACCGGGAGACCCATGAGGCGGCACACAATTGGTCCTGTGTCGTCCGGGTTAGGGGAAGGTTTGGCCGGCTGGGATGTCCTTGTCCCATCGCGCTCTAGTGACTCCTTGTGGAATCACTGGAGCATGCACGCTGACTTCGGTCACCGGCTGTACAGTGTTTCCTCCAACACATTGGTGCGGCTGGCTTCCGGGTTAAGCGAGCAGTGTGTCAAGAAGCAGTGTGGCTTGGTGGGGTCGTGTCTCGAACCTTCGCCTCTCCCGAGTCCGTACGGGAGTTGCAGCGATGGGACAAGACTGTCACGAGTGTGCAAAGCTGTCATCAAGGTAAAGGGTGGCTACTTTGAAGAATCTCAAATATAAAATATATTTTGATTTATTTAACACTTTTTTGGTTTCTACATGATTTCATATGTGTTATTTCATTGTTTTGATGTCTTCACTATTATTCTGCAATGTAGAAAATAGTAAAAATAAAGAAAACCCCTTTAATGAGTAGGAGTGTCCAAACTTTTGACTGGTACTGAATATATAATAATAGCTTTCTCCTGTTGCTCTGTAAGAAGCCTAGATACAGCGACAGAGTGTTTAACATTCAGACAAGATACTCCCGCCAATGCCCTGCTATGCACTGGGGCATTGAAAAAGAATCCTGCCCTTTCTGTGACTCTGTATCCCAGAGCCAAATCCGTGACTCTGAAACACCATTACAGGTGGGACATGCAGCGGCTGAGCACAGGGAGAATCCAACCTGGGACAGGATTACATTCTGACTGCTGGTACATCAGTGGTGCTGACATGAATCCTGTCTTGGCAGGGGACAGGCTGGGATAATAAACAATCCTTAACCTTCAGTCCTTCATGTTGTCCTCTCTAGACACACTCATGTGGTCAAATGGGAATCAAGGAATCTGAGGAGCTGGCTCACCCTGGAGACTACTGGGAGAGGAGAGGAGGGTGGAGGAGGCATTGATGGAGCTGTGTCAGGAAAACAAAAGGAGTGGAGAGAGGAGACGGTCAGAGAGGAAGAGAAGAAGAGAAAAGAAAGGAGAAGAGAAGAAGAAATTAGAAGAGAGTGGAGGAGAGCAACGAAAAGGAAAAGCCAGGGGAGGATAGATTAGAGGAGAGGACAAGAGAGGAGGGACTGTACAACTCTACTAATAAACCGTATGAGCTGTGTGTTATGATACACATAGTAGCCCACTTTTGAACCTAATTATCCCCTACTAATCAGCCAGAGCTCAAAGTTCAAACTCCTCTCCGACCAGCCCAACTGGATCAACAAATCAAACATCTCATTTCTGGGAACAATGTAGCATTTGGAGCAGATACAGGTTCCTCCATCCATGCAGCAAAAAGCTACTAAAAACATCCCATATTTTTCCAAACATAGCCGGTGAATTGTTTTGCCTTCCCAAACGACAGCGATTCGTAACCATAACAGGGTTTAAATTAATGGTCAATAATGAGTTCATATCACATCACGGTTGAGTTAAACCATGGTTCCTGATAACGAGGTTGACCTGTGTTTGTAAATAAGAATTTGTTCTTAACTGACGTGCCTAGTTAAATAAAGGTTGGACCCCGGGAGCAGAGGCCTGAGGCTACGTACCTAAATCTCCTATGTGGTCTATGCTGTGTAGTTAGTAGCCTGGATGCCACTTCTTTATCCACGTGTTGGCTTTAGTCATTGTTAGTTTAAGCAGAAACATTCAGGAAACCAGGCTAGTTGTGTAGAGACTGGCTCGTCGAACTGAAGGTCACACGGGGTCATATAACACATTATAAGGTGAGGAAGGCCTGGTACACTCGCTCTGGGTAGCCTACAGTCTATGAATGTGAACATTTTAAACAGGCAAACAGAGCAGAGCACGCTCCCCTCGATCAATAGGCCTGACTGATGACTCATCAACCAGACAAAAGATCCACTTTTAGAAAGCACTAATGTTTCACAATGGACTTCAGCACTCAATCAACCCCATGGGCAGATCATTATGTTGATGGCAGATATCCAGGTGGATGATTCCCAGGTACACATGACCAGGGTCCCTTTGATGTCCATGGGTCTTCTCTCCTCCCCCCTCTCCTCATTATAGTTGACACATACATTCACATTCACAGATTCTCATACACACCACACACACACACACACACACACACACACACACACACACACACACACACACACACACACACACACACACACACACACACACACACACACACACACACACACACACACACACACACACACACACACACACACACACACACACACACACACACACACACACTGCCTGCTCCAGAGTTACTTATGTCGTAAGCTTGCTGAATGAGCATCAGCAGCCCCTGTGTGTCTACAGAACTGAGACAGACACTGCCCCCAGCCTCAGCTTGCTACCGCAAAGAAAGGAGGGGACATTTTGAATCTCCATACTCCCAATGAATCAACACAGCTGTGTCAATTCCTAAGAAACTGTCGCAATTATTATTAAAAGCTTTTAATATCAACAATAATATTTTGGTTACACTTACTCAAAATGAATTCCACTTATACCCGTGTAAAAACATTGCAATTATACTAGTAAAAATATTGTATTAACATGCTTACATATTCTGGTGATCTATACATTTTTAGTGGACAAATGGAGATTTGTTTTTGTTTCAGGCTAAACCCACCAGAATGACTGGGAGAGGCTAGTCTGCTGTAGTGGAGTGGAGTGCCGCCTGTTTGCTTCGCGGTCACAAGTCACTTATTCTATAACAAGATTTCCACTTTCTGGAATACTTCTGCTTCTCAGGTCAATTCAGAATGCACTGCTATTGCCACAACCTTTTGAATAATAATACCACATAAAACTATTTGTCATGTTCTGACTCTCTGGCCAGTGCGACGTCATAGGACGGGTGTTTGCTCAATAGCTGCCAGGAAAAACAGCAAGCATCCCCCTCCTCTGTAGGAGAGAGGGCACACCACACTGGTTTTGTGTGTGTGTGTGTGTGTGTGTGTGTGTGTGTGTGTGTGTGTGTGTGTGTGTGTGTGTGTGTGTGTGTGTGTGTGTGTGTGTGTGTGTGTGTGTGTGTGTGTGTGTGTGTGTGTGTGTGTGTGTGTGTGTGTGTGTGTGTGTGTGTGTGTGTGTGTTAATGTGTGAGGAGGGGCCTCCAGTGGCCCAGAAAGAGATGACTTCACTCTCAGCTCAGTTCCTGCCGGGGCGATTAGATGTTTTCCTGAACTTGAGGAATGTTGTTAGAAGGTGCTGCTCTGATGCTCTCACTCAGTGGTCCAGGGGGCCACACTTAAAGGTGCTTAAGAAACCTCCAAGAACACCTTTAGGAAATCTCCTGTTTCACTGCTTTACTCTCTGAGCCATGTCACCCACAAACAGCCTCTGTGTACAGTTCTGTAATGTAGATGTTCCAAACTGATTCTAAATAGTAGATTTTCCTAACTGATTTCCTCAAATCAGCAGTTTTGAGCGATGCTGCTGCATTTTGTTGTGTTAAACGTTAGTCTGGTAAACGGAACATGTTTATTTTGTGAAATTTTCAGTAGGGTTACTCCTATTACTAAGGTGGATAGGGAGATTGTTCTTGAGCATTCATTATTAGGAGTATTTATGGAATACTTATATCGTGATCTACAGTTGAAGTCGGACATTTACATACAACCTAGACAATCACATTTCAACTCAGTTTTTCACATTTGCTGACATTTAATCCTAGTAAAAATTCCCTGTCTTAGGGCAGTTAGGATCACCACTTTATTTTAAGAATGTGAAATGTCAGAATAATAGTAGAGAGAAGGATTTAGTTCAGCTTTTATTTCTTTCATCACATTCCCAGTGGGTCAGAAGTTTACATACACTCTATTAGTATTTGGTAGCATTGCCTTCAAATTGTTTAACTTTTTATTTTATTTGTTGTTGTTGTTGTTGTTTTACCCCTTTTTCTCCCAAATTTTGTGGTATCCAATTGTTTTTAGTAGCTACCAACTTGTCTCATCGCTACAACTCCCGTACAGGCTTGGGAGAGACGAAGGTTGAAAGTCATGCGTCCTCCGATACACAACCCAACTAAGCCGCACTGCTTCGTACAACAGCGAGCATCCAACCCGGAAGCCAGCCGCACCAATGTGTCAGAGGAAACACTGTGCACCTGGCAACCTTGGTTAGCACGCACTGCGCCCGGCCCACCACAGGAGTCGCTGGTGCGCGATGAGACAAGGACATCCCTTCCCGGCCAAGCCCTCCCTAACCCGGACAACGCTAGGCCAATTGTGCGTCGCTCCACGGACCTCCCGGTCGCGGCCAGTTACGACAGAGCCTGGGCGCAAAACCAGAGTCTCTGATGGCACAGCTGGTGCTGCAGTACAGCGCCCTTAACCACTGCGCCACCCGGGAGGCCCCAAATGGTTTAACTTGGGTCAAACGTTTCAGGTAGCCTTCCGCAAGCTTCCCACAATAAGTTGGGCGAATTTTGGCCCATTCCTCCTGACAGAGCTGTTGTAACTGAGTCAGGTTTGTAGGCATCCTAGCTCGCACAAGCTTTTTCAGTTCTGCTCACACATTTTCTGTAGGATTGAGGTCAGGGCTTTGTGATGGCCACTCCAATAACTTGAATTTGTTGTCCTTAAGCCATTTGTTGTCCTTAAGCCACAACTTTGGAAGTATGCTTGGAGTCATTGTCCATTTGGAAGACCCATTTGAGACAAAGGTTTAACGTCCTGACTGATGTCTTGAGATGTTGTTACATAATTTCCCTACCTCATGATGCCATCTATTTTGTGAAGTGCACCACTCCCTCCTGTATCAAAGCACCCCCACAACATAATGCTGCCACTCCCGTGCTTTACATTTACATTTACATTTAAGTCATTTAGCAGACGCTCTTATCCAGAGGTTGGGATGGTGTTCTTTGGCTTGCAAGCCTCCCCCTTATTCCTCCAAACATAACGACGGTCATTACGGCCAAACAATTCTATTTTTGTTTCATCAGACCAGAGGACATTTCTCCAAAAAGTATGCTCTTTGTCCCCATGTGCAGTTGCAAACCGTAGTCTGGGTTTTCTATGTAAGCTTTGGAGCAGTGGCTTTTTCCTTGCTGAGCGGCCTTTCAGGTACTTTTATACTTGTTTCCCCACAGCATCTTCACAAGGTCCATTTCTGTTGTTCTGGGATTGATTTGCACTTTTCACACCAAAGTACGTTCCTCTCTAGAAGACAGAACGCGTCTCCTTCCTGAGCAGTATGATGGCTGCGTGGTCCCATGGTGTTTATACTTACCTTCAGGCGTTTGGAAATTGCTCCCAAGGGTGAATCAGGTCTACAATTGTTTTTCTAAGGTATTGGCTGATTTCATTTGATTTTCCTATGATGTCAAGCAAAGAGGCACTGAGTTGTAAGGTAGGCATTGAAATACATCCACAGGTACACCTGCAATTGACTCAAATTATGTCAATTAGCCTATCAGAAGCTTCTAAAGCCATGACATCATTTTCTGGAATTTCCCAAGCTGTTTAAAGTCACAGTCAACTTAGTGTATGTAAACTTCTGACCCACTGGAATTGCGATACAACGAATTAAAAGTGAAATAATCTGCCTGTAAACAATTGTTGGAACAATTACTTGTGTCATGCACAAAGTAGATGTCCTAACCAACTTGCCAAAACTATAGTTTGTTAACAAGAAATGTGTGGAGTGGTTGAAAAACTAGTTTTAATGACTCCAACTTAAGTGTATGTAAACTTCCGACTTCAACTGTACCTTTATGCTACAGTATCCCTACAATTAATCCCTGAAGTATTGTTAGAAAAGGAGAAGATAAACATGATGATGATGATAGCGGGTGATAACAGATTCCATCTGAGGGTTTCATATGCTGCAGTCTGTTGAGGAGAACATGATCCAGTAACAGCATGGTTACAGCATGGTTACTATATTACTGTAATCAATGACTCATACTAATGGACACAGCAATTATAGAGGGCAGCCATACCAGCTGGAGGCTCATCTGCTTCAATTCACAAACATTGTGTGTGTGTGTGTGTGTGTGTGTGTGTGTGTGTGTGTGTGTGTGTGTGTGTGTGTGTGTGTGTGTGTGTGTGTGTGTGTGTGTGTTTGTGCGTGCGTGCGTGCGTGCGTGCGTGCGTGCGTGCGTAGCCTCAACACCTTTAGCTGACCAATACTGTAACAGAGGGCTTCAACAAACACTTGACCATTTACATACCACCAACCTTTTGCTTGGCCGCTTGTGGTTTTATCACACATGCAAACATATCCCTAGAAAACTATAACTGTCACAAGGCACTGTCTATTCAGCCTAGGTCTGTGGATAGATGACACGACAGTGCATTTGCATATAGGTCACTCAAACTTCTGGAGGAAGTGGACCCTCTCTGTTTGTTTTCGAGTTGCTAAGAATTCAGTCTTTTTACTGCTAGAGGAAGCTGCCCCTAACCAGAGATCTAGGTACATTATGATTTCGTATTTTTTATATTCTTATGTATTTTTCATCACTTTGCTGACAGGCAGAGATTATTAAACCTCTAGTAAGTCCTTGGTTCCTCAGCCTGAAGATTAATGGAGGGTACTGATTTTAATATCAAAGCTTTTAAGACGCTTTTTCACTTTTTTTCAGAGAGACACTTTTGGTAACATGATTTGTGGTGCATAGTTTTTTACAACGGTTTAGAAATTGCATTCCAAGATAATAACCTCTGCAATGAACTTCTCACACTCCTGTTTAGGGTTTCAACAATATGTTCACTTTCCCAAAATTCCCCGGTTTTCCAGAAAACTCTGCTGGAAGATTCCCAGAATTAGGAGGGAATAAAGCAGAAGATCCTAAATCTTCCAACCAGGATTTCTGGAAAACCGGGATTAAAATCTATAATTGAACACGTACAAAGGGATCTGTTAGCAGAAAAAGTATTTTGTTAACAAAAGTTAAACAAATAACTGCTTTGCATAATTTTTTTGATGTTGCAGTTTTACAGCTAATTTCCTGTATTTTTGCACATTTCGCAATGACTTGTGTCTTATGCCTTGTTAATATGATATCTGAGTTAGAGTGACAAAAATCAATGGGGGCCAGATAATTTAATGTTCATTTCTCTACCATAAGCTGCCTCCAACATCGTTTTGCAGAAATTGGCAGGGCATCCAACTGGCCTCACAACCGTAGACCACGTGTAACCACGCCAGCCCAGGACCTCCACATCTGGCTTCACCTGTAAAGCTGATGAAACTGAATAGTATTTCTGTATGTATATATAAATAAAGCCCTTATGTCGGGGAAAGTTAATTCTGATTGGCTGGGCCAGCTCCCCAGTGTGGGCGAGCTCCCCATTCATTAGGCTCTAATCAATGGATTTCACATGACTGGGCAGGGGCTCAGTCATAAGTGGGCCTGCGAGGGCATAGGCCCACCCACTTGGATGCCAGGCCCACCTATGACTGCGCCCCTGCCCAGTCATGTGAAATCCATTGATTAGAGCCTAATTAATTGTTTTCAACTGACTGATTTCCTTCTATGACCTGTAACTCAGTAAAATCATTGAACTTGTTGCATGTTGCGTTTATATTTTTTGTTCAGTATAGTTGTGCCCCTGACAGCTTTGTCTTGTGCTTCAATCCAACAAATCCCCAAAAATAAGAATGACAAACTAGTCACTAAAAATGATGTAAACCTAGAACAGAGCAGTTTCAACATTGCTATAGATTTTAAATCTATACACTTTAAAGATTACCACCAGTAATTCCTGCTTCAAGGCTTACTCTTTTCCCCAGGAGAGAATAGAGATTTATAGTCAAACTGGATTTGTCTTTTATTATCTTTCTTACTGCTCTGCTCTTCTCCTCTGCTAATTGTTTCCTTACGATAGAGGGCTTGTTTATGCGTTGGTGGAGCAGAAAATTCTCAATTTCCTGTATTGCAGTGTAAATTACACAGACAGGCCTGTTCACACCAACAGTATGGTTAACATTTTAATGTACAAGACTGTCCTCCATGGATTTCTGAAATACCTGTATCTCTGTGTGCGTACTTGGGCCTTGTTAGAAAGGGAATGGAGTTATTTTAGACTACTTCAGACTATTGAGACATTACCCACGCTCATAAAGATTTTGACCTCTTACCTCTAAAGTGTTACTGCTGGGTAACAGGTCATTTCCTGCCCCACGTCCTCTATGTGCTGGCTTAGTTGCATTCTAGACTTCTGCTTCTTTCCTTAATGAGATGGATTAAGTTGTTTGCATGTTCTTCACAAAGAGGGCAACCGATGCTACTGAGCCAGATGTCTGTGTGTCAGGGGAGAAGCTCCAGGTGGTATCTGATTTTAAGTACCTTGGCATCATACTTGATTCCAACCTCTCTTTTAAAAAGCATGTGAAAAAGGTCATTCAAATAACCAAATTCAATCTCGCTAATTTAGATTCATACGAAATTGTTTGACTACAGAGGTAGAAAAACTGTACTTCAAATCTATGATACTCCCCCACTTAACATACTGCTTGACTAGTTGGGCCCAAGCTTGCTGTACAACATTAAAACCTATTCACTCTGTCTACAAACAGGCTCTCAAAGTGCTTGATAGTGCTTGATAGGAAGCCCAATAGCCATCATCACTGTTACATCCTCAGAAAGCATGAGCTCCTGAGTTGGGAAAATCTTGTGCAATACACCGATGTCTTGTATTCAAGATCCTAAATGGCCTGGCTCCCCCTCCACTCAGTATTTTTGTTAAACAGAAAACCCAAACATATGGCAGCAGATCTACAAGGTCTGCCATGAGAGGTGACTGTATAGTTCCCTTAAGGAAAAGCACCTTTATTAAATCCGTTTCTCTGTGAGAGCTTCCCATGTCTGGAATACACTGCCATCAGACACACATAACTGCACCACATATCACACTTTCACAATGAAAACATGGCTAAAGGTCAATCAGATTTGTGAACATAATCCCTTGTTGTGTATTGTCGCTTTCCATGTTGTCTGTTGCTTGTGAGGTGTGGAAACACTGTTGCTTTTATGAATTTTGTCCTGCTGCTTTTTGTTCTATGTTGCTCTCTCTGTATGCTACTGTCACGCCCTGACCTTAGAGATCCTTTTTATGTCGTCTCTATTTGGTTTGGTCAGGGTCTGATTTGGGGTGGGTATTCAATGTTCTATTATTTGTAGTACTATGTTTTGGCCGGGTAGGGTTGTCAATCAGGGACAGCTGTCTATCGTTGTATCTGGTTGAGAACCATACTTAGGTAGCCCTTTTTCCCACCTGTCAATGATTCTCTATAATGTAATTGTTTTTAATAACCTGCCCAGGGACTGCGGTTGAAAATGAGCCGGCTGGCTAAAACCGGCACATTTACTGAAACGTTGATTAATGTGCACTGTCCCTGTAAAAATAAAATAAACTCAAACACCCTAGTCCCTAGACACTGATCTTAGGTCAGTTAAGTAGCCCCTCCCCTATTGGGTAAGCCAATCTGAACCTAGATCTGTGTATATACAGTGGGGCAAAAAAGTATATAGTCAGCCACCAATTGTGCAAGATCTCCCACTTAAAAGGATGAGAGAGGCCTGTAATTTTCATCATAGGTACACTTCAACTATGACAGACAAAATGAGTAAAACCAATCAAGATAATCACATTGTAGGATTTTTAATGAATTTATTTGCAAATTATGGTGGAAAATAAGTATTTGGTCAATAACAAAAGTTTATCTGAATACTTTGTTATATACCCTTTGTTGGCAATGACAGAGGTCAAACGTTTTCTGTAAGTCTTCACAAGGTTTTCACACACTGTTGCTGGTATTTTGGCCCATTCCTCCATGCAGATCTCCTCTAGAGCAGTGATGTTTTGGGGCTGTTGCTGGGCAACACAGACTTTCAAATCCCTCCAAAGATTTTCTATGGGGTTGAGATCTGGAGACTGGCTAGGCTACTCTAGGACCTTGAAATGCTTCTTACGAAGCCACTCCTTCATTGCCCGGGCGGTGTGCTTGGGATCATTGTCATGCTGAAAGACCCAGCCACATTTAATCTTCAATACCCTTGCTGATGGAAGGAGGTTTTCACTCAAAATCTCACGAGACATGGCCCCATTCATTCTTTCTTTTACACGGATCAGTCGTCCTGGTCCTTTGGCAGAAAAACAGCCCCAAAGCATGTTTCCACCCCCATGCTTCACAGTAGGTATGGTGTTCTTTGGATGCAACTCAGCATTCTTTGTCCTCCAAACACGACGAGTTGAGTTTTTACCAAAAAGTTATATTTTGGTTTCATCTGACCATATGACATTCTCCCAATCTTCTTCTGGATCATCCAAATGCTCTCTAGCAAACTTCAGACAGGCCTTAGGTGGGAGAACTTGCACAATTGGTGGCTGACTAAATACTTTTTTGCTCCACTGTATATGAGCAACCCAGACTACCCAAAGAGAGATAGGAGGCTTCCAACCCACTCAGTCAGTGACGTCCATCTCCCCTCTCAGCCCAGGCGTTTCAATCACTCTGTGATCTAATCTACACAGCTGCAGGGAATCCAAGGAAAACCTATTATTCTCACTAGCTGGACTAAATAGAAAAAACAGCCTTTCCTCCAGGCAGCGTTGCGGTGCGGACCTATCTTGCGTCAACAGGAGATAAGCCAGGGCTGCTAACCATTTAGGAATCCAGGGATAAAAGGCTGGTTATCAGCAGCTGATTGGGGCTGCTCGCCCCACCCTCCCTCCCTGTCTGTGTCCCTGCTCAGAGACCACTAGGTACAGGTCAGGTGAGAGAGAGTCTGGAGTCTGGGAACATGACGGTGTGTGTGTGTATGTCTATATGTTTGCAGACACATACAAACATCCCTGTTGATGTTTCTTTGTGACACACACACGCATTAACAAATCAGAGAGGTGATAGGAAGCGAGAACAAGTTGGATCCTAGTGGACACCATCCAATCCCTCATCTTCCATCTCCTCCACATCAGTCTGCTGGTCATTCTCTTTATAGAGCAGATTTTCACCTGACCTTCATTACAACTATAGGGATCATTGATATAGCCATTGAGGGGTTCCTACCGCCTGCAAACACACAGAGGAAAGAAGCAGAATGCCATCCAGGATCTCTATACCAAGCGGTGTCAGAATAAGACCCTAAAATTGTTAAAAGTCACCCAAGTGTTCTCTCTGCTACCTCAGAGCGAGCTGTAACAATGCACCAAGTCTGGAACCAACAGGACCATGAACAGCTTCTACACCCAAGCCACAAGACTGCTAAATAGCTAATCAAATAGCTACCCGGACTATCTGCATTGACCCTTTTCGCACTAACTGTTTTGACTCATCACATACGTTGCTGCTACTGTTTACTATCTGTCACTTTGTTCCTAGTTATATGTACAGTATCAGTCAGTACCAGTATATATACAGTACCAGTCAAAAGGTTGAATACACCTACTCATTCCAGGGTTTTTCTTTATTTTTAGAATTAAATTGTCTGTCTTTAATGGTGTGCCCCAAGGCTCTGTACTTGGTTCTCTCTTATTCACTATTTAGAAAAATGATTTAGACAAAAATGTCCAAAATGCGCAACTTCCTTTTTATGCTGATGATACTGTTATTTACTGTTGTGCCTCGTCTCTTACAAAAGCTTTCCAGAACTTGTAAACTGCTTTTTATACTGTTCAACATACCTTCTGTCAATTGAAGCTTATCCTCAATACTGACAAAACTAAACTAATGGTGTTTTCTAAAGCAAGAAATAGACCTCTGAACCTTTCACCTATTACTACCTTACTACCTGTCAAGGCAAGGAGATTGAGGTTGTAACCTCATATAAATATCTTGGAATTTTAATTGATGATGGCCTCTCTTTTAAATTGCATATTCAACAACTTACAAAAAAATGTAAGCTGAAATTGGGATTTTATTTTAAGAATAAGGTCTGTTTTTCTTTTGAAGCCAGAAGGAGGCTCGTATCAGCTACATTTATGCCTTTACTAGACTATGGGGATATTTTATATATGAATTCTTCCGCTCAGTGTTTGAGATCAATTGACACCCTTTACCATGACACTTTGAGATTTATTTTAAACTGTAAAACCCTTACGCACCACAGCACTTTGTATACCAGGGTTGGCTGGCCTTCTCTAGTCACTCGTAGGCTCAGACACTGGTATACTTTTATTTACAAAGCCATTTTGGGTTTACTACCTTTTTATTTGGGCATTTTTATGCGGTGGGTACTCTCTTGGTTCGCTGCTAACTGTTCCAAATGTCCCAACTGAATTTGGTAAAAGGACTTTTATGTACTCTGCGCCATCATCTTGGAACGCCTTACAAAATACTTTTAAACTGGAAGAACCACTTGTCCCGATTGGTATTTTTAAATCGCTGATGAATGATCTTGAGACTGATTCCCTGACCTGTCAATGTTTTTAATTTGCTCCTTTTGATTTTGTTATACTCTTGTGAATTCCATGGTTTTTACTTGTAACGCTCGGCTTCTTCTTCTGACAAGGAGTCGCAAGGATCGGAGCAAAGCGCAGCGTGGTACGTGTTCATGACGATATTTATTCAACTCAGAACACTAAAACAAAAATAACAACGAGAATGATACGAAACAAAACAGTCCTGTCTGGTGACATATACAAAGACAGAAAATAAACACCCACGAAACAGGCTACCTAAGTATGATTCTCAATCAGGGACAACGATTGACAGCTGCCTCTGATTGAGAACCATACCAGGCCAAACACAGAAATAGAAAATCATAGACAAACTAACATAGACAACCCACCCAACTCACGCCCTGACCATACTAAAACAAAAGACAAAACAAAGGAACTAAGGTCAGAATGTGACATTATTAGATTACTTGTAGTTTTTCATGTTGTTTGTCTGTCATTTTTGTAATGACACTCTTGAAAAAGAGATTTTAAATCTCAATGAGCCCTTCCTGGTTAAATAAAGGTTAAATAAAAAGTATTTTCTTCATTGTATAATAATAGTGAAGACATCAAAACTATGAAATAACACATATGGAATCACATAGTAACAAAAAAAAGTGTTAAACAAATCAAAATATATTTTATATTGAGATTCTTCAAAGTTGCCACCCTTTGCCTTGATGACAGATTTGCACACTCTTGGCATTCTCTCAACCAGCTTCATGAGGAATGCTTTTCCAACAGTCTTGAAGGAGTTCCCACATATGCTGAGCACGTGTTGGCTGCTTGTCCTTTACTCTGCGGTCCAACTCATCCCAAAGCATCTCAATTGGGTTGAGGTTGGGTGATTGTGGAGGCCAGGTCATCTGATGCAGCACTCCACCACTCTCCTCCTTGGTCAAATACACAGCCTGGAGGTGTGTTTTGGGTCATTGTCCTGTTGAAAAACAAAATTATATTCCCACTAAGCGCAAACCAGATGGGATGGCGTATCAAATCAAATTTTATTGGTCACACACATGGTTAGCAGATGTTAATGCAAGTGTAGTGAAATGATTGTGCTTCTAGTTACAACCGTGCAGTAATATCTAACAAGTAATCTAACAATTTCACAACAACTACCGTATACACACAAGTGTAAAGGAATTAATAAGAATATGTACATATAAATATATGGATGAGCGATGGACATGCGGCATAAGGCAAGATGCAAGATGCATGTACAGTGTATACATATGACATGAGTAATGTAGGGTAAGTAAACATTATACAGTGGGCAAAAAAGTATTTAGTCAGCCACCTATTGTGCAAGTTCTCCCAATTAAAAAGAGGATAGAGGCCTGTAATTTTCATCATAGGTACACTTCAACTATGACAGACAAAATGAGGGAAAAAAATCCAGAAAATCACATTATAGGATTTTTAATGAATTTATTTGTAAATTATGGTGGAAAATAAGTATTCTGGCTCTCACAGACCTCACAGACCTGTAACTTCTCCTTTAAGAGGCGCCTCCACTCGTTACCTGTATTAATGGCACCTGTTTGAACTTATTATCAACATAAAAGACACCTGTCCACAACCTCAAACAGTCACACTCCAAACTCCACTATGGCCAAGACCAAAGAGATGTCAAAGGACACCAGAAACAAAATTGTAGACCTGCACCAGGCTGGGAAGACTGAATCTGCAATAGGTAAGCAGCTTGGTTTGAAGAAATCAACTGTGGGAGCAATTATAAGGAAATGGAAGACATACAAGACCACTGATAATATCCCTCGATCTGGGGCTCCACGCAAGATCTCACCCCGTGGGGTCAAAATGATCACAAGAAAAAGAAAAATCCCAGAACCACACGGGGGGGACCTAGTAAATGACCTGCAGAGAGCTGTGACCAAAGTTTTATTTTTTATTTATTTTTATTTCACCTTTATTTAACCAGGTAGTAGGCTAGTTGAGAACACGTTCTCATTTGCAACTGCGACCTGGCCAAAATAAAGCATAGCAGTGTGAACAGACAACACAGAGTTACACATGGAGTAAACAATTAACGAGTCAATAACACAGTAGAAAAAAAGGGGAGTCTATATACATTGTGTGCAAAAGGCATGAGGAGGTAGGCAAATAATTACAATTTTTCAGATTAACACTGGAGTGATAAATTATCAGATGGTCATTTACAGGTAGAGATATTGGTGTGCAACAGAGCAGAAAAGTAAATAAATAAAAACAGTATGGGGATGAGGTAGGTAAAAATAGGTGGGCTATTTACCGATAGACTATGTACAGCTGCAGCGATCGGTTATCTGCTCAGATAGCAGATGTTTGAAGTTGGTGAGGGAGATAAAAGTCTCCAACTTCAGTGATTTTTGCAATTTGTTCCAGTCACAGGCAGCAGAGAACTGGAACGAAAGGCGGCCAAATGAGGTGTTGCCTTTAGGGATGATCAGTGAGATACACCTGCTGGAGCGCGTGCTACGGATGGGTGTTGCCATCGTGACCAGTGAACTGAGATAAGGCGGAGCTTTATGCATTTGGTTTTACTAGCGTTTAAGAGCAGTTGGAGGTCACGGAAGGAGTTTTGTATGGCATTGAAGCTCGTTTGGAGGTTAGATAGCACAGTGTCCAAGGACGGGCCGGATGTATATAGAATGGTGTCGTCTGCGTAGAGGTGGATCAGGGAATCTCCCGCAGCAAGAGCAACATCATTGATATATACAGAGAAAAGAGTCGGCCTGAGGATTGAACCCTGTGGCACCCCCATAGAGACTGCCAGAGGACCGGACAGCATGCCCTCCGATTTGACACACTGAACTCTGTCTGCAAAGTAGTTGGTGAACCAGGCAAGGCAGTCATCCGAAAAACCGAGGCTACTGAGTCTGCCGATAATGATCACAATAATGATCACAAGAACGGGGAGCAAAAATCCCAGAACCACACGGGGGGACCTAGTGAATGACCTGCAGAGAGCTGGGACCAGAGTAACAAAGCCTACCATCAGTAACACACTACGCCGCCAGGGACTCAAATCCTCCAATGCCAGACGTGTCCCCCTGCTTAAGCCAGTACATGTCCAGACCCGTCTGAAGTTTGCTAGAGAGCATTTGGATGATCCAGAAGAAGATTGGGAGAATGTCATATGGTCAGATGAAACCAAAATATAACTTTTTGGTAAAAACTCAACTTGTCGTGTTTGGAGGACAAAGAATGCTGAGTTGCATCCAAAAACACCATACCTAATGCGAAGCATGGGGGTGGAAACATCATGCTTTGGGGCTGTTTTTCTGCAAAGGGACCAGGACAACTGATCCGTGTAATGGAAAGAATGAATGGGGCCATGTATCGTGAGATTTTGAGTGAAAACCTCCTTCCATCAGCAAGGGCATTGAAGATGAAACGTGGCTGGGTCTTTCAGCATGACAATGATCCCAAGCACACCGCCCGGGCAACGAAGGAGTGGCTTCGTAAGAAGCATTTCAAGGTCCTGGAGTGGCCTAGCCAGTCTCCAGATCTCAACCCCATAGAAAATCTTTGGAGGGAGTTGAAAGTCCGTGTTGCCCAGCAACAGCCCCAAAACATCACTGATCTAGAGGAGTTCTGCATGGAGGAATGGGCCAAAATACAGCAACAGTGTGTGAAAACCTTGTGAAGACTTACAGAAAACGTTTGACCTCTGTCATTGCCAACAAAGGGTATATAACAAAGTATTGAGATAAACTTTTGTTATTGACCAAATACTTATTTTCCACCATAATTTGAAAATAAATTAATTGAAAATCCTACAATGTGACTTTCTGGATTTTTTTCTTTCTCATTTTGTCTGTCATAGTTGAAGTGTACCTATGATGAAAATTACAGGCCTCTAACCTTTTTAAGTGGGAGATCTTGCACAATTGGTGGCTGACTAAATACTTTTTTGCCCCACTGTAAAAAGTGACATTCTATTAAGTGACTAGTGATACATTTTTTACATCCAAATTGTAATTATTAAAGTGGCTAGAGATTATAGTCAGTATGTTGGCAGCAGCCACTCAATGTTAGTGATGGCTGTTTAACAGTCTGATGGCCATGAGATAGAAGCTGTTTTTCAGTCTCTCGGTCCCAGCTTTGATGCACCTGTACTGATCTCGCCTTCTGGATGATAGCGGGATGAACAGGCAGTGGCTCGAGTAGTTGTTGTCCTTGATGATCTTTTTGGCCGTCCTGTGAGATCGGGTGGTGTAGGTGTCCTGGAGGGCAGGTAGTGTGCCCCCGGTGATGCGTTGTGCAGATCTCACTACCCTCTGGAGAGCCTTACGGTTGTGGGCGGAGGTTGAAGAGGGGTTGTTGAACATTTTTCACCACACCATCTGTGTGGGTGGACCATTTCAGTTTGTCCATAAATGTGTACGCTGAGGAACTTAAAACTTTCCACCTTCTCCACTACTGTCCCGTCGATGTGGATAGAGGGGTCTCCTTTGTTTTGTTGATGTTGAGTGTGAGATTATTTTCCTAACACCACACTCCGAAGGCCCACACTTCCTCCCTGTAGGCCGTCTCGTCGTTGTTGGCAATCAAGCCTATCATTGTAGAGTTGTCTGCAACTTGATGATTGAGTTAAAGGCGTGCATGGCCACGCAGTCATGGGTGAACAGGGAGTACAGGAGAAAGCTGAGAATGCACCCTTGTGGGGCCCCAGTGTTGAGGACCAGCAGGGTGGAGATGTTGTTTCCTACCCTCACCACCTGGGGGCAGCACGTCAGAATGTCCAGGACCCAGTTGCACAGGGTCTCAAACTTAATGATGAGTTTGGAGGGTACTATGGTTTTAAATGCTGAGCTGTAATCGATGAACAGCATTCTTACATAGGTATTCCTCTTGTCCAGATGGATTAGGCCAGTGTGCAGTGTGATTGCGTCGTCTGTGGACATATTGGGACGGTAAGCAAATTGGAGTTGCTCTAGGTTATCAGGTAGGGTTTGAGGTGATATGATCCTTGACTAGTCTCTCAAAGCACTTCATGATGACGGAGTGCTACGGGGCGATAGTCATTTAGCTCAGTTACCTTAGCTTTCTTGGGAACAGGAACAATGGAAGCCCTCTTGAAGCATGTGGGAACAGTAGACTGGGATAGGGATTGATTGAATATGTCCATAAGCACACCAGCCAGCTGGTCTGCGCATGCTCTGAGGATGAGGCTAGGGATGCCGTCTGGGCCAGCAGCCTTGCGAGGGTTAAGACGTTTAAATGTTTTACTCACGTTGGCTGCGGTGAAGGAGAGCCCCCAGGTTTTGGTATCGGGTCGTGTCAGTGGCACTGTATTGTCCTCAAAGCGAGCAAAGAAGTTGTTTAGTTTGTCTGGGAGCAAGACATTGGTGTCCGCGACGGGGCTGGTTTTCTTTTTGTAATCTGTGATTGACTGTAGACCCTGCCACATACTTCTCGTGTCTGAGCCGTTGAATTGTGACTCTACTTTGTCTCTATACTGACGCTTAGCTTGTTTGATTGCCTTGCGGAGGGAATAGCTACACTGCTTGTTTTCGGTCATGTTTCATGATTAATGCAGTGATTCACGCTTTCAGTTTTGCGCGAATGCTGCCATCAATCCAGTTTCTGGTTGGGGAAGGTTTTAATAGTCACCGTGGATACAACATCACCGATGCACTTGCTAATAAACTCACTCACCGAATCAGCATATACATCAATGTTGTTGTCTGAGGCTATCCGGAACATATCCCAGTCCACGTGATTGAAGCAATCTTGAAGTGTGGCATCAGATTGGTCAGACCAGCGTTAAAAAGACCTGAGCACTGGCATTTCCTGTTTTAGTTGCTGTTTATAGGCTGGGAGTCGTGGTCAGATTTGCCCAAAAGGATGACGACGGAGGACATTGTATGTGTCATGGAAGTTAGAGTAGCAATGATCCAGAATGCTGCCAGCCTGGGTCACGCTGTCACGACTAGTCAAGATGGGTGGAATCAGGCGCAGAGAGCAAATAGTGAATAGAGGTTTATTCTCCGGTGAACAAAAATAAACACGGACAACCCAAAATACAAACAGGGTGAAAAATATCCAAAACAGGAATAACAGACAAACCGGAGAAATAAAACACAAAAACACCGACAGCCGAAACGAAATGACAAAAACAAACAATCCCACACAAAACAAGGGCGGGACAACCTACATTATATACAGATACTAATTAACTAACACACAGGTGAAAACAATCAGACAAAACCAACAGATAACCGAAAAGGGATCGGTAGTGGCTAATAGGACGGTGCCGACGACCGCCGAGCACAGCCTGAACGGGCAGGAGAGCCAACCTCGGCGGAAGTCGTGACACACGCATTCTATATGTTGATAAAATTTCGTTAAAATCCCCAGCTACAATAAATGCAGCCTCAGGATATGTGGTTTCCAGTTTACATAGAGTCCAATGAAGTTCTTTCAGGGCCGTCGAGGTGTCTGCTTGGGAGTGGGGGGATATACACAGCTGTGATTATAATCAAAGAGAATTTGCTTGGTAGATAATGCAGTCGGCATTTTCTTGTAAGAAATTCTAGGTCAGGTGAACAAAAGGACTTGAGTTCCTGTATGTTGTTATGATCACACCACAACTCGTTAATCATAAGGCATACCCCCTGCCCTTCATCTTACCAGAGAGATGTTTGTTTCTGTTGGTGCGATGCGTGAAGAAACCAGGTGGCTGTACCGACTCTGATAACGTATGCCGAGAGTGAGCCATTTTTCAGTGAAACAGAGAATGTTACAATCTCTGATGTCTCTCTGGAAGGCAAACCTTGCTCAAATTTCATCTACCTTGTTGTCAAGAGACTGGACATTGGCGAGTAGTATACTCAGGAGCGGTGAGTGATGTGCCTGTCTATTGAGCCTGACCAGAAGACCGCTCCATCTGCAACTCCTGCAGCGCCGTTGTTTTGGTTCGCCTACTGGGATCCGATCCATTGTCCTGGGTGGTGGTCCAAACAGAGGATCCGCTTCAGGAAAGTCGTATTCCTGGTCATAATGTTGTTAAGTTGACGTTGCTCTTAAATCCAATCGTTCTTCCTGGCTGTATGTAATAAGACTTAAGATTTCCTGGGGTACCAGTGTAAGAAATAATACATTGAAAAAAACAAAATACTGCATGGTTTCCTAAGAACGCGAAGCGAGGCAACAATCTTTGTCGGCGCCATGACCAAAGACATATTGTCAGTGGAAGGGATAGCTATGCACAAGATGTCTGATATTTATTATGGTGGACATTGGACAATAATGGCAGAATCAGTTTTCCCATCAACCCATGAAATAAGTCCCTAATAAGGGCAGTAGCCATCCATGTAGCAAGCAGGCCGACTGATGAATAAAACACACACACGTACGTGCACATACATAACACACTCATGCACGCGAACAAACACACACAACCTCAATATCCATCCATGCCTTTCGTCAATATGTAAATCAACACATTTGCATAACTGACCAAAACAAAAACCCTTAAACATGGTTAGATTGGGGCCAACTGGTAGTATTAGTGTTGTGGATTAGGAGATAGGGGAGGTAGTAGGAAATGAGGGTAGAGCCTGGCTTAAAGACAGATCAGCAATTACACATACAGTATATGCTCATGTGCACACACACACTAAACCAGACTGTACTTGAGAAGGGGGAGGGTGATATCAAGACTCATCAGCATTGTGTGTTTGACTAAGAGCCCTTGTAGTCATCCTGGCATAGATCCACAGCATCATTCAACTCTCTGGTTGCTTTGAACATTATGCTAATTGAAATACCTGATTGATATTCAGGATTATATGTTGTTTATCACACAACAGCAAGACTAGATGATATGCTCTACAGTCAGAGGTATTGTTTGGCTAACCCTCTTACCTTGCCACAAAGAAAAGATGTGGCCGGCACTTTTACTCAATAGATTTACTAAATGTCTTCACCTATATTCTTCTTCTTAGACATTCCCCACTGGGCATGCACTGATTTAATCAATGTTGTTTCCACGTTATTATCAAAAATCATTCTAGAGACTAACATTATAGAAAAGGATGTAGCAATCACAGGAACATACTCTTGGGGTTTTATATATATATATATAAACATCTGTTTTTATGCCCAAAAGGCTAAATGCTAAGCTTACTGACACAGAATGAGATGGAATGTCGGCTGTTGGATTTGTTGCGTTTGAAAACCGTATCCCAGAATACTTTGGGACAGAGATAGCAGAGGTCAAAAGGACATGTAAGGATATGCACCTATTGTTATGTTCTTGATCTTTAGCTAAGAGGATTTAGGAAGATTATCACTCTCTCTAATGGCAGGTTAGGAACCACTGCATGTTGACTATCAACATCATAAGTTCAGAGGGCACTAGATAGATTTATATTACTTTTAAAGTTGCCACTTCTGTGGAGGGATTACATCAAGTTCAGATCCAAGTTACATAACAAAACAGCATATGACAAAAGGGCAACACAGCAAAATATCCTGACATCAGATATATGGGTCTTTCATGCATGCAATATCAAATAGAATATGATAAGGAATAACAATATTTGACTGAATGAAGAAGGGATTGTCGTTTCAACGCTCAGTATGCCATTTCTGTAAGGACCGACACTGGAGTAGAGAAACAAGTACGGGGAGTCAAACATTTAATCAGGAACAGACATGAAATAAGACAGGAAGAGCGTCAGCACGCGGGTGCAGACAGATATAGGGGAGGTAATGACAGAGGTGATCGAGTCCAGGTGAGTCCAATAATGGCTGATGCGTGTGACGGGGCAAGGCAGGTGTGCGTAATGATGGTGGCAGAAGTGCATAATGCAGGGCAGTCTGGCACCCTTGAGTGCCAGGGGGGAGGAGCGGGAGGTGGCGTGACAATTTCACCCTTTAGGAAAGTATAAACTTGTGTTGTTTTTTACTTTGTGAATATAAGAGTGAATACCTGAGCAAACGTCCTGATGTGGGAATCACAGCAAACAGCCAAGATAGACGTGCTGTATGTTGTCCAAATAAGTAGCAAATTGTAGTTATAAAGGAGTTTCAGTCCAGGACGATTGTCTCAATGTGTCTTGAGAAAGTTTGGAAGAAAACTGGTCCCATTTCCGCTGAACAGAGGACATGTTCAACGTTTCCGTTCCTTTCCCATCAACAGCCAGCCAGGGTGTTTTTTCCACAGTCAGTCCCAACCCCAGCCAGGATCAGTAAGAGAAGGTCCAGAAATGTCGGGGTTGTCTAGCTTTGGTGATGTCATTATCAGTTGACATGAAGATTGACGGTTTTGGACAGATAGAAACACTACAGACATTCCCTCAGGCCGTTAATGGTCTTGTCCACAGGGAGACGTCTGGGAATGGGACTGGGACAGAGATGTCAGCTGCAGACACAGATCTGGCTGCTAAAGGGCCTGATATACAAACAGACAAACACACTCACTTTACAATGTGGCTCAGTTGGTAAAGCATGGTGCTTGCAATGCCAGGATTGTTCGTTTGATTCCCATAGGGGATCAGTACGAAAATGTAGGCACTCACTACTGTAAGTTGCTCTGGATAAGAGTGTCTGCTAAATGACTAAAATGTAAAACCATTCAAGTGGAGTTCTATTGTCAATTGAGGAAATTAATTGAAAATTCAATAACTAAAGAGTGTTGAATTCCATGTATTGAATTGGAAGTTCAACATGCCCCTGAGCCTAAACAGACAGACATTCTATGAAGTCAAAAGCACCCCATATCATCTCAGCTGAGGTGCCACTTGTGGATACCTACCATAAGGGTCTGGAGAGACATTTGTCATACAATGTTTGGACCAAGCATCTCAATGGCTTCTCATGACAATAACCAAACATGGACACCTCACACATCCTGTAATTGGCCAATTAAACAGCTATTTCATGTTAATGTGACTCTATGTTTGAGTAATGAGAAAACATTTGTGATTGGCTGACCCTAGAGCTGGCCAATTAAACAGCTATTTCATGTTAATGTGACACTAGAGTCAAAACTACTCAAAAACAGGGCATGCTGATCTAGGATTGTTTTTTAAAAATTATTTTAGATCATAATTAATAAGATGATTTGGAGCGGGGTGATCTGATCTTAGATCAGCAAACTTACTCTGAGATTCTTTTTGAATACTGGTGACCTATTGTGTCCCTTAGCACTTGATTGTTTTTTGGTGCAACCTGGTCTCACAGCATTTCAAATGATTCTGTATGTAAATCCAAGATGACCTTAGTATGATATGTTATGGTATGTATTCATTTGTGGATGTCCATGACCCATTTCGTATGATATGTTACGAACTACAATCCGTATTATGCTACGAATTTGCAAAACAGACAATATGTTACGAATTTGCTAAACATAGTTTATTTCACGATTCGCAAAACATATGATATGTTAAGAATTCTATCTAGGTGGCTAACGTTAGCCAGCTGGCTAACGTTAGCTAGGCTAGGGGTAAGGTAAAATTTTGGAGTTAGGTTAAAAGGTTAAAGATTAGGGTTAGGATTAGGGGAAGGGTTAATGTTAAGGTTAGGGGAATGGTTAGCTAACATGCTAACTAGTTGTAAAGTAGATAAAAAGTAGTAAGTAGTTGAAAAGTTGCTAATTAACAAAAATGCTATAGTTGTCCGTGATGAGATTAGAACTCACAACCTTTGAGTTGATAGACATTCACATTATGCACACACCCATCCACCCTGACCAACTGCACACTTTTGTTTTTGCCTTATGTAACCATCTGCCTTATGCAACCCTACCAAACGTATCATATTCATTAGTGTCCCAGATGTACGTTTACTATGTTATGGCAAGTATATGAAACCAGGCTGTTTGGTGACACATATACAACACACCCTAAATCACATCACCTGCATTTCCCAAACGAAATAGCCCCGTTTACTACCTCAGTAATCTTCAAATGGGGTGTTTGAAATGGCATCCTATAACCTAAGATCTTAATTTGAGATAGTTTTCTAAAGCAGGACAATAGTCCTGCAGCAACAGGAAATGTTATTTGGATATGATTAATTATAATTAAATGTACACGTTTGTAGGGGTTGATACTCCTACTCTGGCCAAACGTAATGCACTATATAGTCCAGCACTGTGAGAAAGTCCAGTCTCTGGTCTGGATAGCAGTAGTAATGAGTTGATAAAGTTTATAACAGCCCCCAGGACATTTACAGGCTCTTATGAAGCCGTAAAGACTTCATACCTAGCAGACAGCCTGTCCACTCAGGGTACTCATTAACCTCTAGACATACACAACACTCTACAGGGCTGGGATTGGCTCTGAGGCAAAGAGTTTGATTTGGTTAATGAACTGGCAAAACTCAGTCCTTGTATGAATCAGCTCAGAGAGGAGTTTCTACCTGCAGGAAGGGACTATACCTGGAGGCCCATACAACACCTTTACTGAGCAGAGAGTGGGAATAGGAGAGAGGGGGAGAGGGAGAGACAAGAACGAGAGAAAGAGAGAGACAAAAGGAGAAAGAGAGAGAGAGGGGGAGAGAGGAAGAAAGAGAGAGTGAGGAAGAGAGTGAGCGAGAGAGAGTGAGCGAGAGAGAGAGAGAGAGAGAGAGAGAGAGAGAGAGAGAGAGAGAGAGAGAGAGAGAGAGAGAGAGAGAGAGAAGAGATTAGAGAGGGAAAGAGAGAGACAAGAGAAGAAGAGAGAGAGGGAGAGAGAAGAGGGAGACAACAAAATAATTAGGAAGAGAGCGAGAGAGAGAAAAGGCTAGAGAGAGAGCGAGAGGGAGAGAGATACGAGACTAGGGAGGGAGAGAGAGACAAGAGAAGGAGAGAGAGAGAGAGAGAGAGAGAGAGAGAGAGAGAGAGAGAGAGAGAGAGAGAGAGAGAGAGAGAGAGAGAGAGAGAGAGAGAGAGAGAGAGAGAGAGAGAGAGAGAGAGAGAGAAAGAGAGAGAGAAAGGGGGAGTCAACAAGAGAGAGTGAGGAAGAGACAGAGAACGAGAGAGAGAGAAAAATCAAACGAGTCAATATAACTGTGACAGGCTTGATAAACATCAAACCCAGCTCATCACCTTCCAGCCATACAGCAACACAGTCATAAAGCTTTCAGTCTTAAAACATTGTTCATTTGGTTCCCACAGAGCACCTCTCTCTCTGCACCTACCATCTATCACCTCTCTGTGTACAGTGATCACTCTGAGAACCATATAAAACACTACAGGCCAATGAACCATGGCACTAATCAAAGCTGCTAACGACACAAAGTCATCCAGCACCGGTACTCCCAGCTTCACTAGAATAGAATCTGAAAGCTTTGGGCCAAACAGTGCCAGTGGAGGGAGAGTGAGCAACAATATTACAAGCTAATTAATTAGCTATAGATTTGGACTTAGTTTAAACCCTGTAATTCACTCAGTATGTTCCAATTATGATAAATGGCTAAACAACTGATTGATATCTTCAACGAGTAGGACTGGAAGGATTCACTTCAGAAGCCCGACAAGGCCCTCATCCCCGTAACTCGCAGGACAAAGAGATGGAGGTATCGTGGATGAAGATCCGGGTGTCTTGTGAGGATACGTCACCAAGAGAGTAATCTACTATTACCATTGGTCCTATTAGCAAACGTACAATCAATCTATAATAAAAAAGACAAACTACGATCATGTATATCCTACCAACGGAACAGTCAAAGCTGTAATAAATTCTGTTTCACCGAGGAGTGGCTGAACGACGACATGAATAACATACAGCTGGCGAGTTTGAAGCTTTTTCGGCAGGATAGAACAGCGGCCTCTGGTACGACAAGTGGTTGTGGTCTATGTATATTTGTAAACAGCTGGTGCATGAAATCTAAGGAAGTCTCTAGGTTTTGCTCACCTGAGGTAATCTCATGACAAGCTGTAGACCACACTATTTACCAAGAGAGTTTTCATCTGTATTTTTTTGTAGCTGTCTACATACTGTACCACCACAAACTGTTGATGGCACTAAGACTGCACTCAATGAACTGTGTACGGCCATAAGTAAACATGAAAATGCTCCTCCAGAGGCGGAACTCCTAGTGGCAAGGGACTTTAATGCAGGGAAACTTAAATCCGTTTTACCTCATTTCTACCAGCATGTTAAATGTGCAACCAGACGGGGAAAAAAACTCTAGTCCACCTTTACTTCACACACAGACGCTCTCCCACGCCATCCATTCAGCAAATCTGACCATAATTATATCTTCCTGATTCCTGCTAACAAACAAAAACTAAAGCAGGACGCACCAGTGACTTGGTCAAAAAGAAAGTGGTAGATGAAGCAGATGCTAAGCTATAGAACTGTTTTGCTAGCACAGACTGGAATATGTTCCGGGATTCTTCAGATGGCATTGAGGAGTACACCACATCAGTCACATCAATCAGTCACTGGCTTCATCAATAAGTGCATCGATGATGTCATGCCAACATTGACCGTACGTAGATATCCCAACCAGAAGCGATGGATTACAGGCAACATCTGCACTGTGCTAAAGGGTAGAGCTGCCGGAAGCTAATAAGAAATCCTGCTATGCCCTCCAACGAACCATCAAAAAGGCAAAGCGTCAATACATAACTCCGATTGAATCGTACTACACCGGCTCTGAAGCTCGTCGGATGTGGCAGGGCTTGCAAACTATTACAGACTACAAAGGAAAGCACAGCCGCGAGCTGCCCAGGGACACGAGCCTACCAGACGAGCTAAATTACTTAACACCGAAGCATGCATGAGAGCATCAGCTGTTCCGGAAGACTGTGTGATCACGCTCTCAGAAGCCGATGTGAGTAAGAACTTTAAACAGGTCAACATTCACAAGGCCGCAGGGCCAGATGGATTACCAGGACGTGTACTCCGAGCATGCGCTGACCAACTGGCAAGTGTATTGGGCTGCAGTGGAGCAGGTTGAGAGCTTCAAGTTCCTCGGTGTCCACATCACCAACAAACTAACATGGTCCAAGCACACCAAGACAGTCGTGAAGAGGGCCTGACAAAAACTATTCCCCCTCTGGAGACTGAAAAGATTTGCCATGGGTCCTCAGACCCTCAAAAGGTTCTACAGCTGCACCATCGAGAGCATCCTGACTGGTTGCATCACTGCCTGGTATAGCAACTGCTCGGCCTCCGACCGCAAGGCATTAAATAGGGTAGTGCGTACAGCCCAGTACATCACTGGGGCCAAGCTTCCTGCCATCTAGGACCTCTATACCAGGTGGTGTCAGAGGAAGGTCCTAAACATTGTCTAAGAATCCTGCCACCTTAGTCACAGACTGTTCTCCCTGCTACCGCACGGGCAAGCGGTCCCAGAGCGCCAAGTCTAGGTCCAAGATGCTTCGAAACAGATTTGACCCCCAAGCCATAAGACTCCTGAACATCTAATCAAATGGCTACCCAGACTATTTGTATTGCCCCCCCCCCCTTTTACGCTGCTGCTACTCTCTGTTTATTATCTATGCATAGTCACTTTAACTCTACCTACCTACCATGTACATATTACCTCCATTACCTGGACTAACTGGTGCCCCTGCACATTGACTCTGGACCGGTACCCCCTGTAATTATCCTATGTACTGTTATTTTACTGCTGCTCTATAACTACTTGTTACTTTTATAGATTTTTTAAGTCTTTTTTTCTTAAAACTGCATTGTTGGTTAAGGGCTTGTAAGTTTAGGGCTTGTTGTATTTGGCGTATGTGTCAAATATAATGTTATTTTGATTTGATTAAATCTATTAGTTGACTGCATTTCACCATTCATGTTTAAAACAATGTTGTTCTTGCATTCGTAGAACACACAGAGAGCATGCATCACAACGCGCACACGCACACACACACACAAAAAAAGGAATGCAGATTCCTCCTGGCTCTTGTTATTAGGTCAGTGTAGCCCCCAGGCAGTAGCACCCGTATGTGGATGGGAAGAGAGGCGAAGAGAGGCAGGCAGAGCAGAGGACAGTAAACGGCTGTCTTTGACACTCATCGTTATTGAAAGGGAGCATATTCCCCAGACATCACAGCTCTGCTGACAGAGCTGCTCTCTCACCTCCCCTCTCTCCTCCTGTCCCTGACAGACCTTACCCAGCCTTATACATACAGAGGCATGCAGACACAAATGCACTAATGCATGCATGGACACCACACACGCACGGACACACACACACGCGTACACACAGCCGCACTCTGCCACGCATCTTGTGTTGGTGGAAGGAGCTATTGGAGGATGGGCTCATTGTAATGACTGGAATGGAATGAATGGAACGGAGTCAAACATGGGGTTTCCATATGTTTGATGCTTTTGGATACCTCAAACCAGCATCCTCTGGTCCACACACTTCTCTCCCTTTTATTTTATATTTATTTTTTTATTTCACCTTTATTTAACCAGCTAGGCCAGTTGAGAACAAGTTCTCATTTACAACTGTGACCTGGGCAAGATAAAGACCCTCCTTCCCTCCCCTCCACCCTTCCCCTATTTCCCTGGGTGACTTCTTTGAAAGCATTCAGCACAGGCGGGAGAGTCCTATCAGTAGGTCCCACAGCATACAGAGTCCTATAACCTGCTGTAAGGGCCCGTAGTAGTGCTCTGTCTCTGATGTGGGCTCTCTGGGCTAAATCTGTCCTGGGTGATTTTCAAATAAATGTTTTGAAATATTATAAAACATGCTTAAGGTGGTTTTATTTTGTTCTTCACACTAAAAGGTTGAATGTGAAACTTTGATTGTAAGATTGATGGTAAGGAAAATATGCTAATATTTTCAATAGCCATTATGAATTTCCATAATATGTGTTTCAAACTGTTGAGGAGCAACTAAAAACATTTCAAACAATAAAATAATTATCCAAATCATTACTCAAAATAATTGTGTTTCACAAAATGGATAATATTTTAGACCCATATAAATAAAACACAGATATTACATTATTGGGTGATTTTGACCCGGCAAATGCATTCTTTGGGCGCCATGTGTACTATGCATCCTAGGGTTAAATGTCTATCTGTATATTATTCATAATGTCTTCTAAATATAACTACACGGTCTCTGTGTCACGTTGTAATGCAACATTGCTTGCGTGTGACTGCCTCTCTTCTCCTCTGTCAACAGAAATCGTTTTCACTGGAGGGATCACAGTCACACAAGTAAACAATTTCAACACCCATCTCGTGAGCAGAGCCCTCCACACGCTGAAAGCCAGAGATCATTTTTTGATGGAGGACCTGCAGCATTTATCTAAATCATGAGAGCGAAGGAGGACGAAGATGAAGAGGAAGTGGTGGAGGAAGGAGAAATATTAGGTGGTCTGAAGAGAGAGGTGTTCGCTGTGGGTAGAGGGGGGGCATCATTATTTTGTTTATCGGTCAGCTAACACAGGACAAGTAAAGTTATTTATAAAAATCTAGTGCCTTCAGAAACTATTCAGACCCCTTGACTTTTTCCACATTTCACTACGGCCTTATTCTAAAATTGATTAAATAGTTTTTTCCTTCATCAACCTACACACCTTTGGAAGCAGCTTTGGCTGCGATTACAGCATCAAGTCTTCCTGGGTATATGACACTACAGGCTAAGCACACCTGTATTTGGGTAGTTTCTTTCATTCTTCTCTGCAGATCCTCTCAAGCTCTGACAGGTTGGATAGGGAGCATTGCTGCACAGCTATTTTCAGATCTCTCCAGAGATCGGGTTCGAATGGGTTCAAGTCCGGACTCTGGCTGGGCCACTCAAGGACATTCAGAGACTTGTCCCGAAGCCACTCCTGGTTGTCTTGGCTGTGTACTTAGGGTCGCTGTTCTGTTGGAAAGTGAAGCTTCGCCCAAGTCTGAGGTCCTGAAGGCTCTGGAGCAGATTTTCATCAAGGATCTCTCTGTACTTTGCTCTGTTCATCTTTCCCTCGATCCTGATGAGTCTCCCAGTCCCTGCTGCTGAAAAACATCCCCACAGCTTGATGCTTCCACCACCATGCTTCACTGTAGGGATGGTGCCAGATTTCCTCCAGACATGACGCTTGGCATTCAGGAACTCCAAAGAGTTCAATCGTGGTTTCATCAGACCAAAGCATTTTGTTTCTCATGGTTTGAGAGTTTAGGTGCCTTTTGCCAAACTCCAAGTGGGCTGTAATGTGCCTTTTACTGAGGAATAGCGTCCGTCTGGCACTCTACCATAAACGCCCGATTGGTTGAGTGCTGCAGAGATGCTTGTCCTTCTGGAAGGTTCTCCCATCTCCACAGAGGAACTCTCTGCAGACTCACTCTGTCAGAGTGACAATCTGGTTCTTAGTCACCTCCCTGAACAAAGCCCTTCTCCCCCGATTGCTGGGCAGCCAGTTCTAGGATGAGTCTTGGTGGTTCCAATCTTCTTCCATTTAAGAATGATGTAGGCCACTATGTTCTTGGAGAGCTTCAATGCTGCATTCTTTGGTACCCTTCCCCAAATCTGTACTTCGACACAATCCTTTCTCAGAGCTCTACGGACAATTCCTTCGACCTCATGGTTTTTGCCCTGACATGCATTGTCAACTGTGGGATCTTATATAGAGAGGTGCGTGCCTTTCAAAATCATGTCCAGTCAATTGAATCTACAACAGGTGGACTCCAATCAAGTTGTAAAATATCTCAAGGATTATCAGTGGAAACAGGATGCGCCTGAGCTCAATTTCGGGTCTCACAGTATCTGAACACTTATGTGAATAAGGTATTTCTGTTATTTATTTTTAATTCATTTTCAAAAAAATCCTTCATTCCAGGTGACTGCCTCATGAAGCTGGTTGAGAGAATGCCAAGAGTTTGCAAAGCTGTCAACAAGGCAAAGGGTGGCTACGAATCTCAAATATAACATATATTTTGATTTGTTTAACACTTTTTTGGTTACTACATGATTCCATATGTGTTATTTCATAGTTTTGATGTTTTCAGTATTATTCTACAATGTAGAAGAAAGTAAAAAATAAAGAGTTTCTCTCTTTTATATATATACATAGACATTGCGTAAACAATGTTTTAGGGGGTGCACCCTCATCCCCCCTACTTCCCGCGGCTATGGAGAGGTGCAGGTGTGATGGAGTAAAGGAGGAAGAGGAGAAGTCAGGGAGGGTGAAGGAGATGGGAATCGAGGGGGAGGTGGATGAGGTCGTTTTGGAGTACGATAAATACTACAAGGACACAGCTGGATGAGACACCATACCCAGTCCAAAAATACCACCCCACTCTGACGCACAAACACACACACACACACACACACACACACACACACACACACACACACACACACACACACACACACACACACACACACACACACACACACACACACACACACACACACACACACACACACACACACACACACACACACACACACACACACACAGCACAGTGGGCAGGAGGACAGGAAAAGCCTGGTCCATTTACTCATCATCCTTATCGAGCTAATCTGTGGCACAGCCATTACTGCCACACTCTACCCATAACACTGTCTCTGGATGCCACCAAAATGGCACTCCATTCCCTATATAGCACACGTCTTCAGACCAGGGCCCATAGGGATCTGGTCAAAAGTAGTGCAGTAGGTGGGGAATAGGGTGTCATTTGGGGCACAGACCCTGCCAGAACCAGGTGGATCAGATCACATTTCCTTGATTCGTAATGGGATGGACCCAGCAGTGTTCACCATGTCCTGGATAAAAGCCTTGGGGCTTTTTACCAAACTAAGTCCCCAGGAGTTATAGGGATTATTCTGGATCTGTAAGAGCTCATCTAATGGGAAAGGGTGTGTGGACAGGATTCATACAGGGTAGCGCCAGAGCACTATATTGAGAATATCCAAATGTGAGGCTGTAAGTAGCTCTATCCATGGGTAATGGGGTTATCATTGAGCTTCTAATATAATCCTGATGGATGTTGAGTAGGTGGTTTTTGTGTGTTATGTTATGCCAGAGTTGCATTATGTGATGGGACATTGAGAAAGAATTGGAGCGTATTGACAATCAGTCAGTCAGTCAGTCAAGCAGAGAGTCAGTCAGTCGGTCAAACAGAGAGTCAGTCAGTAAGTCAATCAGTCAGTCACTTAGTCCAAAATGGTCCGTGTGTGTCTTTTGCTTGATGAGTGCAGCTGCATCCCACATGAAAAAAATATTATATTAAACTATGGTATAAACCTACAGTAGTCAATGTAGTGTTTTTGTAGACTTTACTGTAGTGTTTTTGTTTTATTATCTTTGACCTAGAAGTGGAGGATTTCTCCTTCAGAAAATCTACTGGAGAAATTCTAAAATAACAAATGTTCCATAACCTGTAGGTAGGTATGGCTGGATATAGGGTCTATAATTGGTTTCTCACTTATTGGTGGCAAAAATTGCAATATGGGGGAGGGGAATGGGAAGGGTATATGCTAATGAAATGCTGTAGTATTTCCTAAAGTTAGAGAAGTGTTTGGTTTTCTGGACAATACTGTAGTATTTTCTACAGTGTTTTTTGTCATCTGGATAATACTGTAGAACTTACTACAATATACTACAACATTCCATTCTACAGAAAGTACTATGATCGAGGGATACTACCGTGTGTAGCATAGTATTCTAAATTATACTACAGTTTACTATAGAATTATATAGTAAGTACTGTAGTATTCTATAGTGTACTGTAGTGTTTATTCATGTGGGATGGTAGCCACCATCTTGCTTTCCCATATTACTGTCATGTTATGGTGCAGAAGAACAACAACTGTAACATGAGGGGACAGAGCATATTTCTGACTGTGGAGAATGTAAAAAAAACACACAGAAGACAATGACCTCAGGTCTAGGCCAACTGGCTCTGACAGCATACTTAACTGTCTAATTGAAAAGAGCAGTAGATGAGTTCTGACCCACATTGACTGGTTTTATGTATCCACTTAAGGTCTCATCATGGGGTTTGAATAATGATGCCGGTTAAGGAACACACACGCACATGAATACACACACCACCTCGATCCCTCCAAGATCTCAATCCCTCCACCTAATCATTTGGCAGTGCACTCTGCTTTCCAGAGCAGGGCTGTGAAACCGGGAGGCCCCCAGGCTCATAAAAGCAGATTTGTGATTTTGCTGTGAGCCAGAAACTGCAGCCACTGTTAAACAGAGAGGAAAGAAGAGTTTTTACTGTCTGAAGCATTAGAGCCGTACCTCTACCAAAATGAAAACAATTATAGTCCCACTCCCTCCCTCAGTACTGACAAACACTCTTTCTGCTCTGTGAAATGGCTCCTGGACAATACAGTGGAAACAGAGCAATAAACATTCCTCACCAGAGCGGGTTTATGAGAAAACGTTAACCAGGCGGTACCTAGTGATACGGCTCCCAAAAAACAACTACAACTAGAAATAGTGGAGAATTTTTTTTTTAAAGGTGGTTGACAAAAAACAAAGCCCGGGCACTTTTACTGTCTTTGTGTGTCGGTGTGTGCGTGTGTGTGTGTGGATACGCGCATTTTGGGAATTGTACTCAATCCCCAGGAGTCTGCAGAGAAGTTGACTTCATTTACATGGAATCGATCCCCGAAGAGAGCTGTGACGGGGTCAAAATAAGTTCCATCATCTCCTCTTCACCTCCTGTTGTTCCTCCAGGGGAAAAATACAGTATGCTTAACTAAACCCCATCATACACACAGAGTAGAGAATTGTATGACACACAACACAGCCCAGTCACTACACGTGATCCGGTAATGGTGTCAGCCTCGACGCTGTGAGAGAATAAATAACACACTGTCCATGGCATCCATCTCTTCTGTTCAAGCTAAGACTGCTTTCAGAATGTATAAAAGTCCACAAGAATTTCTAAATACAAAAGCATGCCTGTCCTCCAAGGGATATTATCGAGAGGATGAAAGAGGGAAAGAGAGGCAGGGGAAACAGGGATGGGGAGGGAAGAGAATGTCCTGAGAATGGTACTGCAAGCCTTATCCAGGGCCAGAGAGCAAGAGAGTGTCAGTGGAGTTTGTTGAAACATCTGGGAGTCATCAGGAATAAAGAGAGTAGAACACTGGACTCAGCTGTTTCACCATGTTCCTCTCTCTGTCTCTCTGTCTCTCTCTCTCTCTCTCTCTCTCTCTCTCTCTCTCTCTCTCTCTCTCGCTCTCTCTCCCTACTTCTTTGCTCGCCTGCTTCATATCGACCCAACACCTCCCCATGCGGGCTGGGGGCTTACAGTGACCTTACAGAGTCCGACAGGAAGTGGAGAAAGAGAGAGAGAGAGGAAGAAAAGAGAGAAAGAGGGGAAGAAAGAGCTAGAGAGAGGAAGAGAGAATGTGAGAGAGGAAGAAGAGAGAGATGGGGGGGGGGCTGAGAGAAGAAGTCACAGACCACAGGCCCTGGTATCTCCCAATCCCATTGACCTATACTGAAAGGGTCAAACTGTGTGAAAAACCAGGAGAGCGGGCCATGTTGTTATGAAACCATTAACTAGCCTGCTAATATTGGTGCACTCACTAAGTCGAGGGTCTTAGGCCTAGTTAACTGGTCTGTAACCTGATTAAAGACTTGATTGTGATTGTGTGTTTTGGATAAGCTGCTTGACCCAGCTGTGCTTCAGATTCAGCTCACAGACGGATGGCCTGACATTCACCTGTAGAATTCTCTGATACAGAGCAGAAATGGTTCCTCCTATTAAGGGAAGTGGTCCAGATCCTGAGGTAGTATAGCATCCCCAAACCATTCAACTACCACCACCATGCTTGACTGTTGGTATGAGCTTCTTACTGTGGAATGCAGTGTTTGGTTTTCGCCAGACATAATGGGACCCATGTCGTTCAACAAGTTGACTCAAGCCCCTGAATGATCATCAAGACTCTTGGAAGAATGTTCTATGGACGACATGGGTTCCATTATGCCTGGCGAAAACCAAACACTGCATTCCACAGTAAGAAGCTCATACCAACAGTCAAGCATGGTGGTGGTAGTGTGATGGTTTGAGGTCAGCATGGTGGTGGTAGTGTGATGGTTTGGTGTCAGCATGGTGGTGGTAGTGTGATGGTTTGGGGTCAGCATGGTGGTGGTAGTGTGATGGTTTGGGGTCATCATGGTGGTGGTAGTGTGATGGTTTGACATCAGCATGGGGGTGGTAGTGTGATGGTTTGGGGTCAGCATGGGGGTGGTAGTGTGATGGTTTGGGGTCAGCATGGTGGTGGTAGTGTGATGGTTTGGGGTCAGCATGGTGGTGGTAGTGTGATGGCTTGGGGATGCTTTGCTGCCTCAAGACCTGGACCACTTGCCTTAATAGAAGGAGCCATGAATTCTGCTCTGTATCAGAGAATTCTACAGGAGAATGTCAGGCCATCCGTCTGTGAGCTGAAGCTGAAGTGTAGCTGGGTCATGCAACAAGACACTGATACAAAACACACTGTCAAGGCTACATGCAAATGTCTAAAAAGCAACAAATTTGAAGTTTTGGAATGGCCTAGTCAAAGTCCAGACCTAATCCCAATAGAGACGGTGTGGCAGGTCTTTAAACGAGCAGTTCATGCTTGAAAACCCACAAATGTCGCTGAGTTAAAGCTGTTCTGCATGAAAGAGTGGGCCAAAAGTTATCCACAGAGACGTGAGAGACTGATCAACAACCACAGGAGGCATTCGGCTGCAGTCATTACAGCTGAAGGTGGTACAACCAGTTACTGAATGTAAAAGGGCAATTACTTTTTCACACAGGGGCATTGGGTGTTGTATAACTGTTTAGGAAATAAATCAAATAAGTATGTAATTGTTTTCTCGGGTTCCCTTTATCTAACATTAGGTTTTGGTTGAAGCTCTGATAACATTCAGTATGAAACATATGCAACAGTAGAGTAAATTAGAAAGGGGGTAAATACTTTTTCTCAGCACTGTATGTGAACAATCAGCGAATGTGTTGAATGTGCACGGGCCCAGGGAGACCGTCACCTTACGTTGGTCCAGGGGCCCAGGGAGACCGTCACCTTACGTTGGTCCAGGGGCCCAGGGAGACTGTCACCTTACGTTGGTCCAGGGGCCCAGGGAGACCATCACCTTACATTGGTCCAGGGGCCCAGGGAGACCGTCACCTTACGTTGGTCCAGGGGCCCAGGGAGACCGTCACCTTACCTTGGTCCAGGAGCCCAGGGAGACCGTCACCTTACGTTGGTCCAGGGGCCCAGGGAGACCGTCACCTTACATTGGTCCAGGGGCCCAGGGAGACCGTCACCTTACGTTGGTCCAGGGGCCCAGGGAGACCGTCACCTTACCTTGGTCCAGGGGCCCAGGGAGACCGTCACCTTACGTTGGTCCAGGGGCCCAGGGAGACCGTCACCTTACGTTGGTCCAGGGGCCCAGGGAGACCGTCACCTTACGTTGGTCCAGGGGCCCAGGGAGACCGTCACCTTACGTTGGTCCAGGGGCCCAGGGAGACCGTCACCTTACGTTGGTCCAGGCGCCCAGGGAGACCGTCACCTTACGTTGGTCCAGGGGCCCAGGGAGACCGTCACCTTACCTTGGTCCAGGGGCCCAGGGAGACCGTCACCTTACGTTGGTCCAGGGGCCCAGGGAGACCGTCACCTTACGTTGGTCCAGGGGCCCAGGGAGACTGTCACCTTACGTTGGTCCAGGGGCCCAGGGAGACCGTCACCTTACGTTAGTCCAGGGACCTAGAGAGACCGTCACCTTACGTTGATCCAGGGGCCCAGGGAGACTGTCACCTTACGTTGGTCCACGGGCCCAGGGAGACCGTCACCTTACGTTGGTCCAGGGGCCCAGAGAGACTGTCACCTTAGGTTGGTCCAGGGGCCCAGGGAGACCGTCACCGTACGTTGGTCCAGGGGCCCAGAGAGACCGTCACCTTACGTTGGTCCAGGGGCCCAGGGAGACCGTCACCTTACGTTGGTCCAGGGGCCCAGGGAGACCGTCACCGTAAGTTGGTCCAGGGGCCCAGAAAGACCGTCACCTTACACTGGTCCAGGGGCCCAGGGAGACCGTCACCTTACGTTGGTCCAGGGGCCCAGGGAGACCGTCACCTTACGTTGGTCCAGGGGCCGAGGGAGACCGTCACCTTACGTTGGTCCAGGGGCCCAGGGAGACCATCACCTTACGTTGGTCCAGGGGCCCAGGGAGACCATCACCTTACGTTGGTCCAGGGGCCCAGGGAGACCGTCACCTTACGTTGGTCCACGGGCCCAGGGAGACCGTCACCTTACATTGGACCAGGGGCCTAGAGAGACCGTCACCTTAGGTTGGTCCAGGGGCCCAGGGAGACCGTCACCGTAAGTTGGTCCAGGGGCCCAGAAAGACCGTCACCTTACATTGGTCCAGGGGCCCAGGGAGAGCGTCACCGTAAGTTGGTCCAGGGGCCCAGAAAGACCGTCACCTTACGTTGGTCCAGGGGCCGAGGGAGACCGTCACCTTACGTTGGTCCAGGGGCCCAGGGAGACCCACACCTTACGTTGGTCCAAGGGGGCCAGGGAGACCGTCACCTTACGTTGGTCCAGGGGCCCAGGGAGACCGTCACCTTACGTTGGTCCAGGCGCCCAGGGAGACCGTCACCTTACGTTGGTCCAGGGGCCCAGGGAGACCGTCACCTTACGTTGGTCCAGGGGCCCAGGGAGACCGTCACCTTACGTTGGTCCAGGGGCCCAGGGAGACCGTCACCTTACGTTGGTCCAGGGGCCCAGGGAGACCGTCACCTTACAATGGTCCAGGGGCCCAGGGAGACAGTCACCTTACGTTGGTCCAGGGGCCCAGGGAGACCGTCACCGTAAGTTGGTCCAGGGGCCCAGAAAGACCGCCACCTTACGTTGGTCCAGGGGCCCAGGGAGACCGTCACCTTACGTTGGTCCAGGCACCCAGGGAGACCGTCATCTTACGTTGGTCCAGGGGCCCGGGGAGACCGTCACCTTACGTTGGTCCAGGGGCCCAGGGAGACCGTCACCGTATGTTGGTCCAGGGGCCCAGAAAGACCGTCACCTTACATTGGTCCAGGGGCCCAGGGAGACCGTCACCTTACGTTGGTCCAGGGGCCCAGGGAGACCGTCACCTTACGTTGGTCCAGGGGCCCAGGGAGACCGTCACCTTACGTTGGTCCAGGGGCCCAGGGAGACCGTCACCTTACGTTGGTCCAGGGGCCGAGGGAGACCGTCACCTTACGTTGGTCCAGGGGCCCAGGGAGACCATCACCTTACGTTGGTCCAGGGGCCCAGGGAGACCGTCACCTTACGTTGGTCCAGGGGCCCAGGGAGACCGTCACCTTACGTTGGTCCACGGGCCCAGGGAGACCGTCACCTTACGTTGGACCAGGGGCCTAGAGAGACCGTCACCTTAGGTTGGTCCAGGGGCCCAGGGAGACCGTCACCGTAAGTTGGTCCAGGGGCCCAGAAAGACCGTCACCTTACATTGGTCCAGGGGCCCAGGGAGAGCGTCACCGTAAGTTGGTCCAGGGGCCCAGAAAGACCGTCACCTTACGTTGGTCCAGGGGCCGAGGGAGACCGTCACCTTACGTTGGTCCAGGGGCCCAGGGAGACCCACACCTTACGTTGGTCCAGGGGCCAGGGAGACCGTCACCTTACGTTGGTCCAGGGGCCCAGGGAGACCGTCACCTTACGTTGGTCCAGGGGCCCAGGGAGACCGTCACCTTACGTTGGTCCAGGGGCCCAGGGAGACCGTCACCTTACGTTGGTCCAGGGGCCCAGGGAGACCGTCACCTTACGTTGGTCCAGGGGCCCAGGGAGACCGTCACCTTACGTTGGTCCAGGGGCCCAGGGAGACCGTCACCTTACGTTGGTCCAGGGGCCCAGGGAGACCGTCACCACGTTGGTCCAGGCGCCCAGGGAGACCGTCACCTTACATTGGTCCAGGGGCCCGGGAGACCGTCACCCACGTTGGTCCAGGGGCCCAGGGAGACCGTCACGTATGTTGGTCCAGGGGCCCAGAAAGACCGTCACCTTACATTGGTCCAGGGGCCCAGGGAGACCGTCACCTTACGTTGGTCCAGGGGCCCAGGGAGACCGTCACCTTACGTTGGTCCAGGGGCCCAGGGAGACCGTCACCTTACGTTGGTCCAGGGGCCCAGGGAGACCGTCACCTTACGTTGGTCCAGGGGCCCAGGGAGACCGTTGGTCAGGGAGACCGTCACCTTACATTGGTCCAGGGGCCCAGGGAGACCGTCACCTTACGTTGGTCCAGGAGCCCAGGGAGGTCACCACGTTGGTCCAGGGGCCCAGGGAGACCGTCACCTTACGTTGGTCCAGGGGCCCAGGGAGACCGTCACCTTACGTTGGTCCAGGGGCCCAGGGAGACCGTCACCTTACGTTGGTCCAGGGGCCCAGGGAGACCGTCACCTTACGTTGGTCCAGGGGCCCAGGGAGGACGTTTGTCCAGGGGCCCAGGGAGACCGTCACCTTACCTTGGTCCAGGAGCCCAGGGAGACCGTCACCGTTACGTTGGTCCAGGGGCCCAGGGAGACGTTGGTCCAGGGGCCCAGGGAGACCGTCACCTTACGTTGGTCCAGGGGCCCAGGGAGACCGTCACCTTACGTTGGTCCAGGGGCCCAGGGAGACCGTCACCTTACGTTAGTCCAGGGGCCTAGAGAGACCGTCACCTTACGTTGGTCCAGGGGCCCAGGAGACCGTCACCTTACGTTGGTCCACGGGCCCAGGGAGACCGTCACCTTATGTTGGTCCAGGGGCCTAGAGAGACCGTCACCTTAGGTTGGTCCAGGGGCCCAGGGAGACCGTCACCGTACTTTGGTCCAGGAGCCAAGGGAGACCGTCACCTTATGTTGGTCCAGGGGCCCAGGGAGACCGTCACCTTAGGTTGGTCCAGGGGCCCAGGGAGACCGTCACCGTACTTTGGTCCACGGGCCCAGGGAGACCGTCACCTTACGTTGGTCCACGGGCCCAGGGAGACCGTCACCTTACGTTGGTCCAGGGGCCTAGAGAGACCGTCACCTTAGGTTGGTCCAGGGTCCCAGGGAGACCGTCACCGTACTTTGGTCCAGGGGCCCAGAGAGACCGTCACCTTACGTTGGTCCAGGGGCCCAGGGAGACCGTCACCTTACATTGGTCCAGGGGCCCAGGGAGACCGTCACCTTACGTTGGTCCAGGCGCCCAGGGAGACCGTCACCTTACGTTTGTCCAGGGGCCCAGAAAGACCGCCACCTTACCTTGGTCCAGGAGCCCAGGGAGACCGTCACCTTACGTTGGTCCAGGCACCCAGGGAGACCGTCATCTTACGTTGGTCCAGGGGCCCGGGGAGACCGTCACCTTACGTTGGTCCAGGGGCCCAGGGAGACCGTCACCTTACGTTGGTCCAGGGGCCCAGGGAGACCGTCACCTTACGTTAGTCCAGGGGCCTAGAGAGACCGTCACCTTACGTTGGTCCAGGGGCCCAGGGAGACCGTCACCTTACGTTGGTCCACGGGCCCAGGGAGACCGTCACCTTACGTTGGTCCAGGGGCCTAGAGAGACCGTCACCTTAGGTTGGTCCAGGGGCCCAGGGAGACCGTCACCGTAAGTTGGTCCAGGGGCCCAGAAAGACCGTCACCTTACATTGGTCCAGGGGCCCAGGGAGACCGTCACCTTACGTTGGTCGAGGGGGCCAGGGAGACCGTCACCTTACGTTGGTCCAGGGGCCGAGGGAGACTGTCACCTTACGTTGGTCCAGGGGCCCAGGGAGACCGTCACCTTACGTTGGTCCACGGGCCCAGGGAGACCGTCACCTTACGTTGGACCAGGGGCCTAGAGAGACCGTCACCTTAGGTTGGTCCAGGGGCCCAGGGAGACCGTCACCGTAAGTTGGTCCAGGGGCCCAGAAAGACCGTCACCTTACATTGGTCCAGGGGCCCAGGGAGAGCGTCACCGTAAGTTGGTCCAGGGGCCCAGGAGACCGTCACCTTACGTTGGTCCAGGGGCCGAGGGAGACCGTCACCTTACGTTGGTCCAGGGGCCCAGGGAGACCCACACCTTACGTTGGTCCAGGGGCCAGGGAGACCGTCACCTTACGTTGGTCCAGGGGCCCAGGGAGACCGTCACCTTACGTTGGTCCAGGGGCCCAGGGAGACCGTCACCTTACGTTGGTCCAGGGGCCCAGGGAGACCGTCACCTTACGTTGGTCCAGGGGCCCAGGGAGACCGTCACCTTACGTTGGTCCAGGGGCCCAGGGAGACCGTCACCTTACGTTGGTCCAGGGGCCCAGGGAGACCGTCACCTTAAGTTGGTCCAGGGGCCCAGGGAGACCGTCACCTTACGTTGGTCCAGGCGCCCAGGGAGACCGTCACCTTACATTGGTCCAGGGGCCCGGGGAGACCGTCACCTTACGTTGGTCCAGGGGCCCAGGGAGACCGTCACCGTATGTTGGTCCAGGGGCCCAGAAAGACCGTCACCTTACATTGGTCCAGGGGCCCAGGGAGACGTTGGTCCAGGGGCCCAGCGAGACCGTCACCTTACGTTGGTCCAGGGGCCCAGGGAGACCGTCACCTTACGTTGGTCCAGGGGCCCAGGGAGACCGTCACCTTAAGTTGGTCCAGGGGCCCAGGGAGACCGTCACCTTACGTTGGTCCAGGCGCCCAGGGAGACCGTCACCTTACATTGGTCCAGGGGCCCAGGGAGACCGTCACCTTACCTTGGTCCAGGAGCCCAGGGAGACCGTCACCTTACGTTGGTCCAGGGGCCCAGGGAGACCGTCACCTTACGTTGGTCCAGGGGCCCAGGGAGACCGTCACCTTACGTTGGTCCAGGGGCCCAGGGAGACCGTCACCTTACGTTGGTCCAGGGGCCCAGGGAGACCGTCACCTTACGTTGGTCCAGGCGCCCAGGGAGACCGTCACCTTACGTTTGTCCAGGGGCCCAGGGAGACCGTCACCTTACCTTGGTCCAGGAGCCCAGGGAGACCGTCACCGTACGTTGGTCCAGGGGCCCAGGGAGACCGTCACGTACGTTGGTCCAGGGGCCCAGGGAGACCGTCACCTTACGTTGGTCCAGGGGCCCAGGGAGACCGTCACCTTACGTTGGTCCAGGGGCCCAGGGAGACCGTCACCTTACGTTAGTCCAGGGGCCTAGAGAGACCGTCACCTTAGGTTGGTCCAGGGGCCCAGGGAGACCGTCACCGTAAGTTGGTCCAGGGGCCCAGAAAGACCGTCACCTTACATTGGTCCAGGGGCCCAGGGAGAGCGTCACCGTAAGTTGGTCCAGGGGCCCAGAAAGACCGTCACCTTACGTTGGTCCAGGGGCCGAGGGAGACCGTCACCTTACGTTGGTCCAGGGGCCCAGGGAGACCCACACCTTACGTTGGTCCAAGGGGGCCAGGGAGACCGTCACCTTACGTTGGTCCAGGGGCCCAGGGAGACCGTCACCGTACTTTGGTCCACGGGCCCAGGGAGACCGTCACCTTACGTTGGTCCACGGGCCCAGGGAGACCGTCACCTTACGTTGGTCCAGGGGCCTAGAGAGACCGTCACCTTACGTTGGTCCAGGGTCCCAGGGAGACCGTCACCGTACTTTGGTCCAGGGGCCCAGAGAGACCGTCACCTTACGTTGGTCCAGGGGCCCTGGGACACCGTCACCTTACATTGGTCCAGGGGCCCAGGGAGACCGTACCTTACGTTGGTCCAGGGGCCCAGGGAGACTCCACACCTTACGTTGGTCCAGGGGCCCAGGGAGACTCCACACCTTACGTTGGTCCAGGGGTCCAGGGAGACCGTCACCTTACGTTGGTCCAGGGGCCCAGGGAGACCGTCACCTTACGTTGGTCCAGGGGCCCAGGGAGACCGTCACCTTACATTGGACCAGGGGCCTAGAGAGAACATCACCTTAGGTTGGTCCAGGGGCCCAGGGAGACCGTCACCGTAAGTTGGTCCAGGGGCCCAGAAAGACCGTCACCTTACATTGGTCCAGGGGCCCAGGGAGACCGTCACCTTACGTTGGTCCAGGGGCCCAGGGAGACCGTCACCTTACCTTGGTCCAGGAGCCCAGGGAGACCGTCACCTTACGTTGGTCCAGGGGCCCAGGGAGACCGTCACCTTACGTTGGTCGAGGGGGCCAGGGAGACCGTCACCTTACGTTGGTCCAGGGGCCGAGGGAGACTGTCACCTTACGTTGGTCCAGGGGCCCAGGGAGACCGTCACCTTACGTTGGTCCACGGGCCCAGGGAGACCGTCACCTTACGTTGGACCAGGGGCCTAGAGAGACCGTCACCTTAGGTTGGTCCAGGGGCCCAGGGAGACCGTCACCGTAAGTTGGTCCAGGGGCCCAGAAAGACCGTCACCTTACATTGGTCCAGGGGCCCAGGGAGAGGTCACCGAGTTGGTCCAGGGCCCAGAAAGACCGTCACCTTACGTTGGTCCAGGGGCCGAGGGAGACCGTCACCTTACGTTGGTCCAGGGGCCCAGGGAGACCCACACCTTACGTTGGTCCAGGGGCCAGGGAGACCGTCACCTTACGTTGGTCGAGGGGGCCAGGGAGACCGTCACCTTACGTTGGTCCAGGGGCCGAGGGAGACTGTCACCTTACGTTGGTCCAGGGGCCCAGGGAGATCCACACCTTACGTTGGTCCAGGGGGCCAGGGAGACCGTCACCTTACGTTGGTCCAGGGGCCCAGGGAGACCGTCACCTTACGTTGGTCCAGGGGCCCAGGGAGACCGTCACCTTACGTTGGTCCAGGCGCCCAGGGAGACTGTCACCTTACGTTGGTCCAGGGGCCCAGGGAGACCGTCACCTTACCTTGTTCCAGGGGCCCAGAGAGACCGTCACCTTACGTTGGTCCAGGGGCCCTGGGAGACCGTCACCTTACATTGGTCCAGGGGCCCAGAGAGACCGTCACCTTACGTTGGTCCAGGGGCCCTGGGAGACCGTCACCTTACATTGGTCCAGGGGCCCAGGGAGACCGTCACCTTACGTTGGTCCAGGGGCCCAGGGAGACTCCACACCTTACGTTGGTCCAGGGGCCCAGGGAGACTCCACACCTTACGTTGGTCCAGGGGCCCAGGGAGACCGTCACCTTACGTTGGTCCAGGGGCCCAGGGAGACCCTCACCTTACGTTGGTCCAGGGGCCCAGGGAGACCGTCACCTTACGTTGGTCCAGGGGCCCAGGGAGACCGTCACCTTAAGTTGGTCCAGGGGCCCAGGGAGACCGTCACCTTACGTTGGTCCAGGCGCCCAGGGAGACCGTCACCTTACATTGGTCCAGGGGCCCGGGGAGACCGTCACCTTACGTTGGTCCAGGGGCCCAGGGAGACCGTCACCGTATGTTGGTCCAGGGGCCCAGAAAGACCGTCACCTTACATTGGTCCAGGGGCCCAGGGAGACCGTCACCTTACGTTGGTCCAGGGGCCCAGCGAGACCGTCACCTTACGTTGGTCCAGGGGCCCAGGGAGACCGTCACCTTACGTTGGTCCAGGGGCCCAGGGAGACCGTCACCTTAAGTTGGTCCAGGGGCCCAGGGAGACCGTCACCTTACGTTGGTCCAGGCGCCCAGGGAGACCGTCACCTTACATTGGTCCAGGGGCCCAGGGAGACCGTCACCTTACCTTGGTCCAGGAGCCCAGGGAGACCGTCACCTTACGTTGGTCCAGGGGCCCAGGGAGACCGTCACCTTACGTTGGTCCAGGGGCCCAGGGAGACCGTCACCTTACGTTGGTCCAGGGGCCCAGGGAGACCGTCACCTTACGTTGGTCCAGGGGCCCAGGGAGACCGTCACCTTACGTTGGTCCAGGCGCCCAGGGAGACCGTCACCTTACGTTTGTCCAGGGGCCCAGGGAGACCGTCACCTTACCTTGGTCCAGGAGCCCAGGGAGACCGTCACCGTACGTTGGTCCAGGGGCCCAGGGAGACCGTCACGTACGTTGGTCCAGGGGCCCAGGGAGACCGTCACCTTACGTTGGTCCAGGGGCCCAGGGAGACCGTCACCTTACGTTGGTCCAGGGGCCCAGGGAGACCGTCACCTTACGTTAGTCCAGGGGCCTAGAGAGACCGTCACCTTACGTTGGTCCAGGGGCCCAGGGAGACCGTCACCTTACGTTGGTCCACGGGCCCAGGGAGACCGTCACCTTACGTTGGTCCAGGGGCCCTACCTTAGGTTGGTCCAGGGGCCCAGGAGAGTCACCGTACTTTGGTCCAGGAGCCAAGGGAGACCGTCACCTTATGTTGGTCCAGGGGCCCAGGGAGACCGTCACCTTAGGTTGGTCCAGGGGCCCAGGGAGACCGTCACCGTACTTTGGTCCACGGGCCCAGGGAGACCGTCACCTTACGTTGGTCCACGGGCCCAGGGAGACCGTCACCTTACGTTGGTCCAGGGGCCTAGAGAGACCGTCACCTTAGGTTGGTCCAGGGTCCCAGGGAGACCGTCACCGTACTTTGGTCCAGGGGCCCAGAGAGACCGTCACCTTACGTTGGTCCAGGGGCCCTGGGACACCGTCACCTTACATTGGTCCAGGGGCCCAGGGAGACCGTACCTTACGTTGGTCCAGGGGCCCAGGGAGACTCCACACCTTACGTTGGTCCAGGGGCCCAGGGAGACTCCACACCTTACGTTGGTCCAGGGGCCCAGGGAGACCGTCACCTTACGTTGGTCCAGGGGCCCAGGGAGACCGTCACCTTACGTTGGTCCAGGGGCCCAGGGAGACCGTCACCTTACATTGGACCAGGGGCCTAGAGAGAACATCACCTTAGGTTGGTCCAGGGGCCCAGGGAGACCGTCACCGTAAGTTGGTCCAGGGGCCCAGAAAGACCGTCACCTTACATTGGTCCAGGGGCCCAGGGAGACCGTCACCTTACGTTGGTCGAGGGGGCCAGGGAGACCGTCACCTTACGTTGGTCCAGGGGCCGAGGGAGACTGTCACCTTACGTTGGTCCAGGGGCCCAGGGAGATCCACACCTTACGTTGGTCCAGGGGGCCAGGGAGACCGTCACCTTACGTTGGTCCAGGGGCCCAGGGAGACCGTCACCTTACGTTGGTCCAGGGGCCCAGGGAGACCGTCACCTTACGTTGGTCCAGGCGCCCAGGGAGACCGTCACCTTACGTTGGTCCAGGGGCCCAGGGAGACCGTCACCTTACCTTGTTCCAGGGGCCCAGAGAGACCGTCACCTTACGTTGGTCCAGGGGCCCTGGGAGACCGTCACCTTACATTGGTCCAGGGGCCCAGAGAGACCGTCACCTTACGTTGGTCCAGGGGCCCTGGGAGACCGTCACCTTACATTGGTCCAGGGGCCCAGGGAGACCGTCACCTTACGTTGGTCCAGGGGCCCAGGGAGACTCCACACCTTACGTTGGTCCAGGGGCCCAGGGAGACTCCACACCTTACGTTGGTCCAGGGGCCCAGGGAGACCGTCACCTTACGTTGGTCCAGGGGCCCAGGGAGACCCTCACCTTACGTTGGTCCAGGGGCCCAGGGAGACCGTCACCTTACGTTGGTCCAGGCGCCCAGGGAGACCGTCACCTTACGTTTGTCCAGGGGCCCAGGGAGACCGTCACCTTACCTTGGTCCAGGGGCCCAGGGAGACCGTCACCTTACGTTGGTCCAGGGGCCCAGGGAGACCCTCACCTTACGTTGGTCCAGGGGCCCAGGGAGACCGTCACCTTACGTTGGTCCAGGCGCCCAGGGAGACCGTCACCTTACGTTTGTCCAGGGGCCCAGGGAGACCGTCACCTTACCTTGGTCCAGGAGCCCAGGGAGACCGTCACCTTACGTTGGTCCAGGGGCCCAGGGAGACCGTCACCTTAAGTTGGTCCAGGGGCCCAGGGAGACCGTGACCTTACCTTGGTCCAGGAGCCCAGGGAGACCGTCACCTTACGTTGGTCCAGGGGCCCAGGGAGACTCCACACCTTACGTTGGTCCAGGGGCCCAGGGAGACCGTCACCTTACGTTGGTCCAGGGCCCCAGGGAGACCGTCACCTTACGTTGGTCCAGGGGCCCAGGGAGACTCCACACCTTACGTTGGTCCAGGGGCCCAGGGAGACCGTCACCTTACGTTGGTCCAGGGCCCCAGGGAGACCGTCACCTTACGTTGGTCCAGGCGCCCAGGGAGACCGTCACCTTACGTTTGTCCAGGGGCCCAGGGAGACCGTCACCTTACCTTGGTCCAGGAGCCCAGGGAGACCGTCACCGTACGTTGGTCCAGGGGCCCAGGGAGACCGTCACGTACGTTGGTCCAGGGGCCCAGGGAGACCGTCACCTTACGTTGGTCCAGGGGCCCAGGGAGACCGTCACCTTACATTGGACCAGGGGCCTAGAGAGAACATCACCTTAGGTTGGTCCAGGGGCCCAGGGAGACCGTCACCGTAAGTTGGTCCAGGGGCCCAGAAAGACCGTCACCTTACATTGGTCCAGGGGCCCAGGGAGACCGTCACCTTACGTTGGTCGAGGGGGCCAGGGAGACCGTCACCTTACGTTGGTCCAGGGGCCGAGGGAGACTGTCACCTTACGTTGGTCCAGGGGCCCAGGGAGATCCACACCTTACGTTGGTCCAGGGGCCAGGGAGACCGTCACCTTACGTTGGTCCAGGGGCCCAGGGAGACCGTCACCTTACGTTGGTCCAGGGGCCCAGGGAGACCGTCACCTTACGTTGGTCCAGGCGCCCAGGGAGACCGTCACCTTACGTTGGTCCAGGGGCCCAGGGAGACCGTCACCTTACCTTGTTCCAGGGGCCCAGAGAGACCGTCACCTTACGTTGGTCCAGGGGCCCTGGGAGACCGTCACCTTACATTGGTCCAGGGGCCCAGAGAGACCGTCACCTTACGTTGGTCCAGGGGCCCTGGGAGACCGTCACCTTACATTGGTCCAGGGGCCCAGGGAGACCGTCACCTTACGTTGGTCCAGGGGCCCAGGGAGACTCCACACCTTACGTTGGTCCAGGGGCCCAGGGAGACTCACCTTACGTTGGTCCAGGGGCCCAGGGAGACCGTCACCTTACGTTGGTCCAGGGGCCCAGGGAGACCCTCACCTTACGTTGGTCCAGGGGCCCAGGGAGACCGTCACCTTACGTTGGTCCAGGCGCCCAGGGAGACCGTCACCTTACGTTTGTCCAGGGGCCCAGGGAGACCGTCACCTTACCTTGGTCCAGGAGCCCAGGGAGACCGTCACCTTACGTTGGTCCAGGGGCCCAGGGAGACCGTCACCTTAAGTTGGTCCAGGGGCCCAGGGAGACCGTGACCTTACCTTGGTCCAGGAGCCCAGGGAGACCGTCACCTTACGTTGGTCCAGGGGCCCAGGGAGACTCCACACCTTACGTTGGTCCAGGGGCCCAGGGAGACCGTCACCTTACGTTGGTCCAGGGCCCCAGGGAGACCGTCACCTTACGTTGGTCCAGGGGCCCAGGGAGACTCCACACCTTACGTTGGTCCAGGGGCCCAGGGAGACCGTCACCTTACGTTGGTCCAGGGCCCCAGGGAGGGCCCAGGCGGGAGACCGTCACCACGTTTGTCCAGGGGCCCAGGGAGACCGTCACCACCTTGGTCCAGGGGACCGTCACCTTACGTTGGTCCAGGGGCCCAGGGAGACCGTCACCTTACGTTGGTCCAGGGGCCCAGGGAGACCGTCACCTTACGTTGGTCCAGGGGCCCAGGGAGACCGTCACCTTACGTTGGTCCAGGGGCCCAGGGAGACCGTCACCTTACGTTGGTCCAGGGGCCTAGAGAGACCGTCACCTTACGTTGGTCCAGGGGCCCAGGGAGACCGTCACCTTACGTTGGTCCACGGGCCCAGGGAGACCGTCACCTTACGTTGGTCCAGGGGCCTAGAGAGACCGTCACCTTACATTGGACCAGGGGCCTAGAGAGAACATCACCTTAGGTTGGTCCAGGGGCCCAGGGAGACCGTCACCTTACGTTGGTCCACGGGCCCAGGGAGACCCACACCTTACGTTGGTCCAGGGGCCCAGAGAGACCGTCACCGTACGTTGGTCCAGGGGCCCAGAGAGACCATCACCTTACGTTTGTCCAGAGGCCCAGGGAGACCGTCACCTTACGTTGGTCCAGGGGCCCAGGGAGACCGTCACCTTACGTTGGTCCAGGGGCCCAGGGAGACCGTCACCTTACGTTAGTCCAGGGGCCTAGAGAGACCGTCACCTTACGTTGGTCCAGGGGCCCAGGGAGACCGTCACCTTACGTTGGTCAACGGGCCCAGGGAGACGTCACCTTACGTTGGTCCAGGGGCCTAGAGAGACCGTCACCTTAGGTTGGTCCAGGGGCCCAGGGAGACCGTCACCGTACTTTGGTCCAGGGGCCCAGAGAGACCATCACCTTACGTTGGTCCAGGGGCCCTGGGAGACCGTCACCTTACATTGGTCCAGGGGCCCAGGGAGACCGTCACCTTACGTTGGTCCAGGGGCCCAGGGAGACTCCACACCTTACGTTGGTCCAGGGGCCCAGGGAGACCGTCACCTTACGTTGGTCCAGGGGCCCAGGGAGACCGTCACCTTACGTTGGTCCAGGGGCCCAGGGAGACTGTCACCTTACGTTGGTCCAGGGGCCCAGGGAGACCGTCACCTTACATTGGACCAGGGGCCTAGAGAGACCGTCACCTTAGGTTGGTCCAGGGGCCCAGGGAGACCGTCACCGTAAGTTGGTCCAGGGGCCCAGAAAGACCGTCACCTTACATTGGTCCAGGGGCCCAGGGAGACCGTCACCTTACGTTGGTCCAGGGGCCCAGGGAGACCGTCACCTTACGTTGGTCCAGGGGCCGAGGGAGACCGTCACCTTACGTTGGTCCAGGGGCCCAGGGAGACCCACACCTTACGTTGGTCCAGGGGGCCAGGGAGACCGTCACCTTACGTTGGTCCAGGGGCCCAGGGAGACCGTCACCTTACGTTGGTCCAGGCGCCCAGGGAGACCGTCACGTTACGTTGGTCCAGGGGCCCAGGGAGACCGTCACCTTACGTTGGTCCAGGGGCCCAGGGAGACCGTCACCTTACGTTAGTCCAGGGGCCTAGAGAGACCGTCACCTTACGTTGGTCCAGGGGCCCAGGGAGACCGTCACCTTACGTTGGTCCACGGGCTCAGGGAGACCGTCACCTTACGTTGGTCCAGGGGCCTAGAGAGACCGTCACCTTAGGTTGGTCCAGGGGCCCAGGGAGACCGTCACCGTACTTTGGTCCAGGGGCCCAAAGAGACCGTCACCTTACGTTGGTCCAGGGGCCCTGGGAGACCGTCACCTTACATTGGTCCAGGGGCCCAGGGAGACCGTCACCTTACGTTGGTCCAGGGGCCCAGGGAGACTCCACACCTTACGTTGGTCCAGGGGCCCAGGGAGACCGTCACCTTACATTGGTCCAGGGGCCCAGGGAGACCGTCACCTTACGTTGGTCCAGGGCCCCAGAGAGACCGTCACCTTACGTTGGTCCACGGGCCCAGGGAGACCGTCACCTTACGTTGGTCCAGGGGCCTAGAGAGACCGTCACCTTAGGTTGGTCCAGGGGCCCAGGGAGACCGTCACCGTACTTTGGTCCAGGGGCCCAGAGAGACCGTCACCTTACGTTGGTCCAGGGGCCCAGAGAGACCGTCACCTTAAGTTGGTCCACGGGCCCAGGGAGACCGTCACCTTACGTTGGTCCAGGGGCCTAGAAAGACCGTCACCTTAGGTTGGTCCAGGGGCCCAGGGAGACCGTCACCTTACGTTGGTCCACGGGCCCAGGGAGACCGTCACCTTACTTTGGTCAAGGGGCCTAGAGAGACCGTCACCTTAGGTTGGTCCAGGGGCCCAGGGAGACCGTCACCGTACGTTGGTCCAGGGGCCCAGGGAGACCGTCACCTTACGTTGGTCCAGGGGCCCAGGGAGACTCCACACCTTACGTTTGTCCAGGGGCCCAGGGAGACTCCACACCTTACGTTGGTCCAGGGGCCCAGGGAGACCGTCACCTTAGGTTGGTCCAGGGGCCCAGGGAGACCATCACCGTACGTTGGTCCAGGGGCCCAGAGAGACCGTCACCTTACGTTGGTCCAGGGGCCCAGGGAGACCGTCACCTTACGTTGGTCCAGGGGCCCAGGGAGACCGTCACCTTACGTTGGTCCAGGGGACCAGGGAGACCGTCACCTTACGTTGGTCCAGGGGCCCAGGGAGACCGTCACCTTACGTTGGTCCAGGGGCCCAGGGAGACCGTCACCATACTTTGGTCCAGGGGCCCAGAGAGACCGTCACCTTAAGTTGGTCCACGGGCCCAGGGAGACCGTCACCTTACGTTGGTCCAGGGGCCTAGAAAGACCGTCACCTTAGGTTGGTCCAGGGGCCTAGAGAGACCGTCACCTTACGTTGGTCCAGGGGCCCAGGGAGACCGTCACCTTACGTTGGTCCACGGGCCCAGGGAGACCGTCACCTTACTTTGGTCAAGGGGCCTAGAGAGACCGTCACCTTAGGTTGGTCCAGGGGCCCAGGGAGACCGTCACCGTACGTTGGTCCAGGGGCCCAGGGAGACCGTCACCTTACGTTGGTCCAGGGGCCCAGGGAGACTCCACCTTACGTTTGTCCAGGGGCCCAGGGAGACTCCACACCTTACGTTGGTCCAGGGGCCCAGGGAGACCGTCACCTTAGGTTGGTCCAGGGGCCCAGGGAGACCATCACTGTACGTTGGTCCAGGGGCCCAGAGAGACCGTCACCTTACGTTGGTCCAGGGGCCCAGGGAGACCGTCACCTTACGTTGGTCCAGGGGCCCAGGGAGACCGTCACCTTACGTTGGTCCAGGGGCCCAGGGAGACCGTCACCTTACGTTGGTCCAGGGGCCCAGGGAGACCGTCACCTTACGTTGGTCCAGGGGCCCAGGGAGACTCCACACCTTACGTTGGTCCAGGGGCCCAGGGAGACCGTCGCCTTACGTTGGTCCAGGGGCCCAGGGAGACCGTCACCTTACGTTGGTCCAGGGGACCAGGGAGACCGTCACCGTACGTTGGTCCAGGGGCCCAGGGAGACCGTCGCCGTACGTTGGTCCAGGGGCCCAGGGAGACCGTCACCTTACGTTGGTCCAGGGGCCCAGGGAGACCGTCACCTTAGGTTGTCTCTCTTGACCTCTTGGTTGGCCATTCCAAGCGAATTATTGTTTGTTCAGATGGTGGCTAAACATAAAAATATACAATAAAGAAACTACAAACAAGCTAAACTAAAGATTCAAAACCAAACAAAGGCCTCATGGCCACCAAACCAACCAGCAGCTTCACGGCTTTACAAGCTGGCATTCTGACTGACGACCACCTTAAATTAGCAGCACCCGTCTCCTTATCAACCAGTCTCAGCATCTGGACGCGGTTGCTACTGCCCCCTGGGGGAATGGAGTGTGGGAGTGTGCTGTCCAAACTACCTAACCTATTCCATAACAATGTAAACTCACAAAAACACACAAAGGAGTTTCAGATTAGCCTACTGAGCTGAACTGTTGTTCACCAAATAGATTAAAACCACACACACAGACATACAAGTACCATCAGCCATGTTTCAAGCTTACCAGCTTTTGCAAAAGCTCATGGAAAAAAAGCAGTGTGTGTGCATTCCCCTCTTTACCGAGTGAGTGAGCGGAGCACTTACGAGGTCGTGCCTAAATTACAGCTTCATCTATGCATCGTCGTCACTCGCTGCTCCCTCCTCACCATTAATAATTCAAAGAATCTGCCGTTTGACGTTTAACAGCAGCACATTGCCATAGATGGCTGCAGCGCAGGTCGGTTTATAGCATGTAATTGGAAACATGTCTGCCCTGCTGTTTCCTGTGTGGCAGCGGTCTGATGGTCTGGGCAGCGGGCACGATGTGGACCAAGCCCTGCACCGACACTCACAGGGTTATTGCCAATGTTACACAGCCCGATGATAGTAAAGCTGGAATCTTTTCCATGCTACATTTTCTCAAGTCAGACATTCAGGGTGGAAGGCATGCAATGAACGGCTGACTGGGTCGTGAAAACCAATGGGGAGATTCACTATGATATTCTGTATGGTGTTATGTGTGTTCATAGGGTGTTTCAACTTCCTCACATGAAATCATATGCTTAGAAAGTATTTCACCTCTTGAAGGATTATTGCACAGAAAACACACACCACACAATGATTTATGCACACACCGCTCGTGTCATGCAAACATTTACTCACATATGCATGAGTGCTCGCACAGAAGCACACACACACACAAAAAAGCGTGTTACTGCCCTCTACCCCTTCAGCTGCACGGTTACTGCACATCACACAAACACTACACACTATACACTTTGGGTGATTTCTCACGAAACTAGAACAAAAAAAGAGCTTTGAAGGGAGGTTTGTTGACATATATTTAACATTTGTATCGTAAAGCATAAGTTGGAATATTTGTGATATTTTGGCTTTAGCCAGGCCTCCTTTAAGACTCCATAATGTTTCATCTGTAGATGCTACAAAGCCAAATTTGGTGTCATATGAAGCTTTACCGCTTGCTCTTTAATATGAGAGGTATTATGATTTCAATAACAATTTCTTACATTAATATATGTATTTTGAAAAATATAAACATGAATATTGAAAATATAGAAATGTTGGTGTTGCAAATGTTTCAATATATTGTTGAACATAATATACTCTACAGAGTGGAATCTGAGCTAGTTTTAAAGTTACGGGCCATTTTATACAGAGAAATTGGCACAGTAGGCAATGTAATGAATCACAGCCCTCTTTTCACTTGTATCATTGCACATCCTGCTAATCAACAGCAGAAGGCGACCCTTTTGAATCCATTTTCAAGCAGTAAATCTTCATATGACACCAATTTTTGTTTTGTAGCACCTACAGATGAAACGTTATGGAGTATTAAAGGACGCCTGAGTATGGACAAAAATATGTCAACAATCCTTCCTCCAAAGGACGCTTTTATTGATTAAATGTTGTGAAAATTGTATTTTTTTGTTGTTCTAGTTTCGTGAGGAATCACTCCGTTGTAGTTTTATACATGACGAAGGCACACTACTGTGGGCCGACTCTCTTACTCTCTGCTGTATGTCAAAACAGAATTAGCTTCAACTGGCATGTATGTCTATGTTACACTTTACTGTCCTTGACAGCTATTCAACAATACTCATCTATTGGCAGATTACAAATGATGTACCAAATATGGATGCCGGTGTGCCCACCATGGAAGGTTCCTTTGAATGTGAATTGGGACTGAATTAAGAGCCAATGGACTGAGGGAATGGTATTGCACCTAGGCCAATCAGAATTGTATGTACAGTATACTGGCAGAAAATGGGACAATCAGAATCGTATGTACAGCATGTAGGGACAAGAATTGGGCTCTGGGGCCTGTGGACCATGGCCAGATGATGTGTTGGGCCCCTGGGTTAAGGCAGCTCACAGACCACGTACATCAATTCCTTATCTAACCACAGGGCTGGCTGGGGGTTAGCTAGCCTTAGGCCCAGAGCAGTGTCACGCTCACACACATGCACACGCAGGCCTGGTCATAGTCACAAGAAACTGATTTCGGAGGGAGGAGCATGCAAAATGCCAAACACACACACAAATAATAACATTAAGTCATGTGTCATATTATTATTGCGAACATATCACAACAGTGGAACACAGAGGGTTGTCTTTCGTGCAAAGAGGTGTCTGGGTCCAGGGAGAGACCTGACGTGTGTGTCACTGGGGTGGACTGGTGTATGTTTGGTGATGTGTTTGTGTCACTGGGGTGGACTGGTGTATGTTTGGTGATGTGTTTGTGTCACTGGGGTGGACTGGTGTATGTTTGGTGATGTGTTTGTGTCACTGGGGTGGACTGGTGTATGTTTGGTGATGTGTTTGTGTCACTGGGGTGGACTGGTGTATGTTTGGTGATGTGTTTGTGTCACTGGGGTGGACTGGTGTATGTTCGGTGACGTGTTTGTCACTGGAACAGACTGGTGTATGTTTGGTGACGTGTTTGTCACTGGAACAGACTGGCATGTATGTATGTACAGTTGAAGTTGGAAGTTTACAAACACTTAGATTGGAGTCATTAAAACTGAGATGAATGTACTTTGATGTGAAAAGTGCAAATCAATCCCAGAACAACAGCAAAGGACCTTGTGAAGATGCTGGAGGAAACAGGTACAAAATATCTACATCCACAGTAAAACGAGTCGTATATCGACATAACCTGAAAGGCCGCTCAGCAACTGCACATGGGAACAAAGATTGTACTTTTTGGAGAAATGTCCTCTGGTCTGATGATACAAAAATAGAACTGTTTTGCCATAATGACCATCGTTATGTTTGGAGGAATAAGGCCACCATCCCATCTGTAAAGCACGAGGGTGGAAGCATCATGTTGTGGGGGTGCTTTGCTGCAGGAGGGACTGGTGCACTTCACAAAATAGATGGCTGAATGAGGATGGAAAATTATGTGGATATATTGAAGCAACATCTCAAGACATCAGTCGGGAAGTTAAACCTTGGTCGCAAGTGGGTCTTCCAAATGGAAAATGACCCAATATTACTTCCAAATTTGTAGCAAAATGGCTTAAGAATAAACTAAGTCAAGCTATTGGAGTGGCAATCGCAATGCCCTGACCTCAATCCTTTTGAAAATGTTTGGGCAGAACTGAAAATGCGTGTGAGAGCAAGGAGGCCTACAAACCTGACTCAGTTACACCAGCTGTGTCAGGAGGAATGGGCCAAAATACACCCAACTTACTGTGGGAAGCTTGTGGAAGGCAATGCAACCAAATACTAATTGAGTGTATGTATGTAAACTTCTGACCCACTGGGAATGTGATGAAAGAAATCAAAGCTGAAATAAATAATTATCTCTACTATTATTCTGACATTTCACATTCTTAAAATAAAATGGTGATTCTAACTGACAGGGAATATTTACTACGATTAAATGTCAGGAATTGTGAAAAACTGAGTTTAAATGTTTTTGGCTAAGGTGTATGTAAACATCCGACTTTAACTGTATGTAAACATCTGACTTTAACTGTATGCATGTCAGGGAGGATGCAGCAATGTTTCGCTCATTTGTTTCCAGGACAAGTTGACTTCGTCTGAGGATGCACACATCCAGTGGTTCACACTCATCAATCAGGATTTCTTAGGGATCTGTCAACAGAGGACAAACTGTGAGGTAATGGGAATGTCCTTTCTACTCATTATAGTTGTGTCCCCTTCTGTCGACTTTATTACTGTACTGCTGTGACTGTCCTTTCAGGCTAATTCAAATCCACAATAACCTGTATATTCATCCCAATAAACCTGGCTTTGGCAGTTAGAGGGGGTAGGGGGGAGCAAGAAGAAAGAAAGAGAGAGAGAGGAGATGCATTAATGCACCAATGACCTGCTGAATATAAATTCTAACCAGAGATGAAGCACAGGTCAAACATAGCCCAGGAGACACAATTGCGATTACGAGGCGGTCTCTTTTTAACCTAAGGAGATGACAACACTCTCAAGAAAGAGCAGTAGATAGATGCTTACCGTGGCAGTAACTGAGGTGAGCACTTCTTAACATACACTCAGCATCGCTGGCAGACAATCACTGGCAATGCCCGTCATCTGTGATGTACACACTCACTCTCCCACTCTCGCCTTCCTCGCTCTCTCCTCCCTGCTTTCAGTCCCATGGTCCTATCAGCATCACTGGCTGTCTCAGCCAATCAGCAAGCGGGAGACTCACTGTATGTGTCCGTATAGAGCACTCAGCAGGCACAATTCCCCTAACATCATGTGACGCACACACACACACACACACACACACACACACACACACACACACACACACACACACACACACACACACACACACACACACACACACACACACACACACACACACACACACACACACACACACACACACACACACACACACACACACACACACAAAATGAAAGGCAGATTATTAGATTCAACTATGATATCATGAGTGAGTGAGTCAAGCCAAAGGGATGTTATTAGCAGTATCTGCAGGGAAGAGAGCAGGCAAACATTCATGTCTACAGGGGAGACTTAGTCAAAGAGCATTACGCTAATGATCTACGATAGAAATGTACAGTACATACACCGCCACAGGCAACACTCAGATACCATCCAGCAACAACCTTTCGGGGTTTTATGTGTCCGAGATACATTGAACAAAAACAAACGCAACATGTCAATTGTTGGTTCCATGATTCATGAGAAGGGTTTGGTAGGTTACTTTCTAAATGTAATCCATTACAGTTACCAGTTACCAGTTACCTGACTGGTTTTCTGATCCACGCCTCTACCTTTTTTAAGGTATCTGTGACCAACAGATGCATATCTGTATTTCAGATGCATATTTGTAAATCCATAGATTAGGGCCTCATGAATTTATTTCAATTGACTGATGCCCTCCATCAAATCTTTGAAATTGTGTTGATCCCTTATGCCCTTTCAAAACATCACACACGCGTGAACGTTTTCATACATGCTCGTAAATACACATCATGCCTGAATGCCAGCACACACTGACTCAGACACACGCATACGGGCATGCATTCACATGGGCGTGCACACACACTTTCTTCCCACCACAGGGGATGGGATCTGTTCTTCCTGCTGCGTCTGATAATGATGGTGTGTTATGGAGATGCACCAAGCGGAATGTCCTGTCAGCAGTTGGACTCATTCAAAGTGACATACATTCCCAATTATTTATCTGACAACTGCCTTAATACATTCACTCTGTGGTCGTCTCCCCGTCCTCACTGGCTGACCGGTTTTCCCTTTGCATCCAAAAGCTTACTTCACACATTCCTTGGATTGTGGGCTTAATAACACACACACACACACACACAAACACACTGCGAGAGAGAGTTATGCATGATACCAAGGCCTATCTTCTTCTAATGCCAGTGGTTTACTGTTTTAATGAATCACTAGAGCCATACCATTTGGATGGGGCGAAAGCACGACACACTGAAACGGATATTCGGAATATGAATAAATGGGTTTATTAATTAGAAGAGTTTGAAGAGTGTATGAGTCATATGAGACTCCTTCTGTTAACCGAGCCAACCCCAGATTTTCTGCAATCATCCACTTTTCGGATTCACATTGTAATATGACAAATCCTTAGAACCCTGAACGTCCGAGAATGTAGAAGCTCATGTTCCTCTTGAATAGAGCTCCCATGATTCCCTACTGTACAAAGTGTGCAATAGAATATAATAGAATAGGTCATTTATTTTCCATTTAATTAGAACAGAAATATGTCTTCTCCCTTTTCCCCAACCCCGGGAGCATGATGGACATGCATTTCTAGTCTACGTAATATTTCTGACGGTTCTGTTCCGTAACATCCTGTAATAAGCTCCTGAGCACGACCCCAGATCTTCCTCTCAGACGAGGTGGACGTGGGCCACGTCTCACATGTGTTTCAAGGACCAGTGTTGGAACCCCTCTCTCGGTCTCTGCAGCGTCGTTTGATGTTTTGGTTGGGCACGTCTCTCTGAACTGGTTCTTCTCTTCCTTTGACATTTCTAAATTCGACCTTTACGCTCATTTATCCAGTATGCTTCAAGACACTGTGAAGGAATGACAATATCTGAATGATGTTCTGACAAAGGACAGGAGTTACATCGACACTCAGATACCTAGTGCCTTTTACAGCATTAGTGGTTAACTTCACTTCTGAAAATGAAGGAAACACCTTTCTAATAACAGGTGTTTTAGTACATGGCACCTATATATGTTAATCTACACTGTAGCCAGGGGAACAACTTTGGTTTTAGAACTGGGGGGGGGGGTATTATAATAATAATTTGCACTACCCTCTGTAGTGCCTTGTGGTCAGAGGCTGAGCAGTTTCCATACCAGGCAGTGATGCAACCAGTCATGATGCTCTCAATGGTGCAGCTGTAGAACTTGTTGAGGATCTGAGGACCCATGACAAATCTTTTTAGTCCCCTGAGGGGGAATAAGTTTTGTTGTGCCCTCTTCAAGACTGTCTTGTTGTGTTTGGACCATGTTAGTTGTTGGTGATGTGGACACCAAGGAACTTGAAGCACTCAACCTGCTCCACTACAGCCCTGCGAATGAGAATGGGGGTGTGCTTGGTACTCATTTTCCTGTAGTCCACAATCATCTCCTTTGTCTTGATCACGTTGAGGGAGAGGTTGTTATTCTGGCACCACACGGCCAGGTCTCTGACTTCCTCCCTATAGTCTGTATCATCGTTGGCGGTGATCAGGCCTACCACTGTTGTGTCGTCCGGCAAACTTAATGATGGTGTTGGAGTCGTGCCTGGCCAAGCAGTCATGGGTTAATAGAGAGTACAGGAGGGGACTGAGCACACACTACTGAGGGGCCACTGTGTTGAGGATCAGTGTAGCAGATGTGTTATTACCTGCCCTTACCACCTGGGAGGTGTTTAGACCCAGGGTCCTTAGCTTAGTGATGACCTTTGAGGGCACTATGGTGTTGAACACTGAGCTGTAGTCAAGGAATAGCATTCTCACGTAGGTGTTCCTTTTGTCCATTTGGGAAAGGGCAGTGTGGAGTGCAATAGAGATGGACTCTCTGTGGATCTGCTGGGGCGATAAGCAAAATGGAGTGGGTCTAGGGTTTCTGGGATAATAGTGTTGTGAACCATGGCCAGCCTTTCAAAGCACTTCATGGCTACAGACGTGAGTGCTATGGGTTGGTAGTCATTTAGGCAAGTTACCTTAGTGTTATTGGGCACAGGGTGTATGCGGGTCTGCTTGAAACAGACTGAGTCAGGGACAGGTTGAAAATGTCAGTGAAGACACTTGCCAGTTGGTCAGCGCCATGCTCGGAGTACACGTCCTGGTAATCCGTCTGGCCCTGCAGCCTTGTGAATGTTTTGGGGCGGCAGCGTAGCCTAGTAGTTAGAGTGTTGGACTAGCAAACGAAATGTTGCAAGTTCAAATCCCCGAGCTGACAAGGTACAAATCTGTCGTTCTGCCCCTGAACAAGGCAGTTAACCCACTGTTCCTAGGCCGTCATTGAAAATAAGAATTTGTTCTTTAACTGACTTGTATTACATTGGCTATGGAGTGTGATCACACAGTCGTCCGGAACATTTTGTGTTCCGGAGTTCTAAATTGAGCAGCTGCTGAAAAATGAGCTCCTGTATATATTGAGATTTAAATGGTTTTTTAGAGTGAAGTACATTGAAAAAATCAAGAGAAAACTGCAAGACTCAATAGAAGACAAGACAAGGAACAAACCAAAAAAGACAGGCTTTTGAAAAATTAACTATTTTTCATAAAATTGTACAGTTATCTTAGCTAGCTGAATTGCTAGCAGAATTGTTTACTTGTTGCTAAGCAGTTGCTAGGGACTCTCCTGGAAGAAGCTAGCTAGCTTACAAAGAATAACAACAAAAAATCTCTAGTTAACAGAAGAAAGGAAGACAAAATAAGGACAAAAGAAGGACAGAAGAAAAAGGAAAAGAAAGAGGACAACAAAGTGAAACAGTCAGCACTTCTATTGCAACTTCGTATTTCGTCGTCCTAACGTAGTCTACACTGCTATCTGCCCAGCAGCTAGCCAGCTAGCATATGTCCACCGTCTACCGAATAGCAGCACTGTAGAAACTATTACACTCAACTGAACGACTTGATTAGTGTAGTGTTAGCTAGCTACATAGTTGTCTTTGCTGTCTTCGTATCCAAGATAATTGTGTAGTTTAGAGCGTGTAGTCTTAGAGTGATTATCTTAATTTACCGAGGTTAGCTAGCCAGCTATTTGTCGTCCTTAACGTAGTAGACACTGCTAGCTAGCCAACAGCTAGCCAACGTCTACTGAATAGAACTTCCGCACTCAACAACCCGGTCGCATTCCACTTCGCTCCACAGGTAGTATCACATTTTTCATTTCATTTCATTACAGCACAACGGTTTGATTTGTTTGATCGTAGCTAGCTACATAGCTAGCTACATAGCAGTCTTTGTATCAAAGATAATTGTGTAGTCTAGAGCGATTTTCTAGGTTAGCTAGCCAGCTATTGTCGTTCTTTTAACGCAACGTAACGTAATCAACACTGCTAGCTAGCCAGCTAGCCCCCGAATAGCAGCACTGTAGAAACTATTACACTCAACGGAACGACTTGATTAGTGTAGTGTCAACAACGCAGCCACTGCCAGCTAGCCTACAAAGTCAACAACGCAGCCACTGCCAGCTAGCCTACTTCAGCAGTACTGTATCATTTGAATCATTTTAGTCAATAAGATTCTTGCTACGTAAGCTTAACTTTCTGAACATTCGAGACGTGTAGTCCACTTGTCATTCCAATCTCCTTGCATTAGCGTAGCCTCTTCTGTAGCCTGTCAACTATGTGTCTGTCTATCCCTGTTCTCTCCTCTCTGCACAGACCATACAAACGCTCCACACCGTGTGGCCGCTGCCACCTTAATCTGGTGGTCCCAGCGCGCACGACCCACGTGGAGTTCCAGGTCTCCGGTAGCCTCTGGAACTGCCGATCTGCAGCCAACAAGGCAGAGTTCATCTCAGCCTATGCCTCCCTCCAGTCCCTCGACTTCTTGGCACTGACAGAAACATGGATCACCACAGATAACACTGCTACTCCTACTGCTCTCTCTTCGTCCGCCCACGTGTTCTCGCACACCCCGAGAGCTTCTGGTCAGCGGGGTGGTGGCATCGGGATCCTCATCTCTCCCAAGTGATCATTCTCTCTTTCTCCCCTTACCCATCTGTCTATCGCCTCCTTTGAATTTCATGCTGTCACAGTTACCAGCCCTTTCAAGCTTAACATCCTTATCATTTATCGCCCTCCAGGTCCCCTCGGAGAGTTCATCAATGAGCTTGATGCCTTGATAAGCTCCTTTCCTGAGGACGGCTCACCTCTCACAGTTCTGGGCGACTTTAACCTCCCCACGTCTACCTTTGACTCATTCCTCTCTGCCTCCTTCTTTCCACTCCTCTCCTCTTTTGACCTCACCCTCTCACCTTCCCCCCCTACTCACAAGGCAGGTAATACGCTCGACCTCATCTTTACTAGATGCTGTTTTTCCACTAACCTCATTGCAACTCCCCTCCAAGTCTCCGACCACTACCTTGTATCCTTTTCCCTCTCGCTCTCATCCAACACTTCCCACACTGCCCCTACTCGGATGGTATCGCGCCGTCCCAACCTTCGCTCTCTCTCCTCTTCCATCCTATCATCTCTTCCCTCTGCTCAAACCTTCTCCAACCTATCTCATGATTCTGCCTCCTCAACCCTCCTCTCCTCCCTTTCTGCATCCTTTGACTCTCTATGTCCCCTATCTTCCAGGCCGGCTCAGTCCTCCCCTCCCGCTCCGTGGCTTGACGACTCATTGCGAGCTCATAGAACAGGGCTCCGGGCAGCCGAGCGGAAATGGAGGAAAACTCGCCTCCCTGCGGACCTGGCATCCTTTCACTCCCTCCTCTCTACATTTTCCTCCTCTGTCTCTGCTGCTAAAGCCACTTTCTACCACTCTAAATTCCAAGCATCTGCCTCTAACCCTAGGAAGCTCTTTGCCACCTTCTCCTCTCTCCTGAATCCTCCTCCCCCTCCCCCCCCTCCTCCCTCTCTGCAGATGACTTCGTCAACCATTTTGAAAAGAAGGTCGACGACATCCGATCCTCGTTTGCTAAGTCAAACGACACCGCTGGTTCTGCTCACACTGCCCTACCCTGTGCTCTGACCTCTTTCTCCCTCTCTCTCCAGATGAAATCTCGCGTCTTGTGACGGCCGGCCGCCCAACAACCTGCCCGCTCGACCCTATCCCCTCCTCTCTTCTCCAGACCATTTCCGGAGACCTTCTCCCTTACCTCACCTCGCTCATCAACTTATCCCTGACCGCTGGCTACGTCCCTTCCGTCTTCAAGAGAGCGAGAGTTTCACCCCTTCTGAAAAAACCTACACTCGATCCCTCCGATGTCAACAACTACAGACCAGTATCCCTTCTTTCTTTTCTCTCCAAAACTCTTGAACGTGCCGTCCTTGGTCAGCTCTCCCGCTATCTCTCTCAGAATGACCTTCTTGATCCAAATCAGTCAGGTTTCAAGACTAGTCATTCAACTGAGACTGCTCTTCTCTGTATCACGGAGGCGCTCCGCACCGCTAAAGCTAACTCTCTCTCCTCTGCTCTCATCCTTCTAGACCTATCGGCTGCCTTCGATACTGTGAACCATCAGATCCTACTCTCCACCCTCTCCGAGTTGGGCATCTCCGGCGCGGCCCACGCTTGGATTGCGTCCTACCTGACAGGTCGCTCCTACCAGGTGGCGTGGCGAGAATCTGTCTCCTCACCACGCGCTCTCACCACTGGTGTCCCCCAGGGCTCTGTTCTAGGCCCTCTCCTATTCTCGCTATACACCAAGTCACTTGGCTCTGTCATAACCTCACATGGTCTCTCCTATCATTGCTATGCAGACGACACACAATTAATCTTCTCCTTTCCCCCTTCTGATGACCAGGTGGCGAATCGCATCTCTGCATGTCTGGCAGACATATCAGTGTGGATGACGGATCACCACCTCAAGCTGAACTTCGGCAAGACGGAGCTGCTCTTCCTCCCGGGGAAGGACTGCCCGTTCCATGATCTCGCCATCACGGTTGACAACTGCATTGTGTCCTCCTCCCAGAGCGCTAAGAACCTTGGCGTGATCCTGGACAACACCCTGTCGTTCTCAACTAACATCAAGGCGGTGGCCCGTTCCTGTAGGTTCATGCTCTACAACATCCGCAGAGTACGACCCTGCCTCACACAGGAAGCGGCGCAGGTCCTAATCCAGGCACTTGTCATCTCCCGTCTGGGTTACTGCAACTCGCTGTTGGCTGGGCTCCCTGCCTGTGCCATTAAACCCCTACAACTCATCCAGAACGCCGCAGCCCGTCTAGTGTTCAACCTTCCCAAGTTCTCTCACGTCACCCCGCTCCTCCGCTCTCTCCACTGGCTTCCAGTTGAAGCTCGCATCCGCTACAAGACCATGGTGCTTGCCTATGGAGCTGTGAGGGGAACGGCACCTCAGTACCTCCAGGCTCTGATCAGGCCCTACACCCAAATAAGGGCACTGCGTTCATCCACCTCTGGCCTGCTCGCCTCCCTACCACTGAGGAAGTACAGTTCCCGCTCAGCCCAGTCAAAACTGTTCGCTGCTCTGACTCCCCAATGGTGGAACAAACTCCCTCACGACGCCAGGACAGCGGAGTCAATCACCACCTTCCGGAGACACCTGAAACCCCACCTCTTTAAGGAATACCTAGGATAGGATAAAGTAATCCTTCTCACCCCCCCCCCCCCTTAAAATATTTAGATGCACTATTGTAAAGTGGCTGTTCCACTGGATGTCATAAGGTGAATGCACCAATTTGTAAGTCGCTCTGGATAAGAGCGTCTGCTAAATGACTTAAATGTAATGTTAAATGGAACAGCTGATGCTTCAGTGTTGCTTGCCTCGAAGTGAGCACAGAAGTAATTTAGCTCATCTGGTAGGCCCGTGTCACTGGGCAGCTCGCAGCTGTGCTTTGTAGTCTAATAGTTTGCATACCCTGCCACATCTGATGAGCATCGGAGCCGGTGTAGTACAATTCAATCTTAGTCCTGTATTGACACTTTGCCTGTTTGATGGTTCGTTTGAGGACATAGAGGGATTTCTTATAAGCGTCCAGGTTAGAGTCCCGCTCCTTGATAGCGGCAGCTATACCCTTTAGCTCAGTGCAAATGTTGCTTGTAATCCATGGCTTCTGGTTGGGGTATGTACGTACGGTCACTGTGAGGATGACATCATTGATGCATTTATTTATGAAGCCAGTGACTGATGTGATGTACTCCTCAATGCCATTGGAAGAATCCCCGAACATATTCCAGTCCTGTAGCTTATCATCTAAGACATCTGACCACTTATTTATTGACCGAGTCACTGGTGCTTCCTGCTTTAGTGTTTGCTTATAAGCAGGAATCAGGAGGATAGAATTATGGTCAGATTTGCCAAATGGAGGGCGAGGGAGAGCTTTGTAAGCATCTCTGTGTGTGGAGTAAAGGTGGAGTAAAAGAGTATGTTTTTCCCTCTGGTTGCACATTTAACATGCTGGTAGAAATGAGGTTAAACAGATTTAAGTTTCCCTGCAATAAAGTCCCCAGCCACTAGGAGCGCCACCTTAATGACCGTTTTCCTGTTTGCTTATGGCCTTATACAGCTCACTGAGTGTGGACTTAGTGCCAGCATTGGTTTGCGGTGGAAGATAGACAGCGACGAAAAAATATGAAAATATAGATGATAACTCTCTTGGTAAATAGTGTGGTCTACAGAGTACCTCACAATAAACTGTAGACCACATTGAGGTACTCTGTAGACCACACTATTTACCACGAGTTTTCATCTATATTTCAGGAGACTTGGTCTACCATTGACATTGTGGCCTGTAAAGGTCGGCAAAATGTGTGTGTTTGTGTACAAGACCTCCTTCCCACCGAATACTTCAGGGTTCGATAGCTCAGATCACTCTCTGGCGCTCCACAGGCATACAAATGTAAACACTCAAATCTGAAAGGTCTTCATTTCCCTAAGGCAACTGAGGAGCAAGATGGATGGAGAAAAAGAGCACACACTCACTCACAAACACAGAAGTAAGTAACACCGGTCCAGAAGCCTGGGGCCCTCAGCTGGATGAGGAAATGTCTCCCACATGTCCAAATCAACTCCACCTGTTCCTGTTGTTCTATTCTCTCCAAGCTATAAACACAACACTACCAAGTCAGCAGGAATGTACAGGCAGTGTGCCACCTTAGTAATCAACAACATTTTATGGCAAAGTATCGGATAATGAAGCTAATGCCTCCAAATGCTCCTAAGTGATTTCACCATCAACAGGATAGTGTACAGGTTATTCATGCTAAAAGAAGCCAGGAAATGACAAGACGATCATCTGTTTGGATGAGCGACAAGAAGCAGACATCATTGGATGGAGAAAAGGGCAAGGATTCAGAAGGCCGGCTCAGAGGAAGGAATCACAGGCTGTAGTAATGGATAAGAGACTCCACTAAACCAGTTAATGACATTCACAATTTACACATAACTTTGACCCCTCATCCGTGGACCAGAAGGAATTTGGTGATCTGCAGTGCCAGAGCCTGGAATGAACTAAACGACTAGAACTGATACCCCAGAATATGAAGCCAACTGCTTTACACCAGGAAAGAGACAATCAAAACATTGAGGTTGGAAGAGTAAGAAGGCAATGCTTCATGACTGATATTACTGTCAATAGAGCATCTTTATTTCATAGAATTATGGGGTATTAGTCATTTGACGGATGGGGAAAATCCTTGTTCGGGAGCCAACCATTTGTTAATCAGCTGTGTGTGTGTGTGTGTATATATATATATATATATACACCCAGAAGATTTGTAATACACACGGAAATATGTGCTTACTCGACTACGAACCAAACATAGGGACATAGGACTCGCGAGTGAGTAACTCCAAGTTAATCCACAAAATATAGGGGGCATAGAAAATGACCCGCTGTTTGGAGAAGCAATTGAATATGTAACAATTATTTAGCCTGCCTGCATCTCCTCTGGCTGGGGAGAACATGCTCTCCACTTTTCAACCACTCCATTTTCAATTAGCCTCCTTTTATTCAGGTCATTTGTTATGGGACCGTTTGTGCGTCCCAAATGTCACCCTATTAAATACATCAGAGCCCTATAGGCTGTGGTCAAAGGTAGTGGACTATTTAGGGAACAGCGTGCCATTTGTGATGCAGCAGTGACTGTCTGGCACTGGGGCGAGGAGTAGGAATGTGGAGTACAAGGATGAAAAGATTACTAGCAGTGGTGTATAGTACCTAAGTAGAAATACTTTAAAGTACTACTTAAGTAGTTTTTGCGGATATCTGTACATTACTATTTACATTTTTGCCAACTTTTACTTTACTACATTCCTAAATGATGTACTTTTTTTCTTTTTTTATGTAAATGGACATATACAAAATAGTCCAATTTGGTGAAGTGAAATTATTTTTTTTATTTCCAAAACATTTTAAATGGAAAAGTGGTGTGTGCATATGTATTCACCCCCTTTGCTATGAATCCCCTAAATAAGATCTGGTGCAACCAATTACAGTTAGAAGTCACATAATTAGTTAGATTGTACACAGGTGGACATTATTTAAGTGTCACATTATCTGTCACATGATCTCAGTGTATATATACAGTTGAAGTCGGAAATTTACATACACCTTAGCCAAATACATTTAAACACAATTCCTGACATTTAAACCTAGCAGAAATTCCCTGTCTTAGGTCAGTTAGGATCACCACTTTATTTTAAGAATGTGAAATGTCAGAATAATAGTAGAGAATGATTTATTTAAGCTTTTATTTCTTTCATTACATTCCCAGTGGGTCAGACGTTTACATACAGTCAATTAGTGTTTGGTAGCATTGCCTTAAATTGGTTGGGTCAAACGTTTCAGGTAGCCTTCCGCAAGCTTCCCACAATAAGTTGGGTGAATTTTGGCCAATTCATCCTGACAGAGCTGGTGTAACTGAGTCAGGTGTATAGGCCTCCTTGCTCGCACACGCTTTTTCAGTTCTGCCCACAAATTTTCTATAGGATTGAGGTCAGGGCTTTGTGATGGCCACTCCAATACCTCAACTTTGTTGTCCTTGAGCCATTTTGCCACAACTTTGGAAGTATGCACGGTGTCATTGTCCATTTGGAAGACCCATTTGCGACAAAGCTTTAACTTCTGACTGATGTCTTGAGATGTTGCTTCAATATATCCACATCATTTTCCGTCCTCATGATGCCATCTATTTTGTGAAGTGCACCACTCCCTCCTGCAGCAAAGCCCCACAACATGTTGCTGCCACCCCCATGCTTCACGGTTGGAATGGTGTTCTTTGACTTGCAAGCCTCCCCCTTTTTCCTACAAACATAACGATGGTCATTATGGCCAAACAGTTTTATTTTTGTTTCATCAGACCACAGGACATTTCTCCAAAAAGTACAATCTTTGTCCCCATGCACAGTTGCAAACCGTAGTCTGGATTTTTTGTGGTGGTTTTGGAGCAGTGGCTTCTTCCTTGCTGAGCGGCCTTTCAGGTTATGTCGATATAGGACTCATTTTACTGTGGATATAGATACTTTTGTACCATTTTCATTTTCCTCCAGCATCTTCACAAGATCATTTGCTGTTGTTCTGGGATTGATATGCACTTTTCACACCAAAGTCTCCTTCCTGAGTGGTATGACGGCTGTGTGGTCCCATGGTGTTTATATTGTTTGTACAGACGCACGTGGTACCTTCAGGCATTTGGAAAGTGCTCCCATGGATGAACCAGACTTGTGGAGGTCTTGGCTGATTTATTTTTATTGGATTTTCACATGATGTCAAGCATAGACGCACTGAGTTTAAAGGTAGGCCTTGAAATACATCCACAGGTACACCTCCAATTGACTCAAATTATGTAAATTAGCCTATCAGAAGCTTCTAAAGCCATTACATTTACATTTACATTTACATTTAAGTCATTTAGTAAAGGCAAAGCCAACTTGGTGTATGTAAATGTCTGACCCACTGGAATTGTGATAGTGAATTATAAGTGAAATAATCTGATTGTAAATAATTGTTGTAAAAATGACTTGTGTTATGCACAAATTAGATGTCCTAACCGACTTGCCAAACTTCCGACTTCAACTGTACACCTGTCCCGAAAGGCCCCAGAGACTGCAACACCACTAAGAAAGGTGCACCACCAAGCAAGAGGCACTATGAATACCAAGGAGCTCTCCAAACAGATCAGGGACACAGTTGTGGAGAAGTACAGATCACGGTTGGGTTATAAAAAATATCCAAAACTTTGAACATCCCATGAAGCACCATTCAATCCATTATTAAAAAATGAAATGAATATGGCACCACAACAAACCTGCTAGAGGGCTGCCCACCAAAACTCACAGACCAGCCAAGGAGGGCATTAATCAGAGAGGCAACTAAGAGACCAAAGATAATCCTGAAGGAGCTGCAAAGCTCCACAGCATAGATTGGAATATCTGTCCATAGAACCACTAAGTCGTATACTCCACAGAGCTTGGCTCAGAAAAAAGCCATTGCTTAAAGAAAATAATAAGCAAACATGTTTGGTGTTCGCCAAACATATGGGAGAAGGTACTCTTGTCAGATGAGACTAAAATTGAGATTTTTGGCCATCATGGAAAAGCTATGTCTGGTTCAAACCCAACACTTCACCCCGAGAAAACCATGAAGCATGGTGGTGGCAGCAACATGCTGTGTGGATGTTTTTCAACGGCAGGGACTGTGAAACTGGTCAGAATTGAAGGAATGATGGATGGCGCTAAATCCAGAGAAATTCTTGAGGGAAACCTGTTTCAGTCTTCCAGAGATTTGAGACTGGAACGGAGGTTCACCTTCCAGCAGGACAATGACCTTAGCATACTGCTAAAGCAACACTGAGGTGGTTTAAGGGGAAACATTTAAATGTCATGGAATGGCCTAGTCAAAGCCCAGACCTCAATCAAATTAAGAATTTGTTGTATGACTTAAAAATTGCTGTATACCAGCGGAACCCATCCAACTTGAAGGAGCTGGAGCAGTTTTGCCTTGAAACATGGGCAAATATCCCAGTGGCTAGATGTGTCAAGCTTATAGAGACATACCTCAAGAGACCTGCAGCTGTAGTTACTTCAAAAGGTGGCTCTACAAAGTCTTGACTTTGGGGGGGATGAATAGTTATGCATGCTAAAGTTCTGTTTTTTTGTCTTATTTCTTGTTTGTTTCACAATCAAATATATTTTGCATCTTCAAAGTGGTAGGCATGTTGTATAAATCAAATTATACAACCCCCCCCAAAAAAATCTATTTTAATTTCCAGGTTTTAAGGCAACAAAATAGGATAAATGCTGCTAACAAGCTCTTATACCGAGGGCTGCTATCAAGCTCTTATACTGAGGGCTGCTAACAAGCTCTTATACAGAGGGCTGCTAACAAGCCCTTATACCGAGGGCTGCTAACAAGCTCTTATACCGAGGGCTGCTAACAAGCTCTTATACCGAGGGTTGCTAACAAGCTCTTAAACAGAGGGCTGCTAACAAGCTCTTATACAGAGGGCTGCTAACAAGCTCTTATACCTAGGGCTGCTAACAAGCTCTTATACAGAGGGCTGCTAACAAGCAAATATGTAGGTGATACCATCTCTAACTACTCCAGTTGCAGAGCACCAATGGTTCAGTGTGGTGTTTAACTATTCTTGTGGGGACCAACTGGGGACATTTTATTAGTCCCCACAGGGTCAAATGCTATTTGTAGGGGGTTTAGGGTAAAGATTAGTTATGTGTGTGAACCAGATCAGGCTAGCTCTCACAATGGTGATCAATGTCCATATGAGAGAAGAACTCTCAGCAGAATTTCTCCTGCCAGGCTGTGGGATTCTACTGAAGACAACAAGTCATTAATCAATGTGTAATCACCTCTAAATCTGCTCCACTCCACACGGAGGGAACGGTAATGCCTAGCAGACAGACTGAGTCATGATAGGAATGACCACACAGGATGGGGGAGTGAGGGGATAATCAGCGGGGAACCAGCCTGGTGAACAGACTGGACCACCGCAGACCTGGGTTCAAATAGTATTTGCTTTCTTTCAAATACTTTGACTGTCTGATTGAGTATGCCTGGAACTCATATGAGCTGGGTGGTGTGGAAGGGAAGGACCCATCACACCTCTACTGATTATACAGCTCACATTACACCTTCCATAAATCTAGGCCTACAGGCTAAAATTATAGTAGCCGCGGTAAAGACCGGGTGGCGCAATGCAGCATTGTTTTGTTCGGTCAAAAGTTAAAAACATCTTATCAATAAATGATACACACAAAGACGGATCAACTCTACATATGTAGTACCGTTTCAAAGATATTGTCTACCATGAACTAGCATCTTGTCTTTGTTGTTTGAGCTTCTCTCTCCAGGACAGAGTGGTGGAGTACAGCAAACTACAGGAGGTAGGGCCGTTGAAAAGCCGCAGGAGGTAGGACCGATGAAGAGCAGCAGTATTGTGCTCAGTCTTTTTATATGGAATAAATAATCGAATGGAACCTTGTCGTCGGTCAGTGCTATGCTTTCAAGACTGAGGCCCTAGGTCTCTTTCTTACAGGTGGGGTTTGAACTTTTGGGACTATTCTATTGCTGCCATTGTGCAAGGTAAGTTCAATCAAGCCATGATAAAGTATTTGAAAACAAATAGTATATGAAACCCAGGTCTGTGGACCACATAAGTCTTTGGTCATAAGCTGCAGGACTGGACAGACCAAAGTCAAATATACATGTAGCTTATTATGGTAGAGATGAGAAGTGTTGGGCATGTGTACAGCTAGCAACATATACATGACGCATACAGTACAAATACAATATATACTGCTAAAAAAAAGGGAACACTTAAACAACACAATGTAACTCCAAGTCAATCACACTTCTGTGAAATCAAACGGTCCACTTAGGAAGCAACACTGGTTGACAATAAATTGCACATGCTGTTGTGCAAATGGAATAGACAACAGGTGGAAATTATAGGTAATTAGCAAGACACCCCCAATAAAAGAGTGGATCTGCAGGTGATGACCACAGACCACCTCTCAGTTCCTATGCTTCCTGGCTGATGTTTTGGTCACTTTTGAATGCTGGCGGTGCTTTCACTTTAGTGGTAGCATGAGACGGGGTCTACAACCCACACAAGTGGCTCAGGTAGTGCAGCTCATCCAGGATGGCACATCAATGCGAGCTGTGGCAAGAAGGTTTGCTGTGTCTGTCAGAGTAGTGTCCAGAGCATGGAGGCGCTACCAGGAGACAGGCCAGTACATCAGGAGACGTGGAGGAGGCCGTAGGAGGGCAACAACCCAGCAGCAGGACCGCTACCTCCGCCTTTGTGCAAGGAGGAGCACTGCCAGAGCCCTGCAAAATGACCTCCAGCAGGCCACAAATGTGCATGTGTCTGCTCAAACGGTCAGAAACAGACTCCATGAGGGTGGTATGAGGGCTCGACGTCCACCGCGCAGGACTTTTGGCATTTGCCAGAGAACACCAAGATTGGCAAATTCGCCACCTCATCAGGAGCATGCCCAGGCATTGTAGGGAGGTCATACAGGCACGTGGAGGCCACACACACTACTGAGCCTCATTTAGACTTGTTTTAAGTACATTACATCAAAGTTGGATCAGTCTGTAGTGTGGTTTTCCACTTTAATTTTGAGCGTGACTCCAAATCCAGACCTCCATGGGTTGATAAATTTCATTTCCATTGATCATTTTTGTGTGATGATTTTGTTGTCAGCACATTCAACTATGTAAAGAAAAAGTATTTAATAAGAATAACCCTAACACATGTACACACTAAGTGTACAAAACATTAAGAACACCTTCCCAATATTGAGTTGCACCTCCACTCCCTTGTGTGCTCAGAACAGCCTCACTGTGTCAGGGCACGGACTCCACAAGGTGTTTCAAGTGTTCCGCAGGGATGCTGGCCCATGTTGACTCCAATGCTTTCCACAGTTGTGTTAAGTTGGCTGGATGTCCTTTGGGTGGTGGACCATTCTTGATACACACGGCAAACTGTTGAGTGTGAAAAAACCAACAGCGTTGCAGTTCTTGACATAAACCGGTACATCTGGCACCCAGTTCAAAAGCATTTAAGTCTTTTGTCTTGCCCATTACACCCTCCATTCACAAACACAATCCATGTCTCAAGGCTTAAATATCCTTCTTTAACCTGTCTCCTCCCTTTCATCTGCACTGGTTTGAGTGGATTTAACAAGTGACATCAATAAGGGATCATAGCCTTCACCTGGGCAGTCTATGTCATGGAAAGAGCAGGTGTTCTTAATGTTTTGTCTTCCAAATCCTGTCCAAACTAGCATTAATCCATATTTCCAACTCCACGCAATGGTGGAACTGGTTATGTTTGTTGTACATGCATATTTTTACAGTAAAAGAAAAGCACTACATGGGAGTATAAGAGGCATTGGCAAATTCCCAAGACAGAGAAACATAATAATTTGCTATATGTTTATTATGAGAAACTCACATCCCCAGTATAGAGCCACCTCTGGGAATTGTGGGAAATCCATGATGTCATTCAAGACCACCATTTTCTCCCAGAAGACCACGTTCTTCATTGTTGGAGGACAGCTAGCTATAATCTGAGGCCCCCTGGAAAGATGCAGTTATAAAACATGTGTTCAAGCTATAAGTGAAACCCCGTGGTGTTGTTTCCCATGTCAACCGTGCCACAAACATTCTCTGTTTATTTGGAGTGGTAAACAGCTATAGATCCACTTTCTCAAAGTTGGTTTTAAAGTATGGGAGAGTTAAACAGTCCGCCTTCCATGGGGGAATAGCTTAAAATCAGATTCTCTTCACAAGGGAGAACGTTTTTATGAGATTTCTTTTAACACAATCGCTAAAACGACACAATGTTCTTGGACTGTATTGCGTTAAAGATGGCCAAATCCAAATTAGCAGCCAATCCAAATCATGATTTATGAGCATCTGGCTCATCAGATCCAATCTGCTTGATAAAAGACAGAGCTTGTGAATCTTATGTATAAAAAAAGACCCCTAATGATCAAATCCCGAAGATAATGAATTTGTGTGTTTGTGTGTGCGCGTGCAACATGAGTGTGTATGCATGTACGTGAGTGCGTGAGAGAGGGAAAAAAAAGTTACAGGCCTTACAACACGCAATGTGTGACACGCATATGACAGCGCCATGGGAGAATCCCTCAGGCTGAGGTCAAACGCAGACCACAGAAACAGGACTTCTCTCATTAGTGGCTGATCCTACACACATAGCATTAGCAGTTAGCCTACACGTCAGATAGCTGCGAAGAAAGATTTTCAACGAGTGTTGACGAAATGAGTCCGATTATGATCATGGCGATGAATACAGTGACACCCACACAGAATGGGCCACGTGTGTTTGGCCCACTTTGCCGTACAAGAGGTGGTCACAATGTGCTGGCGTCTGCGTTAGCCTAGATCCTCTACCGTGACCACTGTCCCTCACCCGAAACCACTCTGGATTATGCGGCTCCTGCTTTTCCCCCCCAATAACTATTCTAGAATTGCCGGCTACTGCAAACCAAAGCTGACCTTATCACCACAGCCACAGTTACGGAATAATGAAATGACAAGGATCTTTCTAGGGAGACTGAAGAAGCTGTTACAGACTAACTACCCTGAATGCTTTCTGCCAGCCTTCATATTTTGAAACCATTTGGAATGGAGGCCCGAGAAAAAGGGTTCGAAGTTATTGCCTTTGTTATTGATATAAGACCTAAATTCTCGAGCTCGACAATACGAGTCATAGCCAAAAATCTGGAATGGCTAGGGATCTTTTAAAAAACAACTTTTTCTTCCTTCCCAACTTGCACCCGGCAAATCAAAGTTGTTGGATAACTAGCAAGTAATATACTGGTTCATAAAGAAGTCATTCATCCAACACATTCTCAGTAGGAATCTGGCACTTCGGCGGAAGCGTAACCTGTTTTCAAATGTGTTTTCTAGATCAATGGATTTCCGTCACCACCAGACGACATTGATCATGTAACACTGACAAACCTCACGTCAGATCTCGTCAGTTGGTGAGAAATGATTGATAGATTAGCGCTAACCTACAGGCTCACATGATGTTATTGTAGGGCCCAGAGTGGACTGATATTGCTAATATTGTTTTTGATCAATGTTTTGTTGTTCCATACTTCAATATCCCAGAGGTGGTGTCAGCATTCATTGATCTCTTTAATTATCAGCTGCACTTGTCCTAGATGTAAATAACATGCTCTAATCAGACTTTCAATGCAGTCAGTTCATTATGGACAATCATGCAGGTTGGACATACATCCCTGTCTAAATGAAATGCATTCAATAAAACCTGTTTTTGACAGCACTGTATACACACACACACACACACAAAATGCTTAAGGATGACTTATTGGGTGGGTCGTAGGTCCGTCCGCAGCATGCTCAGCAAATCAGTCCCAGATGCCCCTACCGCTGCCTGCTGCCCCTGCATTCCTCCCAAACAAGCCTGTTACACAGCCTCCCAAAACACCACAACAGCCCTGCTCTGGATCAACAGACGGAACCAGCTAAAGAACAACCCCACAACAGCACTCACAAACTAGGCCAGAGAGACAGCGAATCATGCTCTACCAACCAAGCCATAGAATGTGTATGGAACCATCGCACAGGGAGCCTAATAACTTGCTAGGTCCTGTCGGTGAGCACCAGTATTCACTGTCTGTGGCATCATGTTCAACAGTACACTGCTCAGTACTGCAATTAACAGAACAACCACACTCTCTACAGACATCCCACCCATGCCTAATGTCAAAGGCAATTATAAGAGATGACAGGTTTAATTAAACATTTTATTTAAAAACAAAACAAACTGTGATGCCATGTTATAATGGACCTCTACACACACACACTTCGGTAGCTATTCAGACAGACCGTGAAGAAGAGTCCTACTGTATAGTTCAACATGATCATCTCCATTCCCTGCACTAACATGCAGACGTTAGTTAGCCAGACTGACAGAGGAATGGAGAGAGAGGGGTTAATAATACTGTTATTACTTGCCTATTGCCAGCAGCACAAAGATAACGTACAGAAACACACACACAGGCCTTACAACTTCCTCATCATCATCTTAACTATCAGAAGCTGCGACAGTACAATTCACCGAGCTAGTGTCAGACAGAAACAGGGTGCACTTAACAGCCTATTTTCCTAACTATTTTCCTATTGCATTATGTACAATTATTACAGTTTAAAACCTTTTTTTTTATTTTCAAATTTATTTTTTAAATGGAGCAGAAATAATAAAACATCTACAGTACAATTTCCAGGTATAAAAATATATTACCAATCTCCAGGAGTATTTACAAAGACACGTTTCTCTACAAAATGCAACTAGGTCTCTACAACATCAAGTAACTGTGCTGTTAAGCTCGTAGTCTAGTTGTATTAACTAAAACACCCCCAAAATGGCTCAAATGTTCAGCACCTAGTATATAATACATTTGGCCTACACTACATGACCAAAAGTATGTGGACACCAGCTCGTAGAACATCTCATTCCAAAATCATGGCCATTAATATGGAGTTCGTACTCCCCTTTTCTGCTAGAACAGCCTCCACTCTTCTGGGAAGGCTTTTCACTCTACATTGGAACATTGCTGCAGGGACTTGTTTTCATTCAGCCACAAGAGCATTAGTGAGGTCGGGCACTGATGTGGGGCGATTAGGCCTGGCTCACAGTCTGCGTTCCAATTAATCCCAAAGGTTCAATGGAGTGGAGGTCAGGGCTCTGTGCAGGCCAGTCAAGTTCTGCCACACCGATCTTGACAAACCATTTCTGTATGGACCTTGCTTTGTGCAGGGGGGCATTGTCATGCTGAAACAGGAAAGGGCCTGCCACAAAGTTGGAAGCACAGTATTGTCTGGAATGTCATATGCTGTAGCGTTAATATTTCCCTTCACAGGAACTAAGGGGCCTAGACCGAACCATAATTCCTCATCCAACAAACTTTACAGTTGGCGCACATTATTCGGGCAGGTAGCGTTCTCCTGGCATCCGCCAAACCCATATTCGTCCGTCGGACTGCCAGATGGTGAAGTGTGATTCATCACTCTAGAGAACACGTTTCCACTGCTCCAGAGTCCAACGGCGGCAAGCTTTACACCATTCCAGCCGACGCTTGGCATTGTGCATGGTGATCTTAGGCTTGTGTGTGGCTGCTCGGCCATGGAGATCCACTTCATTCTACTGCCAATGTTTGTCTACGGAGATCGCATGGCTGTGTGCTCAATTTAACACACCTGGCAGCAACGGGTGTGGCTGAAATAGCCAAATTCACTTATTTGAAGAGGTGTCTGCATACTACTGTGTATATAGTGTATTTTCAAAAACCATTGAAAACAAATACTAAATTAACTTCATCATTTGGAGGAATTTGACATTGAAAAGAAAGTGAAAAGAGCAGAAAGTTAAAGAAAAAAGGGGGGAATAAAAGAGGCATTGAAATCTCTGGTCTTCTCCACTCCTGTCCAGACAGGATATGACATGGTGATTTCCTGCGCCAGGTGACATCGTCAGGCTCCTTTTCGAGTCCCTTTTGATTGGTCCTCAGTCTCTAGAAGAACATCCTGTAACGACAGTGGCACTTTACATTCGTTTCCACTTATGCATCTTGTGCACGCATGACATCACTCTTAACACGGTCCACCTCCCCCCACAGTCATTCATGTACTGTAAGCATTCAGAACATGTTCAGAATGTTATACATACTACCAGGGTATTTACAGAACTGAGAGGATACCGACCATTACATTTTCATACAGGATGAATCAAGGCCCAAGGAACCACTTTTGTGAAGAAAAATATTTATCAGGGGAGTGATGGGGAGGGTTGCATTATAGTGGCCAAAAGGGTCAACAGCAGGGGATGACACCCAAGATGCAAGATGGCATTGAGGGAGGGAGGTGGGTCAAGAAAGGGGTGGAATGCTTTGTCTACGGCGTAGTATTTTCTTCTGGCTGACAACGGTGACTGGCGCCACCTGGTGGGGAAATAAATAGCAGTCACATCATTCCTGAATCTTGAAAGCTGTGCTTTGCAGATTACTCCTGGCACACAAATCATAATGACAACACACCATAACCTGACCCTACTGAATGTCAGGCATGTCAGGATTCTTTCTCTCACCATCCTATACGAGACAGAGAGGAGGAGGAGAGTGGAGGAATGTGTGTTTGGAAACAACAGGCCAAGGAGCCAGTGAGTGCTTCAGGGGTTAGGTTAGGGGTCACCCAGGAAAATACAACTCGAGTAAAGGTATTTGGTTTAAAAATTAACTTAAGCATCAAAAGTAAAGGTATAAATCATTTGCAATTCCTCATATTAGACCAACCAGACGGCACGATTTTCTAGTTGTTTTGAGTTTACGGATGGTCAGGGGAACACTCTCAAATGAAGCATTTGTGTTTTGTGAGTCTGCCAGAACAGAGGTAGTAGGGATGACCTGGATGTTCTCGTTAAGTGCGTGAATTAGACCTTTTTCCTTTCCTGTTATGCATAAAAAGTTTTAAAAGTACTTTTGGGTGTCATGGAAAATGTAGAGAGTAAAAAGTACATTATCTTCGTTAGGAATGTAGTGAAGTAAAAGCAGACAAAAATATAAATAGTAAAGTACAGAAACAACTTTAGTCATCTAAAAGTATTTTTTACTTAAGTACTTTACAACACTGAAGGGGGGTCTCTTCAGGGAACCATACCTTCTTCACTTTGCCTATAAAGCATTTACATCACTTAAGGGGGGGTCTCTTCAGGGAACCATACCTTCTTCACTTTGCCTATAAAGCATTTACATCACTTAAGGGGGGTCTCTTCAGGGAACCATACCTTCTTCACTTTGCCTATAAAGCATTTACATCACTTAGGGGGGTCTCTTCAGGGAACCATAGCTTCTTCACTTTGCCTATAAAGCATTTACATCACTTAAGGGGGGTCTCTTCAGGGAACCATACCTTCTTCACTTTGCCTATAAAGCATTTACATCACTTAAGGGGGGGGGGTCTCTTCAGGGAACCATACCTTCTTCACTTTGCCTATAAAGCATTTACATCACTTAAGGGGGGTCTCTTCAGGGAACCATACCTTCTTCACTTTGCCTATAAAGCATTTACATCACTTAAGGGGGGTCTCTTCAGGGAACCATACCTTCTTCACTTTGCCCATAAAGCATTTACATCACTTAAGAGGGGGGTCTCTTCAGGGAACCATACCTTCTTCACTTTGCCTATAAAGCATTTACATCACTTAAGGGGGGGGGGTCTCTTCAGGGAACCATACCTTCTTCACTTTGCCCATAAAGCATTTACATCACTTAAGGGGGGTCTCTTCAGGGAACCATACCTTCTTCACTTTGCCTATAAAGCATTTACATCACTTAAGGGGGGTCTCTTCAGGGAACCATACCTTCTTCACTTTGCCTATAAAGCATTTACATCACTTAAGGGGGGTCTCTTCAGGGAACCATACCTTCTTCACTTTGCCTATAAAGCATTTACATCACTTAAGGGGGGTCTCTTCAGGGAACCATACCTTCTTCACTTTGCCTATAAAGCATTTACATCACTTAAGGGGGGGGGGTCTCTTAGGGAACCATACCTTCTTCACTTTGCCTATAAAGCATTTACATCACTTAAGGGGAGGGGGGGTCTCTTCAGGGAACCATACCTTCTTCACTTTGCCTATAAAGCATTTACATCACTTAAGGGGGGGTCTCTTCAGGGAACCATACCTTCTTCACTTTGCCTATAAAGCATTTACATCACTTAAGGGGGGGGGGGGTCTCTTCAGGGAACCATACCTTCTTCACTTTGCCTATAAAGCATTTACATCACTTAAGAGGGGGGTCTCTTCAGGGAACCATACCTTCTTCACTTTGCCTATAAAGCATTTACATCACTTAAGGGGGGTCTCTTCAGGGAACCATACCTTCTTCACTTTGCCTATAAAGCATTTACATCACTTAGGGGGGGGGGGGGGGGGGTCTCTTCAGGGAACCATACCTTCTTCACTTTGCCTATAAAGCATTTACATCACTTAGGGGGGGGGGGTCTCTTCAGGGAACCATACCTTCTTCACTTTGCCTATAAAGCATTTAAATCACTTAAGGGGGGGGGTCTCTTCAGAGAACCATACCTTCTTCACTTTGCCTATAAAGCATTTACATCACTGCTTGTAAGAATAAAAGAGAGGAAAGACTAGGTACAACAAACTCAAAGCAGCCGGTATTCAGGTACAAGGCCGACGTGAGGTTCAGGATCACCTCTCTCCATGGGCATTGGGGGTTCATATTTAGCTCTGTGCTGCATGGCCATCCATTACAAGAAGCCTGTAACCATTATTAATTAGCTGGGTAAACACAGAGTAGCACAGGCCCTCGGGGATCACTGGGCCAGTACGGAGTCTAGGAAAACACACTGGCTGTGGTAGGTATGCTGACATTGTTGTTGTGAGTCAACCATTGTATGAGTTATGTGCACGTCCACAGGCACACACACACCATTTGGAGAGTAAATGATTAGCCCTAATGGTCTATGCCTCAAGATTTGGCAACCCCCCCTCCAGTGCATGCAAACACACCTGTATATGTTGGGGTCCAGCAGTACGTGTGTCTCCTGGGGCAGCTGGGAGAGGTGGACCACCTTGGTCTTCTGCTGTGGCCGGTCACTCTCATTCACCCACACATCAGGTAGTCTGGAGAGGGGATAGAGATTGAGAGCAAGCAAGAGGGAAGGAGGAGATGGAGAATGTGAGAGCACAAGGGAAGAAGGAGAGAAGGAGGAGAAGAGAGTGAGGGAGAGAGAGAGAGAGAGAGGGGGAAGAGGTGACAGACAGTACAAATCTTGTAGTTGGCACCGTGGCCTCTCTGAGCTGGTGTCTGACTGGCATCGAACAGAAATGGGTTAAGAGGAGATTGCAGTGGTACAAATGCATGCTTCCTAAAGTACTTGTCTAACTAAAGAGTGTATTTAGGTGTTATCTGTGGGAAACATTGGGAGAGGATCAATGCCAGTACTGGGCTCCTCTCTACTCCTGCTACAGTCGTCACGGTGTGCGTCACCAGGAAAGCATCCCAATGAACAAACAGAGAGAGAGAGAGAGAGAGATGTGGGGGAGATGTGAATAAGCGGTGCCTGGTTCATCGTTAGCAGACTGCTTGGCTATAGATCATAGATTCAGAGAGGAGCAGATGAAAGCCCTAGGGGGAGGAAAGGAGAAGGAAAGGAAGAAAGTGGATAGTGGATGAAAGGAGAAGAGAGAGGTATTGAAGAAATGGAGAGGCGAGAGGGGACCGTACCCTTGCAGAGGGATGAACCCAAGTGGACAGAGCCAAAACAAAAATGGCAGAAAAGCACCCAATAACATGCTAGGAGACAGAGAGGAAGGCCTCAACTGTCGCCCGTTACGGTTTAAATCACAGCCAATACAATGCTCATTGCACACATAGGATGCTGCTGCAGCGCCGTAGCTGAGGGCTAGAAGTGACTACAATAACATCTGGTAGACATTCTCCATGGTAGTGTGGGTGACGGTTGCCTTTACAGCAACATGGTCCTTAGAGAGACATATCCAACTCTTAAACAAAACACTCTCACAGCTTCTGAAACGAGTGCCGGAATACGCCTCTTGCTCCTCCTCCTCCCTTCTCCCTTCTTCATCCAAACCCCAAAACAACAAAAATTCAAAAGAGAGGTGTTTATTTTGGACATGTACCATGAAAGCGAGCATCGTTTTGGCTTATAGCCCGTTTCCTGACCCAGAAAGTTGCTTCTATCGGAGATGAGCTCTCTGCGAGAGGGGTTTTAGACAGAGCAGAGCTGACAGCCTGTTCCTCCAGCTGAGAAACTAATGGCTAGAGAGGAGGGCTGCACAGGGCTTTTTCTCAGTCTGAAGTGACTTCCTCTCCTTCTCTCCTCTGGCTGAGAGACTAATGAATGACCTGAGGAGGAGTAGGGCTGCACAGGGCTTTGTCTCAGTCTGAAGTGACTTCCTCTCCTTCTCTCCTCTGGCTGAGAGACTAATGACCTGAGGAGGAGTAGGGCTGCACAGGGCTTTGTCTCAGTCTGAAGTGACTTCCTCTCCTTCTCTCCTCTGGCTGAGAGACTAATGACCAGGGCTGCACAGGGCTTTGTCTCAGTCTGAAGTGACTTCCTCTCCTTCGGCTGAGAGACTAATGACCTGAGGAGGAGTAGGGCTGCACAGGGCTTTGTCTCAGTCTGAAGTGACTTCCTCTCCTTCGGCTGAGAGACTAATGACCTGAGGAGGAGTAGGGCTGCACAGGGCTTTGTCTCAGTCTGAAGTGACTTCCTCTCCTTCTCTCCTCTGGCTGAGAGACTAATGACCTGAGGAGGAGTAGGGCTACACAGGGCTGCAGCTCAATAGTCTGAAGAGGCTTCCTCTCCTTCTCTCCTCTGGCTGAGAGACTAATGACCTGAGGAGGAGTAGGGCTGCACAGGGCTTTGTCTCAGTCTGAAGTGACTTCCTCTCCTTCGGCTGAGAGACTAATGACCTGAGGAGGAGTAGGGCTGCACAGGGCTTTGTCTCAGTCTGAAGTGACTTCCTCTCCTTCGGCTGAGAGACTAATGACCTGAGGAGGAGTAGGGCTGCACAGGGCTTTGTCTCAGTCTGAAGTGACTTCCTCTCCTTCTCTCCTCTGGCTGAGAGACTAATGACCTGAGGAGGAGTAGGGCTACACAGGGCTGCAGCTCAATAGTCTGAAGAGGCTTCCTCTCCTTCTCTCCTCTGGCTGAGAGACTAATGACCTGAGGAGGAGTAGGGCTACACAGGGCTGCAGCTCAATAGTCTGAAGTGACTTCCTCTCCTTCTCTCCTCTGGCTGAGAGACTAATGACCAATCATTTCCCTGATAATATAGTACGCCAACTACATAGCTAACTTAGAATATTCCAGTCTGAAATGCACACAGCTGGTTATGATAGCTGTTATGATTGTCAAGGGAGCTCTTGGTCATTCATTCTCTCCTCAACTGGGCCACTGATCAAAATTAACCTATGGGAATACACCCAAGGAAAAGAGAGAGTTAGGGAGGGATGAAAGGATGGACAGAGATCACAGGGTAGCTCCCAAGACACGAGTGAGCTCATCCAAATCACTGACCCTTCTAGATGGAGACGCTGACCTGGGTATCCTCCTGTGTGTGTGTGTGTTGTGTGTGTGTGTGTGTGGTGCGGTGGTAGGGTCACAGGTGACTGCCAGCCTCCTGCCCACAGCCACAGGACAAATTGACTAACCACCACTAAACGCCTGCTGACATTTACAGAGCAGGGGAGGAGAAGGATAGGAAGAGAGGAGGGGGAGGATAGGCCTCTGCTTGCCAGTAGTACAGGAGAGAAATGGGAGCAAGGGGAGAGAAGAGGACTGAGGCCTTGTGTCTGCCAACAGGAGAGAGATGAAGAGCAGGATGTGGGGAGGAGAGGTAGAGGGGAGGGTGGAGAAAAAGAAGGCAACTCACATGTCCTCGGGAGTCCAGTGGAGGAGGACTTTAACCTTCCCAGAATCTTCCTTCCTCCTCGCTATTACCTAGAGATAGAAAAAGAAGAGGGGTAAGACACCACCATCCCTAACCAAAGGCCTGATGATGATGGCAAGTCAGTAAAAAGGAATCAGACACCTGGCTCCAGTCTAATTAAGCCTCAATCTGTCCTCCCTCCCACTCCGCAGACTAACACTGTTACTTCACTGGCCTGAAGACGCCAGTCCAGCCACTAAACATATACACACACCCTGTGTGTGGTAGGAACAATACAGCTCCCTGACTGACGTTAGTGCATTCCACAGTGAGTGAGTGAGTGTGACCCTGGACCAAGGTGAAGACTAGGAATGCTCTTTATCTTTAGAAACACACAGATGAATGTGTGCATACACACACGCGCACACACGCGCACACACACACACACAGCGTGAAAAGACATTACACTAGACTCTCTCCCATGGTTTTATTTGCTTTCTGCTTTGGCATAGAGAAGGCCTGCTGGGTTTGCCTGGCTACCCAAAGTACTTGCTTCAGCCAAATGCTACGCCACGCCCACGGACATTAATTTCTCCTCCGCAATGAGTCTGGATCCGAGTACCTCCCTGACGAGGTCTAGAACACATTCTAACCATTCTGATTGGTCCCAGAAACTGATGGGTGGGGTGGGGCCAGAGCCAGAACACTGATAAAGATGTAAAGACTCGATCGTTGATGACTTTGTTTTGTACAACACCCATCATTTTGCCCTCCCCACTATGATGGCAGTCTCAGACTTCAGTACGAAGTGAACAGAGCAGCGGAATAATTCAGTCGGAGTCGTCAGGCAACTGCTGGGTTCCTACGCCGTCTGTCGCTCTTGATTTCTCTGTGCAAATACCGGTAGAGGTTCTCCAACTGCATGTGTAGGGGAGAGATGGTGGGAGTGAGGGAGGACAGAGGCTGGAAGGAGGTGAAGAGGTCTGTTTTCTAAGCGGCTCCAACAACAGGCCTGGCTGGGTCTGGACTCTGGCATGTACGTCAGAGCAGTGTGTTTCGTGGGAGGGTTGCTGGCAGTTCCCTTTATTAGCAGTTTAATTAAAAAAAGGGGGCACAGGAGTCAGTGTTATTCCCTGGCTGGGCCCTTCATTTTCAGCAGGCCTCAACACTGCACACATGAACTCATGTGAGTTTAAACCGTCAATTTTGGAAAACAAGTTGTGTGATTGTGATGCTTTAAAAAAATGTTTTATTTATTTTTTAAATCAGCATTTAATCTCAGCAGGCTTTTCACTTGAAATAAATGAAGCTTTGATTGACACTGGTCAGCCAGTCGACTGCCTGCCCCTCTCCCAGCCTCTAGCTGGCTCAATGGAAGTTGTCAACTTTTTGTGAATCTTTGTTTTCATTTCAACAACTTTCTACTTGTGATGTGTTAGACACCTTGAGCAAGATTGCTTCATCCAAAAGATCCATTCTTGCTGCAGCTTTAAGCTCCTCTGATTGCAGAATCTTTAACACATGTTTACCAGAAGTATTTTTGGTGCCATCCCCAGGGTCTGGAAAGTGGCCCACATACTCCCCCTTCAAAAGGTGGTGTCGGGTCACCTAAGTAATTAGAGCCCTATGTCCAAACTCATGCCGAGCAAAAATTATAGAACCTTTGGTAAATACTCAGATCCTTTTTAACTACGTAATGTATTGTAATTATACAATTGGTGAGTCTGACGGTGTCTGTTCCACAAGTTACCACCGGCTAAAGCTATGATGTTGAAATGCTAATTTTCTCTGTTCCGTCTCACTGTCCAATCAGCTCAGCCGGAAGTTTAAAAAAAAAGATTTTAAAAAAGCAGAGTTAAAAAAAAGAAGAGATATAATAATAATAATTCACAAAAGTAGCGCACTGGGCCTTTACTAGTATTAGTGGGACAATATCTTGTGGAAGGATGAAATAGTATGAATAAATGAATCAAAATAACACTCATGAAAATATGTCGATCATTTTAATATGTTGGTAAGCCGTTGTATAAAAGTTATAATGCCCTCGAAGCCGGTGTTTGGAGGATACATTTGCACGGTTTGCAGGCCCTCGACTAGGTCTCGGTCCTAACACCCGTGCCAATATATCCTCCAAACACCGGCTTCTTTGGCATTATCACTTAAATGGAAACCAGTCAGGTTTCAGACCAGGTGGTAGAACCATCTCTGCTACTTCTTTGGTTTTAAATTATGTTCTTAAATTGCTTGGATAACAAGTAACACTGCCCGGCCCTTTTTGTTGACCTGTCTAAAGCCTTCGACTGTGTTTCACCCATTTTTTGAATTGAATTTAACCTTTATTTAACTAGGCAAGTCAGTTATGAACAAATTCTTATTTTCAATGACGGCCTAGGAACAGTGGGTTAACTGCCTGTTCAGGGGCAGAATGACAGATTTGTACCTTGTCAGCTCGGGGGTTTGAACTTGCAACCTTCCGGTTACAAGACCAACACACTCTAACCACTAGGCTACCCTACATTACTTATTCAGAGGTTTCATCAATTGGCCTGGACCAGGCTGCGTTTAGCTGGTTTGGAAATTATTTAAAGACGCACCATGCAGAAACCACTCTGCCATTTATTTCCTGGTTGCTAAAATTCGAAGTTCGCCAAATTTCAGTTGCTTTATTAGCAGAATAATTAAAAGGGGCATGGGAGTAAAGTGTAGAGAATCATTGTACCATCTAAACCACTGAAATATATTTTCCATAAACCAAAAACATTGTATTTTCAGTTGTTTGAAGCAATTGTACAAAACCTAAAGAAAGACGCAAAATTGAAACTTAAGAACGGAAAGCATAGAAATAAGGCACATATACACCTTTTCTTCTCACATATACTTGCTTTCAATGAGAATGACAGCTCTATAACTCACATTTCTATGTGAATTTGGTTGGGTCACCCAAAAAGTTACAGATTGGCTGCTTTAACAAAAGGACAGAAGACTGTATTTACTGATGGTGTTAAATCGGGTTTCTTGACATAAAGGGTGTTCTGCAGGGATCAATTCGTGTTCCGGTTATGTTCACATTAACAATATTGGTTGATCTGTATAAAAAAAATTACAAAATTAACATTTACCTGTATGCAGGAGACACTGTGGTGTATGCTATTGACCCCGCACCTGACCAGGCCCTGTCAGTCTCAATCTTTCGCTATTGCCCTCCAAGAAGGCCTTTGCTGAACTGTCATTGGTACTTAGTGCAGGTAAAACCAAGAACACGTTATTTTCCAAATCACATAAGAATCTGATGATTTCGGCATAAGTACTCCATAGAGCTGTAATGGTACGCGTATTCATACCGAAACGTTCGGGTCAGAGACCTCGATTCGGTCGCACTGAACCCGAATGAATACATAAAAACAAATATTACGAAACAAAAATACCACGTCTTTTAGGCAATGCATACGCTGCGTAGTAGTAGGCCCATGCCGTAAATCTGAACTAAAACAAACATGCAAGGCTATTCCATTAAAACTAGCGCCTACGCGGACATCGCAATCAAAATTACCTTAACTGGCGCATTTCACATTTTGTGAGGCGCAGCCAAGGACTAGTTCTGTACGATGGGGAGGTCGATAAACCCGAATTGGGAGGATCATCAACAATCGTTTAAATCTCCAGTTTGTGGACATTCAGGCTTCCCCAGCAGATTACAACTGATATGGGCAGAGAGTTGTGGATAAAACGTTAACAGTATGTGGCCACGCTCAACAAGAATATCCTACGCAGCTGCCAACACCTCAAATGTGTTGACACATTTACTCTGACATCACCCGAGTACACCGGAGCAAGACGGAAACGCAAAGAAACACCACATCGTCTCAGCTCGGCATTCAAGCATTCCTTGGCAGCTGACTCTGACCGGGCAGAATACATTACAAGAGCGATAGGTAGGCTGCGTTTCATTATTTGCTTAATAACCACAGACATAACCAATCACGGTGATTGAGAATAGGGGGGTTTCAGTGCCTTACGAACTTCCTCTTGCACCAATTTAAGCAAACAGGTTGTACCCGCTCTATACGAGCAAGCCAAAGATGCGGTTTAGAATGAATTGGCCAACGCACCCCTGTGTTGCGCTTACGTAACAGTGACAGACATCACATTACCCTGGTATAGGAGATGTGCCGTGCTACAGACATGAGCATCCCAACTGCGCATCTGGCACTGAAAGAGACAGTGTCATGGTGTGTTCGTAACCAAGTGGGAATTTACCACATACGACTGGGGAAAACCCACTTGAATGGCCCTCCCAACTGGTACTTACTTGTGGGAAACTTGTCAATGATCTGAAGCAGACACATGATTACCTCGGGTGTCAACTACTAAGGAAATGGCCTCGAGCAGCATTTGGCAGTTAAATGCAGCAAAACATTAATAAAAAAGATATCTATTGTGGGTAAAAAACATGTTTACAAGCATGAGCGTTTAGTTTAAAGCTTGTTGGCAATGCGTTTCTCAACGAGTTCAAATCACATGAACGCATCCAACTGCTATTTATGACTTCACAACTGTAAATTCCCACCTCCCAGAAGGTGACAAATGCAGCATCAGAGTGGACACATGAGAGGACCAACATGACAATCCTGTCACAACAGAATGACAGGAATATTGTGAAGGGAACTTCACCGAAAGTGAACCGTGACCCCCAAAAACATATCAAACCGTGGGTTTGATGAACAGTTACACCCCTAGTACTTTGGATTGTGCCCTTGTTGATCGTGTCCCCTCTTATAAATACCTGGGCATCTGGATGAACGAAAAGCATGTTGATGAATAAGTTACGAAATGAAAAATCGGCCAAATAGGCTTCCAATATAGGGACAAATGCTGTAGAAAACAAAATCATCCAGTCAACATTCATTCCGGTTATTGACTATGAGGATTTGTCTATATGAATGCAGCTACCACTGTACTGAAGCCGTTGGGCACAGTTTATCACAGTGCATTATTACGGGCGACAGGTTCCGTACACATCATTGCATTTTGCATCAGAAAGTAGGCCGGCCCTCCGAAGTCTCACAGATCGAGGCATTGTGCTCTTATTTAGTCTATAAACTGCCATCATACCTTTACCTCATTGCTAAACTTCAGACGTAGAAGTTACCAGACCCGGACTCGGGGATGGCTAACCCTGGAGAGCCCTTCAATCTCCACCCAATTAGGTAAATCTGATTGGAGTTTTTCTCCAAAAGTCCTTAAAGTTAGAGTTGGTGCCTCTAGAGCAAGTCAGGCAGATGTTAGAGGGCTTTTTACTGAAGAATGTGTTTGTTTCATACGGTTGTGTTTACTTTTCACATATTGTGTAATTGATGCGTGTATTGAAAGACATGTATAATAGTGCATTGGTTGTGTACTGATGTGTTCATGCAGGCCTCATCTGCATAAAGAGAACGTGGTCTCAGCATGACTCCCAGCTTAAATAAAAGTAAAAAAAAAAAAATACTAATAAACTCCTCTGTAAAGCTGAGACCGTTATTCTGTAGGTCTGCTGCGCCCTCTGCTGTCTGAACAGTGAAGTACACTGTGTGTGTGTGTGCAGGACCCTGCATGGTCTGCTGCCGCTGGATCCCTGACCATGCTGTGGTAGACGACGGTGATGGTGTGTGTGTGCTACTACTAACCGTGCTGTGAAACACCACACTGTGTCCGTTGCCTAGGCTCTCTATATGTGTAGCCAGGTTGAGGCAGATGGCCCGGTGTCTGATAGCATCCATGGTCTGGGCATCAAAGAAGTCGTGAGGTCGTGCTGGAGGGACAGAACACACTGGGGTGAGAGAGGGGGAGCGTTAAACTGAGGTTCATAGGTCGGGAGGTCAGAGGGGATTAGCCAATCAGATGGATCTGACCCTCGTAGATATTCATCATCAAAACGTTTCCCACCACCCGATTGGTTAAGACGCTTGGTTTGAATGCCAGGCAACCTGATCAGTGAGTACATGATTGGTTTATTGATTGATTGTATGATTGAGTGTGTGCCCATGCATATCTGTGTGTGTATACACATGCTTGCATTTGTGGGTGCTTGTATTGCCATCCTTATGGGTACCAGAAATGCCCAAAAGTCCCAGAGGATAAAGGCTATTTTAGGCTTACAGTTAAAATTAGGGAAACAATTAGGGAAAATAGGATTCTTAATGGAAATCAATTTTAGGTCCCCACAAGGATAATAAAACATATGCTGTGTGTGTATTGCGTGTGTTTATATGTGCGTGTGTGTGTTTCTCGGATACGTACGTAAAGACCGCCTGCGTTTGTTCTTGAGTTTCCGCCTCTTGTTAAGCCCCGCCTTCGAAGGTGAATCCTCCTTCATCTTGCCCTGATTGGCCAGCTTGTTGGAGTTCTGGGAGCTGAAGTGGGTGGGTACGTGGCGCGCTAGCCCCCCCTGGGAGGCGAACGTGGCATTGCAGCCCCCCACCACACACTGACAAAGACGGAGACAACACCCGGTGAGAACACGGACTAGTAGATTTAACAGTAGATCGCTTATACAACAGCACTTACATAGAGAATAACAGTATTGGTCGTTCCATTTGAAACCTAGCTGATTTCTATTTCAATAATAGCTCAAAGAGTTTAATACAGAGGAAACTGTAGGTCTGGTTATAGAAGGCAGAGTTCAATGGAAACATTCAATATAATATCATGCATTTAGCTTCACACAGGGTAGTGCGTGACAAGTGTATTGTGTCGGAGATCATTAGAATCATTCTAAGACTAGAATAATCTATAGCACCTGACATGTACATACAGAAGGTATGAAAGTATTCACACCCCTCGACTTTAGCCACAATTTGTGGTGCTACAAGCCGATTTTCAAATTTCCAAGTGGAATTATGTTTTGACAAATGTTCACTAATTAATTAAAAGTGAAAGCAGAAATGTGTTGCGTCAATAAGTATTCAACCCCTTTGTTGTGGCAGACCTAAATACGATCAGGAGTAAAAATGTGCTTAAGTTACATAAGTTGCATGGACTTAAGTGTTTAACATGACTTTTGAATGACTACCTCATCTCTGTACCCCAACCATACAATTATATGTAAGGTCCCTCAGTTGAGCAGTGAATTTCAAACAGATTAAACCACAAAGACCAGGGAGGTTTTCCAATGCCTCGCAAAGAAGGGCACATATTGGTAGATGGGTAAGAAATAATAATTTAAAAGCAGACATCGCATATCCCTTTGAGCATTGTGAAGTTATTAACACACAGTCACTACAAAGATACAGGCGTCCTTCCTAACTCAGTTGCCAGAGAGGAAGGAAACCGTTCAGGGATTTCACCATGAGGCCAATGGTGACTAAAACAGGTACAGGGTTTAATGGCTGTGATAGGAGAAAACTGAGAGTTGATCAACAAAACTAGTTGCTCCACAATACTAACCTAATTGACAGACTGAAATTAAGGAAGCCTGTACAGAATATTCCAAAACATGCATCCTGTTTGCAATAAGGCACTAAAGTAAAACTACAAAGAATGTGGCAAAGAAATTAACTTTATGTCTTGCATACAAAGCTTTATGTTTAGGGCAAATCCAACAACACATTACCGAGTACCACTTCACATTTTCAAGCATGATGGTGGCTGCATTATGTTATGGGTATGCTTGTCATTAACAAGGACTTTTCTTTAGGATAAAAATAAACAGAACAGAGCTAAGCACAGGTCAAATCCTAGAGAAAAACCTGGTTCAGTCTGCTTTCCAGCAGACACTGGAGACAAGCTCACCTTTCAGCAGGACAGTAACCTAAAACACAAGGTCAAATATACACAGGAGTTGCTTACCAAGATGACATTCAACAATGTTCCATAATGTTCCGGAGTGGCCTGGTTACAGTTTTGACACAAATTGGCTTGAAAATCTAATACGAGACGTGAAAATGGATGTCTAGCAATGAGCAACAACCAACTTGACAGAGCTTGAAGAATATAAAAATAATGTGCAAATATTGTACAATCCAGGTGTGCAAAGCTCTTCGAGACATACCCAGAAAGACTCACTGCTGTAATCGCTGCCAACCATGATTCTAACATGTATTAACTCAGGGGTGTGAATACTTCTGTAAACGAGATATTTCTGTATTTCATTTTCAATAAATTAGCAAAAATAAATAAAAACATGTTTTCACTTTGTCATTGTGAGGTCGTGTGTAGATGGGCGAGGGAAAAACAATTGAATCCATTTTGAATTCAGGCTGTAACACAACAAAATGTGGAATAAGTCAAGGGGTATCAATATGATGAAGGCTCTGTATATGACATGAGGATGTGGCTGGCAGAGTCAGTGCTTTGGTGTTGTGTGTGTGTGTGACAGTGAAGGGAGAGCGAGCGAGTGAGCGACCGAACAGGAAAATGGAAGAAAGGAAGGCGTTTTCTCACCTTGAATGGTTTGTCTCCGCTGTGTGAGACCATGTGTCTCTGGAGCCAGCTCTGACTGGTCGACGGGGTGTTGTACACCTTGCAGCCTTTCCACAGGCACACAAAAACCTGGCGAGAGGACAGCAACACTGTTAAACACACGTCTCTTCACAGGTCACTCACAACCTAGCTCTTATGAGTTACCCAAGATGCAATGTAAGAAACTAAATGTCCTACTATCCTGGAGAATTGTAGTAGTTGGCAGATGGACATTTCATATATAAATTCAATGACGGACCATTTTTAACCGAAGCACCTAGAAACCCAAGCCCCCGTAAACTGACCCCCGCCCCCTCTCTGAACCTACATGTTCCAAGAGAGATAAAACATCAAGCGGTCTTTGTGCAGCAGTACTTCTCATCTGGAGTTAGTTTAACACAGGATGTTTGGATTATCTTCAAGATGGAGAAGAGGGGGATTGATATTTTGAAGACAGGGTCGTGGTGGTGGAGAAGAGGAGAAGACGAGTTGGAGGCGTAAAACCCGAAGGTGAAGGAGGAAGGGGATAGAAGACGGTGAGCAGGCAGGCAGGACAGAGAAGATGATATAGGAAGTGAAGGATAGAGAAGAAGAAAAAAAAAACATACCCCTCCCCGTTGTCCGTCCACGTGCACGCCCCTGATGTGCTCAGCCAGGTCTGGGCTGGTGGTAAAGAGGAGCTGGCACTGGTCCCAGCAGCAGGTGTATGCCACGCCCTTACCCACCGACGGGGTGGCGGTGCCCGGGCCGTGCCCGTTCATCATGGCAGGTGTGGAGCGCCCGCTGGACGCTGTGCTCTCCATGTCCATCAGAGTACTGCTGATACTGAGAGAGAGGGAGGGAGATGGGGTCAGCACAGAGATCTGTTGTACTACATAACAAATCAAACGTTATTAGTCACATCTTACCTTGAAATGCTTACTTACAAGCCCTTAACCAACAATGCAGTTAAGAAAATGTTTACTAAATAAACTAGAGTAAAAAAACAAGAGTAACAAAATAACAATAACGAGGCTACATACAGGACCTTACCGGTACCGAGTCAATGTGCAGGAGTACAAGTTAATCGAGGCAATTGAGGTAATATGTGCACGTAGGTAGGGATAAAGTGACTATGCATAGATAAACAGTGAGTAACAGCAGCGTAAAAAGGGGGGAGGGGTCAATACAGCCATTTAATTAGCTGTTCAGCAGCCTTATGGCTTGGGAGGTTAGATGCTGTTCAGCAGCCTTATGGCTTGGGAGATGCTGTTCAGCAGCCTTATGGCTTGGGAGATGCTGTTCAGCAGCCTTATGGCTTGGGAGGTTAGATGCTGTTCAGCAGCCTTATGGCTTGGGAGGTTAGATGCTGTTCAGCAGCCTTATGGCTTGGGAGATGCTGTTCAGCAGCCTTATGGCTTGGGAGATGCTGTTAAGCAGCATTTTGGACCTAGACTTCGCGGTCTGGTACCTCTGGTTGTGTCGTAGCAGAGAGAACAGTCTGACCAGGGTGGCTGAAGTCTTTGGAAATTTTTAGGGCCTTCCTCTGACACCGCCTGGTATAGAGGTCCTGGGTGGCAGGAACCTTGGCCCCAGTGATGTACTGGGCCGTACGCACTACCCTCAGTCGTGCCTTGTGGTCAGTTCTAGTCATGGGTTTGGACAGCCTCCGTCATTAAATCTTGGTGATTTAGTGTGTTTATAGCATGTGCCGACACTGCTCTTCAACAGACGGTGCCACTTCTCTGGGGCATAAGAGGTTTAGTATGCCTGGTCTACAAGGAGGGATGTGAGGGTGTCATGGCGGATTTTAATCTCAGGCCACTATAGACATAGAAGTATATCCCTTCGTCCTCACACACAAAGCCTCTCAGAGTGCACTAGTGACTCAGTAATGCTACCATGTTGGACTGAATGAAGAGAAAGTGACACACACACACACACCTCATAAGGCTGCCTGCCTCCAGCTGCTCCCCTGCTCTGTTCCTGAGGTCCTCAGTGCCAGCAGGGGAACAAAAGTTACATTGAGACCATGCAGCTGCCCAAACAGCAGAGCTCTCTCCTCCATTCAATCGCTCTTTTCTTACTACAGGCCTTTCTACCCCGGCTAGACAAAGCAACACACCAGGACGGGAGAGGGGGGGGGGGGATGGGGGTGGGGATCCCCTCTCCTTCAGAAACAACAGGAGCTGAAATGTAGTAACACAGGGTCTTAGGCCTTTAACTGGGTTTCTTTTGTTAGCTACCCGCTACAGGTCGTATTATGGCTACAGACAGACAATCTACTGGGATCCAGAAAGGGAATCATCCCACTATTTTAGCAGCAAAAGGAGAAGGGTGGATATCAAGGTGTGTGAAATGGTTGATTTCTCTGCTTCCGTCTGAATAAGAAAAGTACGTGTATATTGTTATTTTCTGTTGGCTAGTCTAGTGATATTCAGACATCGTGTACAGGGGCAAATCTATATGGATTAGTATATGGCCGATAGGACCCTATATCTACACTGGACTTTTGCATATGTGTCTGTGTGTTGACTTCTATTGTTACATGCACATAAAGAGTCACACAGGCATAACCGTCATTCTGCACAGTGTTAGGTGAATCAGATCGGCAGGCCCGCAGCAACCCCGAGTAAATTATCCCAAGTTGCTACTGTAAGAGAGTTGAGCAGCGAGTTGCATACATCATTACTAATTTCTAACGCCTTTGATCTGATTCACTCTCTCGTTCTGCACTAGTTTATCATCCAGTGGAAGTTCCATCTTGGCCATTTCACATAATGGCATGGGGAATTCTGGGTACACATCTAAATATCTCAGAAAGACTTGTGTGTGTGATTCCGTCATGTGCATGTGGGTGAGAATCTGTGTGTGTGTGTGTGTGTGTGTGTATAGGACTCATCTCAACATAGACATCCTGTAACTACAGTGACCCAGCCACAAGGCCAAACCAACTAGAAGGTGACGAGGAGTTGTGTTGACCACACTGACACGTCTGTAAGTGTGTGTGTAGATGTGTTAGTGTGTGATTATAATTTTCTTTGTCTCAGTGCTCCACTTGTGAAATTACTCATGGGACTTTCACCAAACGGTTTTCAAGGATTACATGCCAACATGGAGGATCTTACTCACTGAATTGGTTCATAAGATAAAATCAAGTCTGAAATGTTCATATGGCTGGTGTCTCTCTTTTTAAAACGTGGTGTTATAGTAACTACGTTATTACACAATGAGCATCGTGGTGGCCAAGTGGCAATGCAGGCCATACATGGACATTATGTCCAGATGCGGGTGTACGTGCAGCGTTGAACCATTCCGTTGAACCCTTAAGGAAAACCTAGGCCTATTCAACTATCGGTTAAAACTATTCATGTACCCAAATGTTGTCAACTGTCCATAACGCATCGTTGCGCATTGGGTGGTGATGCATTGTGGCAAAACAAACCCTATTGTTACGCTAAACTGTTGTTTGGCAAAAGACAAAGTACGGAGATATCACACAACACTGTATAATTGCAAGGATAGTGCATGCAACTCGTGACAATGTAGTTTGATCACAAACGGCAACACCTTATCGAGATTGAATCATTGTTGGTGTGGGCTGGTAACATTGTTGCGCAGCTTTGTATTCAACATTTGACTGGGGATTAGTAATGCACAGACCTGTCTTCCGAATCCATTCGACTGAGAGGTTCTCCATCCGAGGAGGATATCTCGACACTGGCCCGTCTTTTGATACCGTGGTCGGTTTTCTCCGTGGATTCCTCGCTTTTGGTCTTGTCGGAGCTAGGAGGCGAGGACACGCTCTCCTCTCTTTGTTCTTGATTCAGCTCCACGGTGCTCTCCCCGGTTTCGGTGCTACTCGCAGGGATTCCCTCCACGGGACTTTTAACCGGTTCAGACAGTTCACAGGCCGGTTCGTCTTCTTTTTTGTTGCCGTTTTCCGTGGGTAAAACCGATTCTTTGGCGACTTCTGGTGCGACTGAAGGCTTCTCCTCTTTGCTGTCTCCGTTGCTCACGTCCATTTCTGTTTCGTCCTCGTTGTCACCCGGTTCCTGTTTCGAGTCTGCAGGGCCCTGTTTATTATTCCTGTTCTCTCCCTTGGCCAACGTTCCATTTTGCTCGTTTGCCGGTGTGGAGTCTTGTTCGGTACCGTTGGTTGTAACTGCAGCCATGTTCACAGCTCTTAGTAAGCTATTTTGTGTTGTAGGCTACTACCCCCCCCCAAAAGTTGGTTCTTTCTCCCAATCGCATGCGCTGCTTCACCATGAGCGTTCAACCGGGACGCGAGGGGAGGAGGCATAACCATGACGTAGCCCCCCACATTGTGGACCGTTCCACGTGTTCCAGAGAACTATTGTTATATTTGTTTTATACTTACAATTTTTTTTTTTGTACAGAAAACACAACATTGACATAATTTAAAGTGAAATGTTAGGGCCAATCACTCATTAATACATTTCAGTCATAAATCTAGACAATTCTTACCACCATACCGGTGTTCCACTCTTAACGGGCCTAGCATATGTGTAATTATGTTTTTGTATAAAGCCTAGATTCAGGACTTCGTGCTTTTCAGGTAAAATTATGTAGAATTCTTGCCAACAAAATGTTGAATATTTGGGGCATAAAATCATCGAAGCTCTGTAGATTTTGTTGTGAGTATACAGAATCAATAGACCATTTATTTTGGTATTGCCCTCAGGTAGCCCTGTTTCTGGTCTCAGGTTCAGGAATGGCTGAAAATGCATACCATTGATCTAAAATTGTTCCTAGAAATAGTACTGTTAGGAGATCTGGAGAGACTGGTCAGTCAATTACTAATATACTAATACTCTTAGTAAAAATATTGATCTTCCACGCGTAATTTGTAGATTCTATTAGATTAGATTGAAATTGTACGTTAAACATCATAGCATAGTTGAAAGATATATGTTGAGTAGAACTTTGTAGAGGGTGGCCATCATGGTACACATCAGAGTCAAATACTTTCTGTGGTACACATCAGAGTCAACTACTTTCTGTGGCACACATCAGAGTCAAATACTTTCTGTGGCACACATCAGAGTCAAATACTTTCTGTGGCACACATCAGAGTCAAATACTTTCTGTGGCACACATCAGAGTCAAATACTTTCTGTGGCACACATCAGAGTCAAATACTTTCTGTGGCACACATCAGAGTCAAATACTTTCTGTGGCACACATCAGAGTCAAATACTTTCTGTGGCACACATCAGAGTCAAATACTTTATGTGGCACACATCAGAGTCAAATACTTTCTGTGGCACACATCAGAGTCAAATACTTTCTGTGGTACACATCAGAGTCAAATACTTTCTGTGGTACACATCAGAGTCAAATACTTTCTGTGGTACACATCAGAGTCAAATACTTTCTGTGGCACACATCAGAGTCAAATACTTTCTGTGGCACACATCAGAGTCAAATACTTTCTGTGGCACACATCAGAGTCAAATACTTTCTGTGGCACACATCAGAGTCAAATACTTTCTGTGGTACACATCAGAGTCAAATACTTTCTGTGGCACACATCAGAGTCAAATACTTTCTGTGGTACACATCAGAGTCAAATACTTTCTGTGGCACACATCAGAGTCAAATACGTTCTGTGGCACACATCAGAGTCAAATACTTTCTGTGGCACACATCAGAGTCAAATACTTTCTGTGGTACACATCAGAGTCAAATACTTTCTGTGGCACACATCAGAGTCAAATACTTTCTGTGGCACACATCCGAGTCAAATACTTTCTGTGGTACACATCAGAGTCAAATACTTTCTGTGGTACACATCAGAGTCAAATACTTTCTGTGGCACACATCAGAGTCAAATACTTTCTGTGGCACACATCAGAGTCAAATACTTTCTGTAGAACAAACTTCACCTCAGGATAGGAAACCGAAATTATTAATTAATGTATGTGTGTTACATTAAACATAGAGGAGGGAGTGAAACGTTGGCAAGCAATAGACATTTCAGAACAACTACGGCTGAATTATTATCCTTACACTTTCAAAAACACTGGTCGAAGAAGACATGGGAGAGATGACGAACTTTGGCAAAGATATGTATTTATAGACTAATACAAATCAGTAGCGGATTTATGTACGAGCGACATGGGCAACCGCCCACGGCGGCGGGACCCGGGGGCGGGGCGCTGACGGGGGGCGCCATACAAGCAAGAATCGCCACATACACTTGAAACAAATAGCCAAACCGAAAACTGCATACAAAATGCTTTCTGCCACTAAGAACAGTGAAATGTAGGCTCAACTGACAACGGAGTTAAGAGCAGAAATCAGAGTCAATACACACACTCTCGTTCACATAAACGCATACAAGAACACACACATGTAATAGTGCCAGACATGCACACAAACATATATTGCTGTTATGATTTTAGTTGTCCTTGATGCCCTTTGGAGGAGGGGGGGTCTCGAACGGTTGCGGGACAGCTACTAGGGAACTGTGAGGGGGATCTTGGTTTGGCCGGTGGGAGATCTGTCAACGTGCCCTTGAGCAGGGCGTTGACCCTGGATGCTGCTGTGTGTCACTCTGAATAGAAGTCTATTGGATGACTGGTGTGGTGTAGTTGTTGAGCTGCAAGTATATTGTATGTTTCGGGTATTCAATAAACATTTTTTTTAAAGTGTTCCAGAGAACAGAACATTGACATCATTTAAAGTGAAATGTAGGGCCAATCACCCATTAACACATTTCAGTCATAAATCTAGACACTTCTTACCACCATACCTGTGCTCCACTGTATTAGCGGGCCTAGCATATGTGCAATTATGTTTTTGTATAAAGCCGAGATTTTCATGCAAACTCATCAAAGCGGATATATTTTATTTTATTCATCTCCAGGCCTTATTCAGTTGTAAAAGTAAGGTAGAAGATCATGACCACATGTAAAGGACTCTTCCAAGTACAGGTACAAGAGGAGTAGCTAATGGGTATCCTAATAAAATACTAAATACGTAAAGTGGTAGGGATTAGGAACTATAGGGTAGGATGCATGGAAAGGGTAGGAACTAGTGGAAGGAGGGGAATGGAACCAGGCCCACCACACACAGAGTGCTCAAGGCCGGGACCACAAAAGATTCAAAGCCTCATTAACATAGCTACTCGTGTGTCCAGCATGAAAGGGGGCGAGGGGGAAGGGACGAAGGTGGTAGGATGGGGAAAGAGGGTGAGAATGGAGGGGACTGACCTTACTGTGTCGATGACCTGAGTGATTGGCTGTGTCTTGTGTGACAGTGGCACTGTCCAGAGCAGAGATCATTCATGTACCAAGTGGATATGAGCTATTGGCCTCTAGGCTACACTTCCAGCTGGAGGCCAGAGTCCCAGTCCCTCAACGGACACAGAAAGGAGCTTCCTGATCTTTAAAGTTTGTCAATGTCTCGTCTTCAGCACCATCAGAGCTTCTATCATATCAGTGATCAGGAAATCATATTTGTAACATGATAAAACCAAAACAGCTGGAAGCATTGGGAACGGCATTCCTTCCATCTCCCAATGTTTAAAACAAATGTAAATACGTAGCTTGTGTCATAACATAAACCCCCACCGCAGCATTTAAGAACATCAACATTTATTTCACATGATATAAAACAGATGAGATATGAACATTTTTTCATATTAACTCTAATAATAATAACCTCAGACTTATAATTTCTGCTCTGCTCTTTCTATGGTGTACATCATTTACACAATGAAACTTTACATTTATGTACATTATATTTTAATGTCCTGGAGGAACAAAACGCCTGCTTATTGCTTATACATGTGCTATTCTCTTCTCTCTGTCCAGGACTCCCCACAATCAGACAGAATCTAACACACAAACCTAATCTCATAAAACTATTTTCTCTCTTCTATATTTTACTTTAAATATATCTCAGCCGTAGAAAAAAAAACAGAGAAGCAGATCGATTCTAACCCAGGACATTTACGTGTGGTTGTCAGCGGCGACCAGATTCCGATCCTCCCGACATAAATAAACACAACTTTTATAAAATATTTCAACTCTGTCCAACAGCAGCAATAGGGTGGCACCTTATTGAAGTATAAACCCATTGAATAGTTCATTCTATATGTTTTATATATGTATATATTAACAACTTCTTTGAACAATGAGGGAATGTGCGGTGTAAAATATGTGGAAAATGAAAAGTTTAGGGCATCGGGTTAAAAACTTAAATGGGAGTAAAACCAGTAAAAAGAGCATATGGCGCCCCCGTGTGGTTAAAGTAAAGCACTGCCTTAGTGTGTGTAGATTTGGTGCTTCGCCCTCTCAATAGTGTGTGATTGTGGGAAGACCTCAAATGCATACTCCTCCCATCCTCAGGTCCTTGTCTCCTTCTCAGAACCCATTAGATGAGAAAGGAGTATGCAATTGAGATCTTCCCGGTGTGAGACTCCTCTAGTGCTCTTATTTACAACTGTACAGTCCTCTCCTTTTCACAGCAGTGCTCAGCGAATAGACACTCAAGACATCCTCACAGAACATGTCCAAAATAATAGACCATCATAATACCTGTAATAATAATAATCATCATCAATTATCACTCTGGTAATACTATCTCGTGCTCTGATCTCTCTGTGTGAATGAAAAAGTTTTGCATCACAGTTATTGTGTAGGCAGGCGGTAAGTAATACGAGCAGGCCTGTGGATCTACTCTTTCTGTCTGTCTGGCTACAGTTGTTTCTATACATACAGAGAGCTACTGGGCATGCTCTGTGCAGGCTAGCTGGTGCCATCATGGCTCTGTAGGATGCCATCTTGGGTCTCCAGGCTGGCATCGCTTATGAGTCACTGCTCACCAAGGTCAATGTCTGGGCTGCAGGGATAAGTGCAAAGAGAGGGAAGAGGTGAAGAGACCGATGAGCACACACAAAAATAGCAGAGGTCACAAGCCACAATGTTCAACAACCCAAAAATGTTGAGAAAATGTTTATGCTGACATGACTAGACAGTGCTTTTTGCTTCGGCGACAAATCATGTCTGTGTTTAAATGGCTGGTGTGATGTTGCCTGCTGGTAAGATCTGTGTCGATTGGAGGGTAGATCTGAGGGCTGAGCACTGGACCCTGAAGTTGAGGTTAGGGGGTTGATGGGTAGAGCTATTAACTTTACCTACAGTACATATTACCTCAATTACCTCAACTAACAGGTGCCCCCGCACATCGACTCTGTACCTGCACCCCCTGTATAAAACCTCGCTATTGTTATTTTACTGCTGCTATTTAATTATATGTTACTTTCATTTGTTATTCTTATTTTTTGTTGTTGTCTTTTGCATTTTAAAAAACTACATTGTTGGTTAGGGCTTGTAAGTAAGCATTTCACTATAAGGCCTGTTGCATTCGGCGCATAACATTTGATTTGATAAAGGTCAAAGGTTGTAGGTAAGGACAGAGAAGTCTCTTACTGAGTGTAGTTCAGTTCACAGAACCACAATCCTCGACACGTCTACACACACATGAAGTGGGATCCGTCAGTGAGTTGAGGAGGAGATGGAGGAGAGGGAGAGGAGGAGGACTGGGGTGGAAAGGGCAGGCTTTTCACTGCAAACAACACACACACAGTAGCAGTCAAAAGTTTGGACAAACCTACTCACTCAAGGGTTTTTCTTCATTTTGACCATTTTCTACATTGTGGAATAATAGAGAAGACATTAAAACTATGAAATAACACATATGGAATCCATCAAGTGCTATGATGAAACTGGCTCTCATGAGGACAGGAAAGGAAGACTCAGAGTTACCTCTAATGCAGAGAATAAGTTCATTAGAGTTAACTGCAACTCAGATTGCAGCCCAAATAAATGCTTTACAGAGTTCAAGTAACAGACACATCTCAACATCAACTGTTCAGAGGAGACTGCGTGAATCAGGCCTTCATGGTCGAATTGCTGCAATGAAACCACTACTAAAGGACACCAATAACAAGAATAACTTGCATGGACCAAGAAACACAGGCAATAGACATTGGACTGGTGGAAATCTGTCCTTTGGTCTGAGTCCAAATTTTGAATTTTTTGGTTCCAACCGTCATGTCTTTATGAGACACAGAGTAGGTGAATGGATGATCTCCGCATGTGTGGTTCCCACCGTGAAGCATGGAGGAGGTGTGATGGTGCTTTGCTGGTGACGCTGTCTGTGATTTATTTAGAATTCAAGGCACTTAAGCAGAATGTCTACCACAGCATTCTGCAGTGATATGCCATCCCATCTGGTTTGGGCTTAGTGGGACTATCATTTGTTTTTCAACAGGACAGTGACCCAAAACACACCTCCAGGCTGAGTAAGGGCTATTTGACAAAGAAGGAGAGTGATGGAGTGCTGCATCAGATGACCTGGCCTCCACAATCACCCGACCTCAACCCAATTGAGATGGTTTGGGATGAGATGAACCACAGAGTGAATGAAAAGCAGCCAACAAAGAAAAGCAGCATACCCTTCAAGACTGTTGGAAAAGCATTCCTTATGAAGCTGGTTGAGAGAATGCCAAGATTCTGCAAAGATGTGTTATTTAATAGATTTGATGTCTTCACTATTATTCTACAATGTAGAAAAATAGTACAAATAAAGAAAAACCCTTGAATGAGTAGGTGTCCAAATTTGGACTGGTACTGTACGTAAATGCTTTGACAGTTATCAGTTATATATCAATCAATCCATCCATCAATCATTCCATCAATCAATCATCATCAACAAAGCACTTTGTTCTCTTACCTGCCATCAGGTTGTTGTTGAGTTTAGTGCCCTCTACTGGTAGTTCATAGGATATGTTCATGTTGTTCCCCTGGGTCTCATGCTCCGGAGCCTCCCCTTGCATCACCTCACTCTGCATCATGTCCTCCTCAAGTTCAGGAGTCAGTGCTTCTGACACAGCAGCTGGCAAACTGGCACAGTCACACCTTCACATACAGGCCTTATTCCGATACTTACAAATGCATCCTTCTTTACTGCCTTTAATGAGGTAGTCACTGATCTAAATACAGTTGGATGAAGGAAGGGATGGTTTTAAAGTATTCAAACAGGGTCAAAGTTGCTATCGATCCAGAGAGGCTAAGATATGTCCTGGTGAGGCCCAGCTAGTCTCACCTGTTGTGGGGAATGAGGGTGTTGGGAGTGTGGGTGTTTCTCTCTCTGTTTCCCTCTCCCCCTGCTGTTGATGTTGTCCAGGGATCAGGTACTGTACATACAGGGGCTTCACACCCTGATCCGATATCACCATCACCTGGGTCTCTGACACCTGCAACACACGGACAGTGAGATAGACTGTAGTCTGGGCTGTGTTCAGGAGGTACCAAACAGGAAAATATGTTTTGAAACGGAGCTCTTATTTTTGCCCTACTGAACACGATCTTGGTGGTCTAATGTCTATCCCTAGCGGCTACCTCTTCGATGTTTGGGGATCTGAAGAAACCGGATAGGTGTAAGGCACCACTCCAGTCCTTGAGTAACTCCAGCAGTAGATTTGGTTTATTCTAACCCCTGACAAGCCCACCTGATTCAAATGGTCAACTCATCATCAAGCCACCCAGCCACTCAGCGATGTTTGCCCGGGGCTACAAGAACAAATCCATACTGTTGAGGATCCACAAGGACTGGAGTTGAGACACATTGGTATAAGACACATGGTGATAACCAATGGACTTAAGCAGCTTTCGCCATATATTAAAAAAAAACTGGGCTACTAAATTAGAGGACATTAATTAAGCCAACTGCATCATCATCATCATCATCAGATCATGAGATTCCGTGGAGCTCAGGCCAGCTCTGGGAGGTGTCTCTCTCTCGCTCTCTCTAGCCCAGTGTGAGTCACCACGGCTGGGCTGAGGCCCAGAGATAAACCCCTAAATCCAGCCTGGATCCTCCTCACACCCACAAAGACTCCCAGATCAGATTAAAGGACATTAACACGGAGACCAGGCTGCCAATACAACACAACCATTTATGCCCTAAAACCCTGAAACACTCTTAGCGCAACATTATTGGATTAGATATACATTTGTACAAGTCTTTCCTCTCTCTCTGAATACTCTCTTTGAAAACGTTCATTTTTCAGTGAAGGAACACAGTGCTCTGTGCATCCTCGGTAAGGATCTTTCTTATTTATACAGAGTTACAGTACACCATGCTGACTCAGTCACCACTCCTACTAGTCATAAACATACGTATCAAATGATATTGTCTGCCATACATATTCTGCTCTCTGGTGGTCTGTGTGAGTAGGGACACTCTCCTACCTCTGTGTCCATGCTGGAGCTCTCCGTCCGGGGCTGTGGCTCCTCCTCACTCAGCCTGGGGACAGGGATGACATCCACCTCCTCAGCTCTGTAGCTGATCTCCTCCACCACGGTGATTTCCATCTCCAGCTCCACCAATGCAGCTGTGTCAATATCCAGCGCCTCTTCTGGAGACACTGCAGTCCTCCCTCTGACTAGTTCTTCAGCTGCAGCTCTAGCCCTCTCCAATTCTTCTGCAGCTGCTGCTACTGCGGCCCGGTCTCTCTCCAGCTCCAATTCTGCAGCCCTGTCCAACTCCTCTTCTACAGCCACAGCAGTCCTGGCCATCTCCTGCTCCACCACTGCAGCCACCTCAGTCATGTCTCGCTCCAGCTTTTCTATTGCAGCTCGACCCCTCTCCATTTCTTCTTCAGCAGCTGCTGCAGCTCTGTCTCTCTGCAGCTCCAGTTCTGCACCTCGGTCCCTCTCCAGATGCACTGTAACTCGGCCTCTGACCTCCTCCAGGTCTTGCAGTGCTGCCTCCAGCTCCTGGGTGTCTGTGGAGAACACCTCCAGCCTGACCTGCAGGGGACACACATGCCAAATGAATAACTCAGTTTTACAGTGTGTAAACAATCACATTCAATGCTGTGAAACAAGGTTTATCAACACACACACACACACACACACACACACACACACACACACACACACACACACACACACACACACACACACACACACACACACACACACACACACACACACACACACACACACACACACACACACACACACACGCGTAGTCCTATCAAGTCCTACCAAACACACACACCAAACCGGGGAGAGGTTACCTGTGTAACGAAGGGGTTTTCCTTGGAGAAAGATGGAGAGCGTGAGGGGGAGATACTACTGCTACTTCTCTTCTTCTCCTTGAGCGAGGCCTGCTGGTGTCTCCTGATCCTCTCCAGCTGCTCCTCTACACTCATCCTGGCTCTGCCGCTCTCCCTCTCCCCCGGTCCGCACGTCTGCTCCACGGCACTGTGAGGACGCTCCTACAGGGGGAGCAGCGGAGCAGGGATCAGTCACGTTGGATTATTATTACGTTTCATCTGCCCGTCTATTGGTGACATATTGTGTCCTTCTCCAGCTCTTGTAGTGGTAAAAATGTCAGGGAATGAATAGCAACAGTAGCACTTCCGAATCCAAAATCAGTGCTGTCCTGTCTATCAAACAACAGTTTCTAATATGTTAGCGAGGGTCAGTGTATAGTTCTGTTCCCCTGCTATTCCCTAAAGTGCTGAGTCAGACTTACAGTCCTGGGGTCAGGCTTCTTGCCCTTCCTCAGGGTGACGTAGGAGGCGATGGTGCAGGACTCTGGGGGGCTCATGGGGGATTTGGTCCTGGGGGGCACGATACCCACTGGGTAGACTGGTACTCCTAATGGGACTTGGAGGGGTGGGGGACTAAGTCAGTGACAAAGCCATTAGAGGTGTTTAATTTTTATATTCAGTTAATAGAGTACTTATAAACCCTTTATAAGTAATACTTATAATGCTCTTTATAAGTTGACCTATGGAATTTATAATTACTTCTTGAATTCACTGAATTACAATAGTTTTGACCCTAGCACGTATCCAGCCTGAAACAGAGGTGGCAGGGTGACCAAACTGGACAGTGATGACAGACAGTGACTGACCTTTAGTGGCCGCAGGCTCCTTGTCAGTGGTCAGCCCCGCCTGTAGTCTGTCCTTGTCATTGTCCTCTCCGTTGTTATCGTCCACCTCCTCGGCCACAGTGGTCAGCTCTGGTTCACTCTTATACAGACGGTAGTCTGGGCCTTGCTGTAGAGGGACAGAGAGTCAGCACACTGAGAGGTAACACGCATAGGAAACACGGACACCCGCAGATCACAACGTGGTCACGATGGATGTGACCGATGGATGGTCGAGGGACATTTAAAACGGAGCCGAAAAGAGCAGAAAACGGTTAACTGACACTCCAAACACTAAGAGTAGTAACACCTGCAGCACAGCACTCAGACGGAATGACAACTGGGGTGGAGTCACACACGCTTCCATGGAAAGAAGAATAAGCCAAACTGAAGAGCAAACAGATGATAAACCAATGGAATGAATGTCAAACTCAACACTCCAGGGTAAGAAGCAGGGAAAAACCGGAATGTCTACAAATGGTAAAACAAATGATTCAGAGCAAATGAAAAGAGAGTCACAACGGTGACCCAAGTTGGCGATGAGAGATTAACCATGTGTGGTGAGGGTAAAGGTAGAGGGTCAGGGGTCAATTTGTACTGGTCTTGTGCAGAGTAGGATAAAACTGCCCCTAGACACTGACCTAAGATCAGTTTTGTATTACCTCACCCTAAAGGTTAAGATTAGAATTTGGTGAAGATAAACAGATCCTAGATCTGTGCTTAAGGGCAAGTAGCGATGATGAAGCACAAGGACAGGGGTTGAAGGGTCAGGCGTGACGAGTCAGCATGTGTCTCTTACACTGCTGTGTGTTCCGTTCCTCTGGCCGTGCTTGCTTGTGTGTGGTGGCGGACGGGCGCCCGAGGGGGAGGGAAGGGGGGGTACAGCGGGAGGGCGCTCTGTTGAGCCGTAGGACTGGGGGAGGGGCGGGCGGGGGGGCTGACGGTCACCCTCCGTGAGAGAACAGAGTGACCGGAACAAGGTCACCGGCTGCCGCATGAGGAGAGGAGAGGATAGATAGAAAGTTGTTGTTGTTGAGACACTCTTGTGACAACAGTAAGCCACACCACACAAGAGTATTAGACAGATCAGCACAGTCTCTGTGGCATTGACTGGAGCCATCTGGCTCACATCCGTTTCACATGTTGTCTACGGACAGCTTTAAATCAGTTCACAAAGACTCCATGCACAGATTATATACAGTACTTATCTGGTGTTTTTCTTTATCCATAGAGTAGAAGTGAGACTCACCTCGTTCTTCTGTAGGTTTGAGATGGGTTTGGAACCAAGGAAACCAGTGTCAGTGGTCCTCTGGGGTTTGTTCTTGGCCAGAGCCTCCATCACATCCTGGATCCTCCACAGCTCTTTCTGGATGTGGACATGCTGCTGGCTGGGAGGTTCCGTCTGCTCACACAATGACAGAAAATGATTAAAAACCACTCTACATCTTGCAAAGGCATGTTTGCATGTGTGTGAGTGGTTGAGAGAGAGAGAGAGAGAGAGAGAGAGAGAGAGAGAGAGAGAGAGAGAGAGAGAGAGAGAGTCTTACCTGTGGGCTGCCCAGGGCCTCTAGCTGTTCCAACAGGTTTGTTTTGGCCAGAGAGACGCCAGATTCCATTTTATCATACTCCCTCCACGACCGCTCCAACTCCTGAGAGACGAGAGGGTGTCACTACTAGACAGTGTGTGTGTGTGTGTGTGTGTGTGTGTGTGTGTGTGTGTGTGTGTGTGTGTGTGTGTGTGTGTGTGTGTGTGTGTGTGTGTGTGTGTGTGTGTGTGTGTGTGTGTGTGTGTGTGTGTGTGTGTGTGTGTGTGTGTGTTTATGCACTGACACTCACAGCATTGACCCTGGAGAGATCTTGACAGGTGCTGATCAGTGTGTGTTGACATCTGTGCGTACGTGCGTGCGTGTGTGTGTGTGTGTGTGTGTGTGCGTGCGTGCGTGCGTGCGTATACATATTGTGGCGAAATCCTGCACAGAGCCTTCACCGTGCGCTGCCACTTTAAGAGTGCATCAGCAGTAAGGAAGGAGAAAATAAAGACAGCTCGTTCAGCTCTTTGGGGAGGAAGCTCTTGGTTGGCGCGACAGTTTGATTGTGTGTCCTATGCTGCAGAAGTTTGGTTTATTTTCAGCGTGTGTAGTTTATAAAGTATTTAACTTAATCATCGGTGTGACAGTTCTAGGTCGGCGTCGGTTATGGATCGCATGGAATTAGTAGCAACATTGTTACGAGGCTTTGACATACAAACCATCAGACGGTCAGACAGTACACCGGCACGCCTGAAGACCACAGCTAAGATCTCTCTTGTTCTCTTTCTCTCTTTAGAGCTGGACTATTATTGCCCTGCCAGACATATTTGGGTGGACATTTTAGTTAAAAGTGAGGTTGCTTGTAAATGTGTATTGTTATGTGAACTGTATAAAGGTGAGGTGTACTAATGACATGTGGCCGAGAAGATTGTGGACATTTTTAAGGCCTTTGTTGTGTCTACGAACACCCCCCACATTCATACCCTCTGCACTCCTCCACTGGACGATAATACAGATTACTGCAAATCCTCTGTTGATGACTGGGTTCTTCCTTGTATGAAGTCGCTGTTCAATTGCTCTGCCATTATTAGTATTATTACATGAGGTATTCTGGGTGGGGTTACCCCTGTGATGTGACGTGGGTTTATATGGTGTGTCTTCTCTCTTCTCTCCACTGGCTATCTGGTAAACAGGCTACACTCTAGGCAGTCTCTTCTGCTGATGCGTGTGGGTCTGGTAGTGGTACTCTCTCTATTCTACTATTTTCCTTTCGGCATGGTTAATACCTGCCTGGCGCCCGAAGAAAACCTCTCTTTACCCCTCTCTAATAAATACCGCTACAATATGAACTCACAGTGTTGACCCGTGCCAGTTCTCTACAGGTACTGAGCAGTCCATTCTGCAGTACGTCTCTCTGCTGCATAAGGCTCTGTACGGCCGCTGGGTTGTCAGAGCTCTGCTCAATCTCCTGACTGGCAGACAGCAAAGCCGTCTCCAGGGTGTTCTGCAGAGAGATAGGAAGAGGAAGAAGACGACAACGACACAGGTCAGCACAACATCTACGGCCAACGTTTGTCTGACGACTACACACAGAAACGCAAACAGAACCACAGGCAAAGAACCAACCAAACGTTATCATAGCATCGCCAACATCAAAAGTGTGTAACGCCACTCCGAGGACCCTAGGGGGCAGGCTAGAGCTGCTGTCTGCAAGGGGGAGAGAGTCAGTTCCCAGCTGTGAGTCTGCTAGCTCGTCTATACACTGTGGTACAAGCCTGGCAAAAGAGGGTTGGTAGCCTTGGAGAGACCAGGAGAAAGTATTCATACCCCTTGCCGTATTCCACATTTCATTTTGTTACAGCCTGAATTCAAAATGGATTAAAAAAAAAAAAAAAAAGTCACCCGTTTACACACAGTATCTCATTTACATAAGTATTCACACCCTTGAGTCAATACTTTTTTAGAAGCATCTTTTTCAGCGATTACAGCTGTGAGTCTTTCTGGGTCTCTACGTTTCTCTTCAAAATTCTTCAAGCTCTGTCAAATTGGTTGTGGATCATTGCTAGACAACCATTTTCAGGTCTTGCCATAGATTTTCCAGCAGATTAAAGTCAAAACTGTAAATCGGTCACTCAGGGAACAATCACAGTCTTCTTGGTACGCAACTCCAGTGTAGATTTGGTCTTGTGCTTTAGGTTATTGTCCTGCTGAAAGGTGAAATCAACTCAAAGTGTCTGGTGGAAAGCAGATTGAACCACATTTTCCTCTAGGATTTTGCCTTTGCTTAGCTCCATTCAGTTTCCTGGAAATTATCCTGGAAAAACTCCCCAGTCTTTAATGATTACAAGCACAAGCATACCCATAACATGATGCAGCCACCACTATGCTTGGAAATATGGAGAGTGGTACTCAATAATGTGTTATATTGGATAACACTTTGTATTCAGGGCAAAAAGTGAATTGGCACATTTTTTGCAGTACTACTTGTAGTAAACAGGATGCATGTTTTGGAATATTTTATTATGTACAGGCTTCTGTCTTTTCAGTCTGTCATTTAGGTTAGTATTGTGGAGTAACTGCAATGTTGTTGATCCATCCTCAGTTTTCTCCTATCACAGTCATTAAAATCTGTAACTGTTTTAAACTTACCATTGGCATCATGGTGAAATCACTGAGCGGTTTCCTTCCTTTCCAACAACTGAGTTAGGAAGGACGCCTGTATCTTTGTAGTGACTGGGTGTATTGATACACCACCTAAAGCGTAATTAATAACTTTGCCATGCTCAAAGGGATATTCAATGTCTGCTTTTTTATTTTTACCCATTTACCAATAGGTGCCCTTTTTTGCGAGGCATTGGAAAACCTCCCTGGTCTTTGTGGTTGAATCTGTGTTTGGAATTACTACTCAACTGAGGGACCTTACAGTTAATTGTATGTGTGGTACAGAGATGAGGTAGTTATAAAAAAAATCATTTTAAACACAATTTTTTTGCACACTATTATTGAGTCCATGCGTCTTATTATGTGACTTATTAAGCAGATGTTTACTCCTGAACTTATTTAGGCTTGCCATAACAAATGGGCTGAATACTTATTGAGTCAAGACATTTCAGCTTTTCATTTTTGATTCATTTGTAAAAATGTCTAAAAACGTAATCCTGCTTTGAAATTATGGGGTATTATGTGTAGACCAGTGACCAAAAAATCTCAAGTTAATCAAATAGTAAATTCAGGCTGTAACAAAATGTGGAAAATGTCAAGGGATGTGAATACTTTCTGAAGGCCCTGTATCTCCGTCAGTCTCGGCACACTCTCTCTCCTTCTCTCCCTCTGTATTATAAAGGTCTACTCCAGCCTCAGACAGCCCAGTGTGTGTGTTTGTGAAGCAAGTTGTCAGTTGAAAGTCTGTGTACAGTAGTTACCTTCTCTCTGTGTAGTTGCTGTAGTTTCTCCTCCTGTGTTCTCACCACTTTGTCCTGCTCACACAGTCTGCTCAGCTTAGTCTGAAACACACACACACACACACACACACACACACACACACACACACACACACACACACACACACACACACACACACACACACACACACACACACACACACACACACACACACACACACACACACACACACACACACACACACACACACACACAGGTGTGGTATTCTATTAATTGAATCGTTCAATCTATGTCTAGGAAGCCAACTGCTGTGTGTCTAGACTAGAGGATAGGTGCAAAGGGAAATTAATACTTTGCCCTCTACCCCGACAAGACAATAATAGAAGGACTTGGTCTTACGTCTATGTCGATGTCCTCTGGTCTCTGGTGGCTGTAGGAGTTGTCTTTGTAGTCCTCAGGGCTGATCTGAAACACCAGACAGCCTTAGAGACACACATGCTGTGTTTACACAGGCAGCCCAATTGTGATCTTCTTTTCACTAAATGGTCTTCTGACCAATCAGATCTGCTCTGAAAAATATCTGATTTGAAAAGATCTGATGTTATTGGTCAAAATATCAATTAGTGGAAAAAAGATCACAATTGGGCTGCCTGTGGGAAGACAGCCACAGACAGGGGACGGCAAAACAACCTGTAATACAGACCCATGACATGGGATGTTTCTCAATAGTCTACTTGTCTCGTTGTTAAAACGTCTTTGGGATAGGGGGCAGCATTTTCACTTTTGGATAAATAGCGTGCCCAGAGTGAACTGCCTCCTACTCAGTCCTAGATGCTAATATATGCATATTATTATTAGTATTGGATAGAAAACACTCCGAAGGTTCTAAAACTGTTTGAATGATGTCTGTGAGTATAACAGAACTCATATGACAGGCAAAAAATCCAAACAGGAAGTGGGAAATCTGAGGTTTGTAGTTTCTGAACTCAACCCTATCGAATACACAGTTGGATATGGGTTATTTTGCACTTCCCAAGGCTTCCACTAGATGTCAACCGTCTTTAGAACTTTGTTTCAGGCTGCTCCTGTGAAGGGAGGCCGGATGGGAGCTGTTTGACTAAGGGGTCTGCATGCAGCCTCGTTCTCAGTCACGCACAGTTCACATGAGAGGTATCTCTCATTCCATTGCTTTTCTACAGACAATGGAATTCTCCGGTTGGAACATTATTGAACATTTATGATAGAAATATCCTAAAGATTGATTCTATACTTAGTTTGACAAGTTTCTTCAAACTGTAATATAACTTTTTGAACTTTTCGTCCGACTGGACCTGAACGTGATTTTGGATTTGTTTACCAAAAGCCCTAATAAAATAAGCCATTGGACATAAATAATGGACATTATCGAACAAAACAAGCATTTATTGTGGAACTGTGATTCCTAGGAGTGCATTCTGATGAAGACCATCAAAGGTAATTTAATATTTATAATGCTATTTCTGACTAATGTTGACTGCGCAACATGGCGGATATTTCTTTTGGCTGGTTTGTGCTCTGAGCGCCATTCTCAGATGACGCTTTTCCCGTAAAGTTTTTTTGAAGTCTGACACAGTGGTTGCATTAAGGAGAAGTGTATCTAAAGTTCCATGCATAACACTTGAATTTTCATCAACATTTATCATGAGTATTTCTGTGAATTCATGTGGCTCTCTGCAATATCACTTCATGTTTTGAAACTACTGAACATAACACGCCAATGTAAAATAAGATTTTTGGATATAAATATGAACTTTACCGAACAAAACATACATGTATTGTAGAACATAAAGTCCTATGAGTGTCATCTGATGAAGATCATCAAAGGTTAGTGATTCATTTTATCTCTATTTGTTATTTTTGTGACTCCTCTCTTTGGCTGGAAAATGGCTGGGATTTTCTGTGAGTTGGTGGTGACCTAACATAATCATTTGTGGAGCTTTCGCTGTAAAGCATTTTTGAAATCAGACACTGTGGCTGGATTAACGAGAATTGTATCTTTAAAATGGTGCCTAATACTTCTATGTTCGAGAAATTTGATTTATGAGATTTCTGTTGATTTGTATTTGGCGCCATGCAATTTCATTGGCTGTTGGCGAGCCAGTCCTAGACAGGTTAAAGAACCGGACAGGTAAAAGCACATTTCTAGTAGGTATCCACCATACTGATTACAGCCGTCCCGTGTCTTCCAATCAGTGCAGATGAAGGAGATGACACGAGGAGAGGAGGCCACAAGAGTATTAAGATGCACCCATGGTCTGGTTATTCTTGTGATGTGGTTTTCATGGTAAATATCTGTGTCCTTACAAGAGTTGTCCACAGGGTCAACAAAGCCCAGAGAGAGAAGAGAGAGGGAGGGAGGGTGAAATGGAGCTCTGCATGCAATTTCATTGACCTTCTCTTCTCATGACTTAACAACATTTTGGATACAACTTCTCAGCCCAAATGTCCATTTCACAATAAAGAGTGTCAGCCCCCTCTGCTGGGAAATCAGACTGTGTTTTCCACTTCAGTAGCATCACTGATAACAGTCCTACTGATGGAGGCTCCAGGGGTGTGAAGAAGCTATGGAGGACAGGAAGTTGGCATCAGGAGGTCACCAGAGACTAGAGGAAGATGTTCTAACACACACACACACACACACACACCCTTAAGAGAGGCTAGAGGGCTGCTGTAGTGGTTGGCTAGGCTGGGTGTATAGTCCTCTGTGCTGGCAGCTCTGCCCTGTGCCACACTAATTACCGTCCCCTCTGTGCACTCTTCATTACTGTCCCCCGGTACACTCTGTCATGGCTGGAGCTTGACTAATGAAAACCTCTAAAAGACCTGGGCTAAATCTGGCCCTTACGGAGGCACACACATTAACGCACACAGTCACACACATTAACGCACACAGTCACACACATTAACGCACACAGTCACACACACACACACACACACACACACACACACACACACACACACACACACACACACACACACACACACACACACACACACACACACACACACACACACACACACACACACACACACACACACACACACACACACCTGGGAAAACCAGCCATCCTCACACTCCTGACTACTTCAGCTAAGGAGCAGGCAGGTGATTTTCAACCCCAGGACAGCTAAAGAGGGGGAGGTTTAAGAGAGCAGGGCTGAAGTCATACCTGTAGAAGCCTGTAATAAAATGATCATTTAGCACAGTGGAAAGGCCAGACTATGGACCCCACACAGTACACCTTCTAGGACAATTTACCCAGCTACAAATAAAATACCCCTGCACTCTTTCATTCACTGTTACACTATTGGGCCACCACCCAAAAAAGGAAGTCATTGTATTTTATTAACTTTTTATTTAACCTTTATTTAACTAGGCAAGTCAGTTAAGAACAAATTCTTATTTACAATGATGGCCTACCGGGGAACAGTAGGTTAACTGCCTTGTTCAGGGGCAGAACGACAGATTTTTTTTTACAGCTCGGGGATTCAATCCAGCAACCTTTCGGTTACTGGCCCAACGCTCTAACCACTAGGCTACTTAAACAACAGGTTATCCATTGAGCTCGTATCAAACCCATGTAGACAAACGGAACATAATATTACAAAGCACAGAGAAGAGAGGTGCCGATTTGACTGTGATCGTACAGCGCCGTGCCAACATAAGATTCATCATCAACAGCATTGGTATTATAGGAAGTTGGGGGGGGGGGGGGGTGTGGCTCTAAGGTAGCAGCCACCGTAATTCCCAGCAGCAACAATACCATCAAGTTACAATGAGGTAGGATGGGCATGGCTAATTAACATCCACCATAACCCAACCTCGGACTGATGAGTAAAGCACAAATGAATGGAGAGGATGTGCTGTAGTCAAAACAACACATGAAGGTACATGTCAAACAATGTTGGGATCATGACACCAGGAAGAGGGGGAACCGACTGACTGACTGCATCCAATGTGAACAAAAACAGGAGGGATCGATGATGGAGGGAGGAGAGGAGTGCAGGAGAAGAGTCATTGGTTTGCCAATAAGACCTTACTTGCTGGTACAGTTGAGGCCGTGGTGCAGAGTTCTCAATCATAGTGTGAATCGTGAAGATTAACGGCTCATTGTCCTTCGTCTAGTGGAGATCGACGTTAGGCAGGGTGGAAGGGAGCGACAACACACAACAGCATAATATAGGTGTTAGTTTAGCGAACACAACGGCAGAGCCTAGAAAGGATCCATCGAAATAAAGAACACATTGTTGTTATAAGGTACTAGTGATTGAAGGAGACGGGGGGGCCTTGAGCCAACAACCCTGGGGTTATAGCTACCACCTGTACCATAAAGGCCCAGAACTCTTGGGAGAAGTCCTAGTATGTTTACAGTAGATACAAGGAGGCTACAGTTGGGTCCAAAGACAATATTGCCAGTCCCTCTCAGCAGACGGAGGAGAGACAAAACGGTCCTGATTTTCTTAATATCATCCCGACCAAAAACGACCAACAAAACAGAAAAACAATTGCATGCATCAGAGCCTATGGACCAGGGGGGGAGAGCAGGGTCGGCGAGTTAAAGTTCATTCATAACCCGCTGTGAAATTGCCTGCCATTAGAGGTGAAAGCCTTTGAAATGGCAGATCAAATCATTTCACATTTGGTTAGAGGGGTCACAATCAGACTCCGTGAAGTCACTAAGTGAGGTCCCTCGTGTGCACATGGTAGAGTGGTTTCTCCTGCTACACATGACCTTTTCAGAAACAGGAACTCAATTATTTACCCGTTCTAAACCAAAGGGCCCGTCCCGAAAAATAAACGGCACCTTTAGACGTCTGCCCTGATTATCTATGCCTGAGTGAGCGCTAGTCAGAACGTCAGTCGCTCGTCCTAGCCACTTTACCTGAAACCCCGGAGGTTGTTTCTATAGTCTTAATTACATTATGATAATGACATGACTAACTCATCATCAAAAGTTGAAGTTTGCTCTCGGGCTTTCTCAAGCTTGACATTTTTTTAAATAAAGACTGTTCTCCAGGGACTGTACGAACTATACAGCACAAACACACACGAGTAATCTTATTAGTTTAGGGCAGCATTACCATGCCAAGAAAGGCATTTTAACTTATTTTTAAAAAGTTTTTTTTACTTTTCTTGTACTGAGCTAGACAATATGTCCTCCTGTGGGAATGCAGGTTTGCGCAGATCCTATTCTGCAGTGAATGATATATGCTTCAGGAGGGCCGGAGAGAAAAGAATGAAGGAGAGAGAACGTATAGAAAAGACAAAAAGGAGCATTTGAGTCACTGATAACCCTGGGCAGAGTGAGAGCAGCTGGGTCTATGACCAACCCTGAGGAGTGCCTAAACCTGAGAGACACACAGAGAGAGAGAGACAGAGAGATAGAGAGAGGGAGACACAGAGAGAGAGACAGAGAGCAACCAAATATATAGCAGTACTCCTCACCTGGCTGTCCAGATACATGAGGTTCCTCTGAAGGTGATGAGACAGAACCTCACTCTAACATCAGAAGGCAGTAGAGAAAGAGGGAAGAGAGAAGAGTCAGACAGGAGAGAAAGAGAGAAGGGAGGGAGATTGAGTAAGGCAAACAGTAGGAAATAGAAGTAGAACTGGTACAAGCTGATAGTGAAAGATGGAGATGAAAGAGGAAGTCGCTACTGTGGCTTTGGCATTAATCCGAAGCATGAACCACCACAGCCATTTACTGTTGATTACTGAGCTAAACCAAACCATGCAAAACCCATTGCAACTACTTACCAACACTTTCCTCGTAAAGGTATTGGGAAACCACAGCAGACAACAAGAAGGCAATCACATGATACTCATACCATGCTGTCCTCTGCATGTCAACAGATCAAAAGATGAAATCAAGGCCAGATGAACACAGCACACCAAAGGGTTGAAAGGAGTTCAAATCTGAACCAAAACTCAACCATACCACCACTGAACCACACAGGTAGGAGCAAACACATCATATGCATTCACTGGAATGCATGGCCTGCTCATAGAGCCTTGAGCTGCATGGAGATGGCACATCAACACCCAACCACCCCCACACACACACACACACACCACTCCTGGAGGTGACCAATGACATGCTGTGTATGTGCACCCTCCCTGGTGCTAACCTTGGCGTTGGGCCCCTCCATGCTAAGGATCATTAGCTGAGCCACAGTGTGCTCCCGGATGCTGTTGAGCTCAGCCTGCTGCCGACGCAGCTTTATTAACAGCAGGGTCAGCTCCTCTGGCTGCACAACGCAGCATAGACACAGAGGAGATAACGAGACAGTCAATTCATCCAGCGGTCGATCAATGAACAAATACATTAACCAACCTCTCTTGATTTTCCATTTGGCGATGTTTTTAAATTGAGGAAAATTAGCGATAGCTTTTGTAATCCCTGCCCTAACCTATGTTTCTAACCGGGACTCTGACAAGTCTTTAGGCACAAGATGCCGTTGGAAACACTGGTTTTGGGTCTTGACCTGTGCTGGGGCTGGGCTATAGGACGTACACCTTTTAGAGAATCTGTCTGAAATAAACTCCCTCGGTCTCCTGACTCCAAACGGAGTAACTTTCCATCAAATGGAGGTGAAAAGTGAGAGAATATATTCAGTAACAGTAAAAGCGATCATTTCAAATCACTTATTACAAATATTTCTCATCAACTCTGCATTCTGAAGCCGCCGCTCTGTGCGCATTCCACAATCACAATCACATTCAGAGAGTTACAAAATGAACTGTGGAGAATATCAATCTCTCTGGCTGATTCTAGTCTACTCAATTGCCAAAGGCAATTTTGTTGGTGCCACTGTCTCTCTCTCTCTCTTTCCGTATCATCACCAAGACAATGCCATTATTTTAATCAAATTGTGTCCGCTTACAGACAGAAATAACAAATGCTTGCAATAAAAGACAGCAGAGAATGTAACGAGGCACCCACTCTGACAGAAATACAGTACACATACAGGCTATCCATTGTAGCATGACAGAACGACAGTAATACATGATAGCTTGTGTGCTTGATTTTTATCCCTGTCACAAAAACAGATTTGTATTTGCGTCCCATTGAAATCATACCAATAGCATAACTATCCTTCACAATGCATTGTTGTTGGGAGAAAAGAGGACAGTAGAGAGGAGAACAAGAAAGCAGAGAAGAGGTGAAGGAGGTCAGAGAGAGATACGTGACTCACCGTCTTGCCCTGGAGTGACTGTGGGGTAATGGTCTGCACTGGGATGCCTGCTGGCATGGACCGGCGGTCAGGTGGGTAGTTATACTGAGAGAGAGAGAGAGAGAGAGAGAGAGAGACAGGATGCTCTGTTACATGTACTGATTTCAACTGGCCGACAACTAAAATGAATGCTCTATTAATAAATAAAATAACTACTGCTCAATGCAGAGCAATTCCAGTCATTTATGTATGCTTGAAACCCCTGGTGATTATTTTGATGTGTAAGACTGGCTTAGATGATTGTGGTCCATTCCTTGTCCGTTTACCTTGGTGAGGTGAGTCCTGTGCCTGCAGTCTATAGTCATAGTCTGGTCCCCTCTGAAGATGGGTGAGGACACCTCGGACCTGGTCGACCCTGGTGGGTTGTCTCTGCGGTGCTGGCCCGGGGGGGAGAATGTGTGGTAGAGGGCCAGGGATCCATGGGAGGGGGATGTGGGGATGGAGGGGGCCACCCCCTGGTGCTCAGAGATGTTCCCCATGGTCTTGGGGCTGGGCAGGGTCCCGTAGTGGCCTGGTGGTGGTGGGCCCTGCCTGGAGAAGGCCTGCCTCTGCTGCCACTCATACAGCTGCCACATGGTGTCGTCCCTCATGGAGCGCCTCTTGTCTGCATTTACAGTTTTCCATTTGAGTCATTTTGCAGAGGCTCTTATCCACACAGACTTTAACTTAGTTAAAACAAATATATATCAACACAATATATCACAGTCATTACAAGTGGAACCGTACAACCTCAAGATAGCCACAATCTGCAAAATCAGTGCCAGAAAGAGTGCAAGTGCAAGAAAGTATAACAGCAAAGTCTTCAACTACGTCCCAAACGGCACGTGATCCCCTATAGTCCCTGGTCAAGAGTAGTGCACTACATAGAGAATGGGACACAGCCAAGTACAACAGTAAAGTTTAAGACCCATCACCTGCGTTGGATGTGGGAGCCAGGGCACGGTCGTAGATGGAGCCGGCCACGCTGCAGATGCTCTCGGGTCGGGACAGCATGTTCCTGGGGAGGGTACGGTAGCCCTCAGGGTAGCGGGGAACGATCTGGGCACGGTGGCTGGGCATGTTGCGGGGCAAGGTCTGGTAGGAGGTGATGCTGAAGGACAGGGGGACAATGAGGGGGAAATCAGTCAATGGATCAGCTGATAAAACATGATTTACAAATACTTTGATCAATCAATCCACTCATTTAGCATTTTATAAACTGGGTGGTTCGAGCCCTGAATGCTGATTCGCTGACAGCCGTAGTATATCAGACCGTATACCACGGGTATGACGCGATGTGTCGTGCTTATGAACAGCCCTTAGCCATGGTATATTGGCCATACACCACACCACTTCATGTCTTATTGCTTAAATATAGTTATAGAGAAGAACCTGGGCCTAACCCCTAAAGAGCAATAATAGATACTTAGTAGTGTAAGTGCAGCATGCTTACTGCCTCTCTCTGTTAGTCTTAACAGTACTGTAGAGTACCTACTACCTCATGTAAAAGGCACTGTACAGTACCTACTACCTCCTGTAAAAGGCACTGTACAGTACCTACTACCTCCTGTAAAAGGCACTGTACACTACCTACTACCTCCTGTAAAATGCACTGTACAGTACCTACTACCTCCTGTAAAAGGCATTGTACACTACCTACTACCTCCTGTAAAAGGCACTGTACAGTACCTACTACCTCCTGTAAAAGGCACTGTACACTACCTACCACCTCCTGTAAAAGGCACTGTACAGTACCTACTACCTCCTGTAAAAGGCACTGTACACTACCTACCACCTCCTGTAAAAGGCACTGTACAGTACCTACTACCTCCTGTAAAATGCACTGTACACTACCTACTACCTCCTGTAAAAGGCACTGTACAGTACCTACTACCTCCTGTAAAAAATGCACTGTACAGTACCTACTACCTACTGTAAAAGGCACTGTACACTACCTACTGTAAAAGGCACTGGGCTCCAGCTCCCTCTCACAGGAAATGGGCTGTAGGTAATACAAACCAGTCTTAACCATTTAACAGTCTCTTCTTGAAAAAAAATATGTCACTTGAAATTCCAAGTACGACCGACTCAAATAATAACATCTAGCTGTTTTTTTCTTCTTTTTTACAACTAGATGTTATTTTGGGAAATTACAGAGCTCTACCCGGCGGTTGAGATCTCAAGAGGGTCATACTAGCAATGTCATATTAGAATAGTAATTTGCATATCATTTTTACAAGAATATTATATACATTAATTTAGATCTGCTTGAATTGCTTTTATACAGTAGATATGATTATATGTTAATAAGGGTAGATGTCAAATTTTAACAAATCATGGTAATTTTGTGTCCAAATCGGTGCATTTTTCGGTGCTGTATCGCGCAACGTCCCCAAAATAGTTGTTACATTTCTAATGACGCAGGTTTTTCCTCCATGTTTCACATGTTCAGGCTACCTTTTGAGATCATGTATGACAAAGTGTATTTAAAAAAAACTAGTATAGGCAAGTAGGAGAGTTGTTCAGATATCTTATTTTCAATACAGAACACACTTACATTGAACTTTTAAAAATGATTTATTTGGTATAAATATGGGTTACAGGAAAGCTCATCAGGCGCCTGTAAATAGAGGAAGTTCTTGGAAATGATCTTAGCAATGAACATCACAGCTACACGCACATACCCATACACACACCACATGTGGAAAGGGAGGAGACAGAGCAATGTGTCCTCCCGTCACTAAGTCTTCTTGACCATTTTGGAGTGCCGCCATTTCCTAATGTCCTTGAATTTGGGATTTCACTTCAAGTATGTCACCATTATCTGCTACTGTAGTCTTCTCCAGAGCTCTGTAGCATATGCCTTTATGCAGGTTGACGTTTATAGGGATGAATCTTCTCCTGGAGGCCCAGCTGAGCGTTTTCCGTTAAATGGGCCAGCCGCAAAGTCAAAATTGGCTATATAGTAAAACATGTTTGAAAACCAAAATGAGCTTTTAGTTTAAGGTTGGGCATAAAGTTAGCAGTGTGGTTAAGGTTAGGTTCAAAATCAGATTTTATGACTGTGGCTATGCCCGATAGTGACCACCAGTGTTGGGATTAGTTACTTGAAAAAGTAATATATTTCCCACTAGTTACCACCAGAGTGTTGGGATTAGTTACTTGAAAAAGTACATATTAATCATTACATTTAAGTAACACGTTATATTCCTATTTATGTTACTTTGCGTTACCTTCATGAAAAAAATCTGGCTCGCCGACAGTCTCCACTCTGGGTCGATATCATACTGTACTCACTGACAGGTATCTGGTCGACTCTATAGGAATGCACAGTACGACGGATGTAAATTGTGTGGCGGAAAACGTAGCAGAAATCCTGAGATTAGTCTGCCGCGCCCTCCCCTCTGTAAATCTACCCACCCACCTAGGCAGCGCCGACATTAACAGCTTTCCAGTCTTATCTCCCTGGCTTTCCCTGTGACAATGTCATGTGTGTGTCTCCCCCTTCTCTCTATGGAGTCCATAGTCACCTTGAAAAAGAACGGGACCCCCTGGCCCGTCTGCAACTTTCACCCTGGACGACCACTAGGAAGACCTGGGGAGGGCTTAACTTGTGGCTAGAGAGATGCTTCTGTGACCAACTGGGTATGAACCCGAGTCTATAGCTTGTGTTTGCCCACAGAGCTCAAGCCTCAAGGAACTAACATAAATTATTCAGGTCTTAGCCAAGGTTACTCCCGGGGAAGACTTGACCTCTAGCTTGAGGGATGATGCTTCTCTGTGGCTTATACTGATAAGGCTGTACTCTCCATCAGACACCATAATAATGGAGGCTAGACAGCCATAACAGGCCTATTCTGTGGCCTACCATAGCCAGTTCATTGCTGGTCTAGGCAAGCTGCTGAAAACTGGTCTGATAAGAGGACAGTTCTCTGTGGTCGTTGAAAATATAGATAACTCCTTCTGCTTATGCTAAGGCAGGGAAATTGTTTTTTTAGGCCCAACGCAGTCAAAAGCGTGTTTTTCCTGTGTTTTATATATATTTACACACAATGAGGTTAGAATAATGCTGTGAATTTGTGAAAGTGATGATAATGCCCTTTTAGTGTAAGAGCTGTTTGAAAAGATTGCCTGAAATTTCAGCCTGTTTTGGCGACGTCACCAATCCTGGCGACGTCACTAATCCTTGCTTGAGAAATTGCTATTTGCTAAAACACCACTTTTGTTTCTTTTTGACCATTTTAATTGAAAACAATCACGGTAAGGTATTTAAATGTTAACAGTTATCAATAGTCAAATAAATCAATAAAACAAGGTTCCCGCCAACTCACAAATATAGCGCAGAAATAACAATTGTCCAGAAAGGGAGTCACCTCCCCACACCCATGAGTTAAGAATTGTTAAATGACAAATATGGCAGACCATATACAGACAAAACATTTGTTAAACAACTAACAACTAAATGTACGTACAAACCTCTGATCTATGTTGAAATTAAAATAAATGGTTCATGGTCATTCATGCATTGTCATTCAAAGCAGCATACAGCAGATGGCTACATTGGTTTTACCCTGATATACAACACAAATAGTATAAAACCAGTGATAGAGACTTTTTTAGGTCCTCTAAGCAACAAAGACACAAACAAATATGTGTGTTAGTGATAAGGTGTTGAATTTGGAGAGAAAAAATAAAACAGGCTTATTTAATTTAAGGAATCAGAATTGTCTAAACAAGCCTCAAATACCGGTAGACGTTTTGTACCGAGGATTATGAAATCATTTAAAAAAACTTTTTCTCCCCAATTGGTAGCTACAGTCTTGTCCCAAAGCTGCAACTCCCCTACGAACTCAGGAGAGGCGAAGGTCGAGAGCCATCCGTCCTCTGAAACACGATCTTGCCAAGCCACACTGCTTTTTGACGCGGAAGAAGGATACACAGTCTAGCTGGTGACCGAGATGCAGGTGCCTGCCCGCCCCAAGGAGTCAGCTTGCAGGCGCTCGGCACAGCACAAGGAGTCGCTAGAGCGAGATGGGCCAAACCCTCCCCTAACCTGGACGACGCTGGGCCAATTGTGCGCCACCTCATGGGTCTCCCGGTCACGGCAGGCTGTGACACAGCCTGGGATCGAACCAGGTCTGTAGTGACACCTCAAGCACTGCGATGCATGCCTTAGACCGCGGCGCCACTCAGGAGGCTCTTAGTACAGAGGACTTTTAACTGCAAATGCAATACCTCAACAAATCTGCTAACATTATTTGTCTCAGCATTAACACAAGATTCTTCATAAACCTCTGATCTCAGGCTTCAGTTGGAGGTTTCAGTTTAGCCCAAAGTCTGTCCCAGAATGCCTGGTGCTGATGGGGGTTCTGGGGCCAGTCCAGATAGGTCCTGGTCTTCACCAGGCGAGCCAGCCTGTGGTGGGCAGACAGCCTGCGAGGGGGGATCTTCTCCAGGAAGACCAGGAGGAGGATGTCCCTTTGTTCCACCTGCAGTCTGGAGGTGGCCAGCTTCATCTCCAGGGAGCACCAATTACTGTGCAGGTAGTGGCGACTGACCAGGCAGAGTGTGCGACGGCTCCGGTAGAGGCTGTCTGTGATGTTCTCCACAATGTCCTTCCCCAGCTGGAAGTCCCTGCTGTGCAGACAGAGGCGTAGGAAAGGGGGACCCCTCTTCTCCAGGTTGGGTAGTAGCTCCTCCACCACCCAGCGCTCGTCCTTCCCGCTGTAGGAGACAAACGCATCATAGTGGTAGCGCCCCCTGGTGTTTGATCGCATCGCCTCCGACAGCCAGCCAAGGATGATGTAGTAGAGGGGGAGGAGGTAAGGACCGGCCAGATTATGGACCAGCACCACCAGCATGAAGAAGATGACTCCCAGGCCAGTCGCAGCAAAGAGCACAAAGCCCACCTCTGTTGTGCAGTTGGCTTCTGTGTACTTGACAAAGTTAGGTGTGTCTAGTCCATTGTCTGACAAGCATATCAAGTCCTCTAAATTATACATAACTTCATGATTAAGCATGATCACTTCAACCGGCCTGTACCCCTTTGCCCATGCAATGAGCCAAGCATTGTCACAACTGCAAAACATCTGTAATGTATCAAGTATCAAATACTTTAGGCTAGAGAGAGGTTCAGTAAAGCTGTAGATTACATGAAAAACGTTCTCGATACGCAAATATAACGTTTTCAAGGATTTAAAGTCTTTAGTTAAACCCCCCTCCAAAGAGTCAATCCTGCAGTTTGAAAGTTTCAGAACCTCCAGTTTGGTCAGGTTGTGAAAAATGATGTCGGCAGAACGCTGTATTAAAAGATCCACCTGTACTAGAGTCAGTTTCCTCAGGTGAATCAGCTGATTCATTGATGTTAAATCCACACTTTTAGCCGAGAGCTTTGACCTGTACACAAATGTCTCCACAGACCTGAAGTACTTTCCCATGAATTCAGATCCACAAAGGAATTCTTCAGCATCAGCATGAAGATGGGTTACAGACTGAAAGAAGGGTCTGTCACAGTCTTCAAATGACACCGTCTGGCCTTTGAGTTGGAGACTCAGGTTCTGTTTAGATGTGATGTTACTGCCAATAATCAACTGCATTGGCCTCATACCTGAACTAATGTACAGATGAGTCAGGTGACTCAGAACGGCACCGAATACAAGTGTCAGATTCAGCTTTATCACGGGTTCTCTTGGTGCATAGTTCAAGTACCCCAGAAACACTTGTCTTAGACAGGTAAGTTGTGCGAAAGACATTGCTTCAATATTGTAGATCTGTGGATTTTCCCTGAGGTCTAACAATGTCAAACTATGTAAACCGACAAACGTGTTTGCATACAACTGGGTTATACTATTTTGTGTCATGTCTAAGGACTCCAGGTTTGCCAATCCGAAGAAAGCAAAGTCTTCAATGTTTGAAATGAAACTACATGACAAATCTAGAGACCGCAGGTTCTCAAGACAGCTGAACCGTTTTGCAAAAAGCGTTTGTACATTGCTCGACATGAAAGTGAGTTCTGTTAACCATGTGATTGGTTTTTCTCGGAATGAGCAGAGGTCAAGACTGTTTTCTGTCTGGCCAGATACATATAACATTTTAAGGTTTTTGAGACTGGAAATAAAATTCCATTTCAAATGGGGAGAAGAATGGAATGCTCCAGGTCCATCAAAACCCATATATTCCAGCCCAATGCACAATTCAACACTGGACATGGAGAGGCTGCTTGTATTGACATTGGCAACATGTATTTCCTTGATTGAAAGCAAAAACACTACATTACAGATACTTTCAAAATCAATGCTATTCCTACCATAAGAATACAAGAGCTGGATTTGCTTAATGCCAGACAGGGGAAGGCGCAGTAGGACATCCTGGTTTAGGTCCCCAGAAAAACGTGTCAGGTTCTGGAGACAGGCCAGTGCACCTTCCTCTATATGGTTTATTTGACTGAAATCTAAATTGACGCTTGTTAGATTGCTTTCGGTAGCTTTTAAGATGGAGCAGTTTGATTGGTTTAAAGATTGTATATTTGGTGCATGTACATTTAACTTTGTAAGTGAAATTATATTAACTATTCTGCATAGTATTTCTGACAAATTCTCTACACAGGGTTCATGAATATAGACACTTTGTAATTGAGGTATGTAATGGAAAACATCTGGTGCCATTGCTGATAGCCTATAATTAAATATGGTCAAATTACTTAGCTTGACTAGATCTCTGAATGTGTTAGGCCCAATATGACAATCGCAGCACCCAGTGACCAATCCATTAATGTACATATGTTGCAGATTTTGAAGGCCCTGGCTATTCCCAGCTGGAAGGATTTGAGGAAAACAGCCTCCAATGTACAGATACTCCAAATACTGAAAACGAGCGAAAAAGCCCAGAGACATGGAACTATTTCCCCCACGTTTCATAGATATGCAGAGGGTATTGATATTAGAGGGAAGTCCAAGCAGATCCTCCTCGACGGCTGTGACATCTCGACAGGCAGCAGTGTACTGTTCTGCCAAAGGACAGTAGTTCCAGGTGGGAAAGTATTCCTCGCTGTTATAAACGTGGCATTTAGGATGCATCCATCCACTAACACTCTGAATCAACAGGAACAGGGAAAACATGGCTCTCATCTCTCCCAACAACAGTCAAATCTACTGAGATGATTGTTCGGATCCGGTTGAAATCTGTATGAATGTTGGTTTGATACAGTAACACCCGTCGGAGTGCTGCAAACAGTATGGAGCCTTTCTTCTTATTTATTCCTTTCAGATGCCTTTCTCCTTGGTGACTAACAGCTCCAGTTGAATGGTACTTAAAAGGTTACAAAGTCATTCTCTAATGGTTAGTTTGGTTCCAAAAGTATAACATGTCCCAGTCAATGAAGAAAATAGTGGAGGGCTGCAGTGTGTTCTCTGTCACAGTTAACGTCTGTGAACATCTGAGGAGCAGCAGAACTGTATGCGTACAGTACAGTCATAGTGTCTGTTAAACAGCTTGTGAAAGTCTCTATTTTACAGCTCTCTTTCTGTTCCTCAAAAAAAGACAGACATTCTTTCTGTTCCTCAAAAAAAGACAGACATTCTTTCTTTTAAAAAAAAGACAAGACATTCTTTCTTTAAAAACAAAGACAAGACATTCTTTCTTTAAAAACAAAGACAAGACATTCTTTCTTTAAAACAAAGACAGACATTCTTTCTTTAAAAAAAGACAGACATTCTTTAAAAAAAAAGACAGACATTCTTTCTTTAAAAAAAAGATAATTGACATGAAGGATATGTTTGAACATGATAGATTTCAGAAGATCACTAAGATATCTGTAAGAGTTACAGAGGGTCAAAGATCATACCCCCAAGAGGTTAGCACGTCTTGGGGGTATGATCTTGGACCCTCTGTAACTTTCTCACTCATCATTATTCACATTTCATTCAGGATTATCTGTAATCATGGTAAAATCCACATGAATGTAGAAGTGTTTAGAAACATATTACATTTTTATTTACAATAAAAGTGACTCCAAAATGACACAATACATTATGGGCACAAAATAATCTGAAACAACCCAAACAAACTGCAAATGCTTCCAACAAGTTTGTAGGGTCACAAGCTTGATGTAATAATTTCATGCTAGAAACATGGGACCAAATACAAAAACAAAAAAAATGGACAACTTTATTTCCAAGAATCTTCAGGGTTGTCAATAATTTCGACCCCTACCATTGAGAAGAAAAAAAAAACATTTGACTTGTTAAACAAAATCTATTTCTCTGAAAAATATTTTATATTAGTATAAAATAATATAATTACCCAGTTTTGTGAGCATACAATATAGCTCAATATTTTATACAGTCATTATTGCTAATCTTAATCCTTTGAACTCTCTTCTTGAAAAACATATTGTTGATAAAGTAAGCATTCCTATAACTCAAATAACAACTCCCATTAGTTATTTTTACAACTCCATGTGTATTCTGGAAATGACAGAGCTCTACCAGACGGTTGAGAAGTCAAGAGGTTATTACTATTTGTAAGTCGCTCTGGATAAGAGCGTCTGCTAAATGACTTAAATGTAATGTAAATGTACTAGCAAAGCCATAATCGAATGGTAATTTGCATAGCCTTTTTAATCATCTAAACAATATTTCTCAAATTAATTTAGGTTTGCTTGGATGGATTTTTCTAATGTAGGTTAAACATTGTTAAATGAGGACGGATGTTATGGTAATTCCGTCAGTCCAAACATGAAAATCCAATTGCATTGAAATTAATGCGTTTTCAGGTGGTTTATAGTGTACAATGTCCCTCAAAATGGTTCTTAAATTTCAAATGATCCAGGTTCTTCCACCATGTTTTACACATATTCAGACTACATTTAGAGAAAATTAAGTGCAGTTTTCAATTACCATTATATAGATAATTGTATAAGCAACCTTAAGTCTGAATATTGATTAATTGACCCCATGGGTCATGAAATGTGGTTTAACACCAATTTATGCTGCCTAATATAATGAGTTGACAACAATTTAATTATATTTTTCACCAAGTATTTTTAATTAAAAAAAATATGAATCCATCATACATTTTACTGACATATCAACTGCTTGGTTGAGCACATTTAAGAATTCTTGCTTTATAGCCTTTTACATGTTAACTATTTATTTTCATATTCCTACTCTTCAATGTCTAACAGGAATGGTGCAACTGAATTCCTCTCTTTTATCCCATATCTTTGTTGACTGATTGAGTTCTCTTACAGCCCTCTCGGTGGGCAAAGTGCCAAAACACTAAACTGCAGCAACCCAAAAGGATACAAATGATGTACATTTTTGCAAGAGGGAGTTGACCAATCAATAGGTATGTGCAGCTTTCCAGAAGGACAACCATCTCTGCAGCACTCCACCAAAATCAGACCTTTATGGTAGAGTGGCCAGATGGAAGCCCCTCAGTAAATTCAATTACCGCCCGCTTGGAGTTTGCCAAAAGGCACCTAAAGGACTCTCGGACCATGAGAAACAAGATTCTCTGGTCTGATGAAACCAAGATTGAACTCTTTGACCTGAATGCCAAGCGTCATGTCTGTAGGAAACTACGGTGAAGCATGGTGGTGGCAGCATCACGCTGTGGGGATGTTTTTCAGCAGCAGCGACTGGGAGACTAGTCAGGATCGAGGCAAAGATGAACAGAGCAAAGTACAGAAAGATCCTTGATGAAAACCTGCTCCAGAGCGCTCAGGACCTCAGACTGGGGTGAAGGTTCACCTTCCAACAGGACGACGACCCTAGCACATGGCCAAGACCACAGAGGAGTGGCTTTGACAAGTCTCTGATTGTCCTTGACTGGCCCAGCCAGAGCCTGGACTTGAACCTGATCTAACATCTCCGGAGAGACCTGAAAATAGCTGTGCAGCAACGCTCCCCATCCAACCTGACAGAGCTTGAGAGTATCTGCAGAGAAGAATGGGAGAAACTACCCAAATACAAGTGTGCCAAGCTTGTAGCTTCAAAACCAAGAAGACCCAAGGCTGTAATCGCTGCCAAAGGTTCTTCAACAGAGTGTTGAGTAAATGGTCTGAATACTTATGTAAATGTGATATTTCAGTTTCTTATTTTTAACACATTTGCTTTGTCATTATGGGGTATTGTGTGTATTGTGTGTAGATTGATGAGGGAAACAAAATTTTGTCAATTTTAGAATAAGGCTGTAACGTAACAAAATGTGGAAAAAGTCAAGGTGTCTGAATACTTTCCGAATGCACTTGTAGATACATGGACTGACACGATGCAGAAATTATGCATTTAGTTTGAACCTTTCATTTTTGATTAGAGAACGAATCGATGTGATTCGATATGGTTTGCTGCACTAATATTTCCTGCATAAATATTTTCCATTCCAAATTAAAAGCTGCTGTTGATGGAGCTCATGAGCTGGGCCTCTCTGAGCTGGATCTGGGCCTCTCTGAGCTGGATCTGGGCCTCTCTGAGCTGGATCTGGGCCTCTCTGAGCTGGATCTGGGCCTCTCTGAGCTGGATCTGGGCCTCTCTGAGCTGGATCTGGGCCTCTCTGAGCTGGATCTGTATGAGCTGACGTGTGTGTGTGTGTGTGTGTGTGTGTGTGTGTGTGTGTGTGTGTGTGTGTGTGTGTGTGTGTGTGTGTGTGTGTGTGTGTGTGTGTGTGTGTGTGTGTGTGTGTGTGTGTGTGTGTGTGTGTGTGTGTGTGTGTGTGTGTGTGTGTGTGTACGTGTTTTATGTCCACAATAGCATCAGTTTCTCTTCTCCTTTCTTTACGGCCATGAAGTGCACCTCGCAAAAGTGATTGCTGTCCTCGTTGTGAAATGATCAACTTTACCCTGTATATCTAAAAATGACAATATACACTGATTGTTTAAAAAACTATTGCCGATAGAGAACCTGAACAATGAAAATAAAATCTGTTGTAAGCCCCATTCAGCAGGTACAGCCAGATGAGAGTTGTGTTTCCGGTTTACTTTCACACAATTTCAAACGGCAAAAAATAACAATAAACTAGCAAATGACATAGGTTGTCACTCAACTAATAAAGCCTAAGATCACACAAGACATTTTAGCATTTGCAAGCTGAAGGTGGCGCACAGATGTGCAAGGTCAGGAACAGGCTGCCTACCTCTCGTTGGTCAGCGCGCGAAGCTGGGCACTGTGCGCAGTTTGACTAGGCTACTGATTTTGCCTGGGGGTTGTGGCTTGCAAATGACTTGTAGATCAATGACAGTCAACACAGTTACATGTGGCTCCACACTGTTGTCACCAAATATTAGGTCTTTTCGGAAGGCAGAAATAATGTAATATGAGCATCAATAAATTGTTAACCGGCGATTCTTAGCATTTCAGTAGATTTTTGGACCAAAATGTACATTTAGCAGACACTCTAATCCAATGTGACTTTACAGGACCTATTAGGGTTAAGTGCTCTGCTCAAGGGCACATCGACTGATTTTTTCAACTAGTCAGCTCAGGGAATCGAACCAGCGATCTTTCGGTTACTGGCCCACTGCACTTAACCGCTAGGCTACCTGCTGCCACTAATTACCTGTGTGTTTATCTAATTAAAGCATTATGCTAATAAGTCCCAGCTTTAGCTTTACCTTTCCTTTATATACCTGGGAGACACAATTAATGGCTGGGTCATTAACATATCACAGACACACTCAGGTCTTTATCAGGAGAGGAGAGCCATGGTTAGGTCATGACCTCATTACAGTAAGAGGTGATTGACCACAAGTGTTAATATGAGTCAGTGACACAAAGACACCAACGGCCTTTATGAAGTCTCAAAATCATGTCCAGAAACTAGCCTGTATATGATAAATAAAAGCATATCCCCTTGAGGATGAGACAGAGCATCTGACAGTATTGTAAGCCTACAACAACTGCATGGTAAGAGTCCATTTGGCATTACAACAGTAAGCTAAAAGGGACAGGGGACATTAAAAGAACAGGGGGCTCAATTGAACCAGTCCATTGTTTGTGCTGTTTAGCATCAGTTCCTCTGAGTCCTTCCTCTTTTCAGAGGCTTAATTGCCGTAAACAAATGCAGTTTAATGGATGGTAGAGAGGGAAAATGGAAAGTAGGGCGCTGGCCCTAATCTGTATTCTCGCTGGCTCTGAGACTAGGCTATAGCAGAGGCTGCAGGCTGAATGTCTGGGCTCCTAATATGGGCTTAGTACAGTAAATTCACAGCCAGAGAGGAGGGACAGAGAGCTCAGTGGTAAAGAAGACATAACCTCAAACACAGCCAATAGCCAATGTCATACAAGCACAGGGGAATTAATTATGCATTTATAACTTATGTTCTACAAACACAGGCACATATGGTCTTCTGTAGAGCCCAGTGAGCTATAGCATCAGAGCTCCTGAGTGACGCAGCGGTCTAAGGCACTGCATCTCAGTGCGAGAGGCGTCACTACTGTCCCTGGTTCGAATCTAGGCAGTATCTGGCTGGGATTGGGTCCTATAGGGGGGTGCACAATTGGCCCAGCGTCGCCTGGGTTAGGCCATCATTGTAAATAATAATTTCTTCCTTATCTGACTTGCCTAGTTAAATAAAGGATAAATAAAAACATAGCCAATACCTTTACTGGGCAGCTATCTTTAAATACATAATAATAAAGTCCTGTACTAGGTGCAATGCATATGGATTTAATTGATCTATATTTCACAGTACAACAGTTCTAATATCTCACCTTGCTGCCCACAGTTCAAATAGAAGCTTGGGACCAGAGCGTTTGCTTTGCACTGCTATGTACACACTATCTCCGTCAAAGGGAATTGGAAACGTGAGAACACCAGATTGTTGGAATAACACAGAGAGGGAATCAGTATTTACACGTACCAAATGGCACCCTATTCCCTATGTAGAGCACTACTTTCAACCAGATCGCTATTGGTCCTGGTCAAACGGAGGGCACTACATAGGGAATAGGGTGCCATTTGAGACGCTTCCCAAACACATGTCATCAGGAGGTTTCCCTCCTATTCCCTGGGCTGTTATATAGGACTGATGATGATGCAGTAGGAGCATTGAGCGGTGCTCTACTGGTAACAGGGGCACAGGTCCATAACTTATTCATCTAAAGGAATGGGAGGAGGAGAGTAAAGAGACAGGGAGAAAACATTCCCTCGCTCCTGTTCTCAAACAAGCCCAGCAAAATGAGTGCATGATCCCCGACGACATACAGTGGTGACATGAAAAGCTTTTAGCTCTCGCGGCCAAGGATGCTACAGTACTGTGCAGAGACAGTGAAAGAGAGAGAGTGAAAGAGAAAGAGAGAGAGGGGTATGGTCAAGATAAAGAGGTCTGGGAGATATAGCCACGGGAGAAGAGGAAGTGGTTGTTTTTTAACTTCTCTGTCTCTGTCCTCCCGTTGCTGTTAGAGACAACCTAACCTCTAGATGGCTGGCTGACTCACTGACAGAGTGCACTGCAGACACACAGAGGTGGTTTTAGCTTGTTAGATATTACTGCATACTCTGAACCAGATGCACAAGCATTTCGCTACACTCGCATTAACATCTGCTAATCATGTGTATGTGAACAATAAAATGTGATTTATTTTATTTATGTTATTTTACCAGGTAAGTTGATTGAGAACACGTTCTCATTTACAGCAACGACCTGGGGAATAGTTACAGGGGAGAGGAGGGGGATGAATGAGCCAATTGTAAACTGGGGATTATTAGGTGACCGTGAAGGACAGACTGGGAATTTAGCCAGGACACCGGGGTTAACACCCCTACTCTTACAATAAGTGCCTTGAGATCTTTAATGACCTCAAAGTGTCAGGACACACGTTTAACGGTGTCAGGGTACTGGGATATTTTTTTTAGACCAGACGAAAGAGTGCATCCTACTGGCCCTCCAACACCCCTTCCAGCAGCATCTGGTCTCCCATCCAGGGACTGGCCAGGAACAACCCTGCTTAGATTCAGAAGCAAGCCAGCAGTGGTATGCAGGGTGGTATGATGCTGGCTATTTGAGGTGGTTTTTGCTTTGACAATGAGTTTGCACTATCTGAGAGAACAGTAACAGATTTCAGAGAGGCATGGGTACGTACTAGAGGTCGACCGATTAATCGGAATGGCCGATTTCAAGTTTACATAAAAATCGGTAATCGGCATTTTTGGACACCGATTGTGGACGTTTTGTTTTACCTTGATTTAACTAGGCAAGTCGGTTAAGAACACGGCCCAGAAACGGTGGGTTAACTGCCTTGTTCAGGGGCAGAACGACACATTTTTACCTTGTCAGCTCGGGGATTCGATCTTGCAACCTTCCGGTTACTAGTCCAATGCTCTAACCACCTGCCTTACATTGCACTCCACGAGGAGACTACCTGTTACGCGGGGGCAGCAAGAAGCCAAGGTAAGTTGCTAGCTAGCATTAAACTTATCTTGTAAAAAAACAATCAATCTTAACATAATCACTAGTTAACTACATGGTTGATAATAATACTAGTTTATCCCATCCGTTAGATAAAATACGGAACGGTTCCGTATTTCACTGAAAGAATAAACGTTTTGTTTTCTAAATTATAGTTTCCAGATTCGACCATATTAATGACCAAAGGCTCGTATTTCTGTGTGTTATTATGTTATAATTAAGTCTATGATTTGATATAGCAGTCTGACTGAGCGGTGGTAGGCAGCAGCAGGCTCATAAGCATTCATTCAAACAGCACTTTCATGCGTTTGTCAGCAGCTCTTTGCTGTGCTTCAAGCATTGAGCTGTTTATGACTTCAAGTCTATCAACTCCCGAGATTAGGCTGGTGTAACCGATGTGAAATGGCTAGCTAGTTAGCGGGGTGCGCGCTAATAGCGTTTCAATCGGTGATGTCACTCGCTCTGAGACATTGATCTCCTTGCTCTGCAAGGGCCGAGGCTTTTGTGGAGCAATGGGTAACGCTGCTTCGAGTGTGGCTGTTGTCGATGTGTACCTGGTTCGAGCCCAGGTAGGGGTGAGGAAAGGGACAGAAGCTATACTGTTACACTGGCAATACTAAAGTGCCTATAAGAACATCTAATACTCAAAGGTATATGACATTTTTTTATTTCACCTTTATTTAACCAGATAGGCAAGTTGAGAACAAGTTCTCATTCACAACTGCGACCTGGCCAAGATAAAGCAAAGCAGTTCGACACATACAACGACACAGAGTTACACATGGAGTAAAACAAACATACAGTCATTAATACAGTAGAGAAATAAGTATATATACAATGTGAGCAAATGAGGTGAGATAAGGGAGGTAAAGGCAAAAAAAGGCCATTGTGGCGAATTAAATACAATATAGCAAGTAAAACACTGGAATGATATATTTGCAGTGGAAGAATGTGCAAAGTAGAGATAGAAATAATGGGGTGCAAAGGAGCAAGATAAATAAATAAATACAGTAGGGGGAGAGGTAGTTGTTTGAGCTAAATTATAGATGGGCTATGTACAGGTGCAGTAATCTGTGAGCTGCTCTGACAGCTGGTGCTTAAAGCTAGTGAGGGAGATAAGTGTTTCCAGTTTCAGAGATGTTTGTAGTTCATTCCAGTCATTGGCAGCAGAGAACTGGAAGGAGAGGAAGATTTGGTTTTGGGGGTGACCAGAGAGATATACCTGCTGGAGCGCGTGCTACAGGTGGGTGCTGCTATTGTCACCAGTGAGCTGAAATAAGGGTGGTCTTTACCTAGCAGGGTCTGTAGATGACCTGGAGCCAGTGGGTTTGGCGACGAGTATGAAGCGAGGGCCAGCCAACGAGAGCGTACAGGTCGCAGTGGTGGATAGTATATGGGGCTTTGGTGACAAAACGGATGGCACTGTGATAGACTGCATCCAATTTATTGAGTAGGGTATTGGAGGCTATTTTGTAAATGGCATCACCAAAGTCGAGGTTCGGTAGGTTGGTCAGTTTTACAAGGGTATGTTTGGCAGCATGAGTGAAGGATGCTTTGTTGCGAAATAGGAAGCCAATTCTAGATTTAACTTTGGATTGGAGATGTTTGATGTGAGTCTGGAAGGAGAGTTTACAGTCTAACAAGACACCTAGGTATATGTAGTTGTCCACATATTCTAAGTCAGAACCGTCCAGAGTGGTGATGTTGGACGGGCGGGCAGGTGCGGGCAGCGATCGGTTGAAGAGCATGCATTTCATTTTACTTGTATTTAAGAGCAATTGGAGGCCACGGAAGGAGAGTTGTATGACATTGAAGCTTGCCTGGAGGGTTGTTAACACAGTGTCCAAAGAAGGGCCAGAAGTATACAGAATGGTGTCGTCTGCGTAGAGGTGGATCAGAGACTCACCAGCAGCAAGAGCAACTTCATTGATGTATACAGAGAAGAGAGTCAGTCCAAGAATTGAACCCTGTGGCACCCCCATATAGACTTCCAGAGGCCCGGACAACAGGCCCTCCGATTTGACACACTGAGCTCTATCAGAGAAGTAGTTGGTGAACCAGGCGAGGAAATCATTTGATAAACCACGGCTATCGAGTCTGCCGATGAGGATGTGGTGATTGACAGAGTCGAAAGCCTTGGCCAGGTCAATGAATACGGCTGCACAGTATTTTTTCTTATCGATGGCGGTTAAGATATCGTTTGGGACCTTGAGCGTGGCTGAGGTGCACCCATGACCAGCTCTGAAACCAGACTGCATAGCGGAGAAGGTATGGTGGGATTCGAAATGGTCAGTAATCTGTTTGTTGACTTGGCTTTCGAAGACCTTAGAAAGGCAGGGTAGGATAGATATAGGTCTGTGGCAGTTTGGGTCAAGAGTGTCCCCCCCTTTGAAGAAGGGGATGACCGCAGCTGCTTTCCAATCTTTGGGAATCTCAGACGACACAAAAGAGAGGTTGAACAGGCTAGTAATAGGTGTTGCAACAATTTTGGCAGATAATTTTAGAAAGAAAGGGTCCAGATTGTCTAGCCCGGCTGATTTGTAGGGATCCAGGTTTTGCAGGTCTTTCAGAACATCAGCTGACTGGATTTGGGAGAAGGAGAAATGGGGAAGGCTTGGGAGAGTTGCTGTGGGGGGAGCAGTGCTGTTGACCGAGGTAGGGGTAGCCAGGTGGAAATAATATAATAATAATAATAATAATATATGCCATTTAGCAGACGCTTTTATCCAAAGCGACTTACAGTCATGCATGGCCAGCCATAGAAAATGCTTATTGAAATTCTCAATTATAGTGGATTTATCAGTGGTGACAGTGTTTCCTATCCTGAGTGCAGTGGGCAGCTGGGAGGAGGTGTTCTTAATCTTCATGGACTTTACAGTGTCCCAGAACTTTTTTGAGTTTGTGTTGCAGGAAGCAAATTTCTGCTTGAAAAAGCTAGCCTTGGCTTTTCTAACTGCCTGTCTATATTGTTTTCTTGCTTCCCTGAAAAGTTGCATATCACGGGGGCTGTTCGATGCTAATGCAGAACGCCATAGGATGTTTTTGTGTTGGTTAAGGACAGTCAGGTCTGGATAGAACCAAGGGCTATATCTGTTCCTGGTTCTAAATTTCTTGAATGGGGCATGCTTATTTAAGCTGGTGAGAAAGGCATTTAAAAAAAATAACCAGGCATCCTCTACTGACGGGATGAGACCAATATCCTTCCAGGATACCCCGGCCAGGTCGATTAGAAAGGCCCGCTCGCTGAAGTGTTTCAGGGAGCGTTTGACAGTGATGAGTGGAGGTCGTTTGACCGCTGACCCATTAAGGTTGCAGGCAATGAGGCAGTGATCACTGAGATCTTGGTAGAAAACAGCAGAGATGTATTTAGAGAGCAAGTTGGTTAGGATGATATCTATGAGGGTGCCCGTGTTTACGGCTTTGGGATGGTACCTGGTAGGTTCATTGATAATTCGTGTGAGATTGAGGGCATCAAGCTTAGATTGTAGGATGGCTGGGGTGTTAAGCATGTTCCAGTTTAGGTCGCCTAGCAGCTCGAGCTCTGAAGATAGATGGGGGAGGCCATCAGTTCACATATGGTGTCCAGAGCACAGCTGGGGCAGAGGGTGGTCTGTAGCAGGCGCCAATGGTGAGAGACTTGTTTTTAGAGAGGTGGATTTTTAAGAGTAGAAGTTCAAATTGTTTGGGTACAGACCTGGAGTAGGACAGAACTCTGCAGGCTATCTTTGTAGTAGATTGCAACACCTCCCCCTTTGGCCGTTCTATCTTGTCTGAAAATGTTGTAGTAAGGGATGGAGATTTCAGAATTTTTGGTGGTCTTCCTAAGCCAGGATTCAGACACGGCTAGAACATCTGGGTTGGCAGAGTGTGCTAAAGCAGCGAATAAAACAAACTTAGGGAGGTGGCTTCTCATGTTAACATACATGAAACCAAGGCTATTACGGTTACAGAAGTAATCAAAAGAGTGCGCCTGGGGAATAGAAGTGGAGCCAGACACTGCAGGACCTGGATTCACCTCTACATCACCAGAGGAACAGATGAGGAGTAGGATAAGGGTACGGCTAAAAGCTATGAGAATTGGTCGTCTAGAACGTCCGGAACAGAGAGTAAAAGGAGGTTTCTGTGGGCGATAAAATAGCTTCAAGGTATAATGACAATGGTATGGTAGGTATGTGAATACAGTGGAGGTAAACCTAGGTATTGAGTGATGATGAGAGAGCTACTGTCTCTAGAAACATCATTGTAACCAGGTGATGTCATTGCATTTGTGGGTGGTGGAACTGAAAGGTTGGATAAGGTATAATGAGCAGGGCTAGAGGCTCTACAGTGAAATAAGCCAATAAACACTAACCAGAACAGCAGTGGACAAGGGATATTGACATTAAGGAGAGGGATGCTTAGTCGAGTTATCATAAGGGTCCAGTGAGTAGTGAGGTTGGTTGGGGTAACGGCGATTCAGACAGCTAGCCAGGCCATTAGTAGCAAGCTAGCATAGGATGGAGGTCTGTTTTTAGCCACCTCGTGCGTTTCCGTCGGTAGATTAGTGGGGTTCCGTGTGGTAAAGGGGATCAATCCAATTGGCAAAATAGATATAGTTTTGTGAGCCAATAAATAAATTGTCCGATAGACCTATTCAGATAGCAGCCGATAAGACAGCTAACGATTAGCGGGCCGCAGCTGGGCGTTCAGGTAACGTCGCGGCGGAGGGGTCAGGTGGATAACTCCCTCGGGCAGATAACATAGTCCAGTCGTGAAGGCCCGGTGGGGCTTCACATCGGCAGTAGAACGGGTCCGGATAGGTGATTTTAGCCCAGGAGTGGCTGATGGAACTCTTCAGCTGGCTAGCTCCGGAATAATTGATGTTTGCTCCGGGATCGACGTAAGCCAATAGTCACATGGATAGCAGCTAGCTAGCTGCGAGATCTAGGTGTAAATGTCCAGAGCTTGCGGTTGAAATCCAGGGATATGGAGAGAAAAATAGGTCCGGTATGTTCTGGTCTGAGTCGCGTTGTACAAAACTGGTGATAGCTTTTCAAACTGAAGGATAGCTGATGACCACAAACTGTGGTTAGCTGAATACGAACGTTAGCCAGTAAACTGGCGAGCTTCTGGTTAGCTTCTGGCTAGCTTCTATTGTGTATTTCAGATTTGAGGTAAATAATACTTTTTTTTTTTATTAGTGAGGAGGGTTGCAGGAGAGTGTTTTGAAGTTTAGTTTTTGGAAAATAATATATATAAAAGATACGCGAAGAAAGATGTAAATATATATATGTATATACATGGGACACGACAAGATGAGGACAAAGGACGTTTGACAGCTATGCCATCTTGGTATGAGCAAATACAAATGGTATAGAGAGAAATAGTCCTATAATTCCTATAATAACCTCAACCTAAAGCTTCTTACCTGGGAATATTGAAGACTCATGTTAAAAGGAACCACCAGCTTTCATATGTTCTCATGTTCTGAGCAAGGAACTTAAATGTTTGCTTTCTTACATGGCACATATTACACTTTTACTTTTTTCTCCAACACTTTGTTTTTACATTATTTAAACCAAATTGAACATGTTTCATTATTTATTTGAGGCTAAATTGATTTTATTTATGTATTATATTAAGTTAAAATAAGTGTTCATTCAGTATTGTTGTAAATGTCATGATTACAAATAAATAAATAAAATAATACGATTAATCGGTATCTGCTTTGTTTTTGGTCCTCCAATAATTGGTATCGTTATTGAAAAATCATAATCGGTCCACCTCTAGTACGTACAGACCAATAAAGAAACAGACAGAGATACAGACAGACAGAAAGACACACCACCCCCATACCTCCTAGTATCGTCATCCTCTTGTGTCCTCTGGGTCCTAACCCAGTTCTCCAGCTGCCTCATGGAGTTGGTTCTGGTCAGACTCTTCTCTGGCTCCTGGGCCTGCTGGTTCTGGGTCTGATTCTGAGGCGGGTCATGGGCCTTCCCTGCTCCTCTGCCCAGGGTACCTACCACCTCCCCTGGGCTTTGGTCCCCAGCCCGCTCCCCTGAGCCGTTGACCTGATGTGGGGCCATGTGCTGGGAGACCTGTATCTGGCGGGAAGCTGTAACTGCTGCTGCGATGGCTGCTGCCTGGGCTGGTTGGAGTTTGATGCTGTTGATTTTAGTCAGAGGTCTCTCAGCACTGCCATCCCTCTGGAATCCATATTTGTTCCCTTCACGGAGGGTTCCATACTTATCCACTTCCCTAAGAGTACCATACTTATCGAGCGTCCCGTGCTTCTCTCCATCCCGCAGGGTACCACACTTACTCCCTTCTCGTAGGGTTTTATACTTCTGCCTTTCATCAAGGGTCCCATAACGATCTGACCGATCTTTCTCAGTCATAGACGTTTGTCTCTCTACCCCTCTCTGGAGGTTGTATTTCTGTCCATCTTTCTGGAGGGTGTATCTCTCTCCTTCTTTTTGCAGTGCATATCTCTCTCCATCTTTCTGTACCAAGTACTTCTCCCCGTCTTTCTGAGGTGCGTATTTCTCCATCTGAACATCTTTAGGCACAGAATATCGTTCGCCTCCGTCTTTCTGCAAGGAATACCGCTCCCCGTCTTTCTGCAGGGCGTACCGCTCGCCGTCTTTCTGCAACAGGTACCTCTCTCCGTCTCTCTGCAGCGTGTAGCTCACCCCGTCTTTCTGAAGGGAGTATCTCTCTCCGTCTCTCTGCAGCGTGTAGCGTTCCCGCTCTCTCTGGAGGGTGTGTTTCTCTGGGTCTTTGTGTTTCCTGTCCCCGTCTGTGCGGTCCATGCTGCGGGTAATGGAGGGCTGGCGCGGCTCAAGGTTCCTCTCGTTGTTCTGGATCTCTGGTCGGGTCAGAACCCGGTTGTGGTTCAAGATGTTGTTCACCTCCTGGGGACAACAGCGGTCCACCTTCAACTTATCCAGTCTGGAAGAGAGAGAGTAGGGGGAGAGAGAGTGATGGACGAGAGAAATGGAGGAAGAGAACAGGGATTGGAAACAGTAAGAGAAAGAAAAAAAGACAGATGAATGATAAAAATATGTAGATAAATATATATCAACAAGTCATTACTAGGCAGGTTCACAGAAAACCATATTTTCACATTCCAACAATGGACTCCTGCTGTGTGGGTGTCAGGCGTTGGGCTCTACTGCTGCTACGTCTCCCCTCCTCCAACCTGCCTGACTATATGCCTGTCTGCCTCGGGGGACCAGAGAGGAGCAGAGGAAGTGAGTGGTTTTTAAAACATCACAAGGTCTGCCCTCAGCACTCTGAGGGCACAGTGAGACATGGCTACTTTGACTGAGCAGCCATTCACTGCTGCAATCTTTCAGTCTGTTACAGAAAGGCCATTAACAGGTCTGGTACTCCAGAGGGAAATAGCTCAAGGCTAGCCACAGTCCTTTACCGCCTACTGCGCTCAGGAACAAGTCACAGTGGCAGCCACTTGGGACTGCTAATCTAATGCTCCAGTACATAATGTATTTCTACCTGGGATTTTTCTAGTATTTCTCAGTGAGGTAAAGGTACAGTAATGGCAGTGTGTCCAATTTCTATTGCCAGACTTTAAGATGAGAGCAGTGCTGAAATACTTGCAGTGTGCAGACATACAAACAAACCTCCAGACACGGCCTGCATCACTCCACAATGATGAAGCTAGGACTGCTGGTGTGCTGTGCTTCCAGGACAGTGAAGAGTAGGTGTCACTGTCTATCGGAGTCTCTCCAGAGTTTAAAGCGCTGTATGCCCATGTCGATAAGCCTTCACGAACAGCTCATGGCCTAAACACTGCAATTACCAACAGCACTTAAAGTATTTTGTTGTATCGAGTGTGAAGTGCAGAAGCAAGAAGAACTGACACTTCAATTTTATTGCCTCTGATATGCCACACCAACAGAAGAAATAAAGTTTGACTGAAGGCAGTGAGGATGGATACCATTGCTGTGGTGAATAGCCCTAAAACTATAGCTTCTTGTTCCCAGCTATGCATCTTCAACACAACATCTGGTAATTGTCTTCTAAATCGATGTGATTTCTCGCTTCTGCAAGAAATACTGCAGTCTCTCACGGCTGTCCATTTGCATACAAAACAAATGCAATCACTGTTGGTAGATTGCACGGTTCAGGTGGCAACTTTCATTGCCATAGGTCAGGCAATCAAGGCTGGCTGGCTGGCTGGCTGCTATAGGAGTGATTTGGGTTAGTGGGCAGTTCTATCTGGGCTTACCCACCTTCTGATTGGTTCTGTGTGGACCAGGGCTGCGTCCGTCATCACTTTCATCCAGGACTCCATGTCTTTGGCCGTGTCTGTGCAGAAGTAGTATGTCCTCATGTTGGAGTGGGTCGCCTAGCAGGGAGAGAGTGAGGGCGGGAGAGGGAGAGTTTGTAAGACAGAGGAGCGTGAGGAAAGTAAGTGGGTAACCTTGGCAAGACCGCAGGGAGTGTTTACATCACCTTCTTTGGAAGAGGTGTGCACGTGTTCGTCAGACTGTCTGTGCACACACGCCTGTGTGTTTGAGCGTGAATGTATGTGTGCATCCCTACCACTCCAAGGCTGTGTAGCTAACTTTAATTACCTGCTTATGCTTAGGACCGTAAATATGAGCAACAGGAAAACACTCCAAGCTGAGTGTTACTCTCGCTTCCTGCTGCAGAGGCAGAGACTGACGAGAAATCAGCGTCCCAATTGGCACCCTATTCCCTATACAGTGGCTTGCGAAAGTAGTCACCTCCCCTGGAATTTTTCCTATTTTGTTGCCTTACAACCTGGAATTAAAATGTATTTTCTGTTTGTGTCATTTGATTTACACAACATGTCTACCACTTTGAAAATGCAGAATATGTTTCATTGTGAAACAAACAAGAAATAAGACAAAAAATACTTGAGCATGCATAACTATTCACATCCCCAAAGCCAATACTTTGTAGAGCAACCTTTTACAGCTGCAAGTCTCTTAGGGTTTTGTCTCTATAAGCTTGGCCTATCTAGCCACTGGGATTTTTTTTCCATTCTTCAAGGCAAAACTGCTCCAGCTTCTTCAAGTTGGATGGGTTCCGCTGGTGTACAGAGATCTTTAAGTCATACCACAGATTCTCAATTGGATTGAGGTCTGGGCTTTGACTAGACCATTCCAAGACATGTAAATGTTCCCCCTTAAAACACTCAAGTGTTGCTTTAGTAGTATGCTTAGGGTCACTGTCCTGCTGGATGATGAACCTCCATCCCAGTCTCAAATCTCTGGAAGACTGAAACAGGTTTCCTCTAAAGAATGTCCCTGTATTTAGCATCACCCATCATTCCTTCAATTATGACCAGTTTCCCAGTCCCTGCCGATGAAAAACATCTCCACAGCATGAACCTGCCACCACCATGCTTCACTGTGGGGATGGTGTTCTCGGGGTGATGCGAGGTGTTGGGTTTGCGCCAGACATAACGTTTTCCTTGATGGCCCAAAAGCTCAATTTTAGTCTCATCTAACCAGAGTACCTTCTTCCATATGTTTGGGGAGTCTCCCACATGCTTTTTGGCTAACACCAAATGTGTTTGCTTATTTTTTCCAATAAGCAATGGCTTTTTTCTGGCAACTCTTTCCCGTAAAGCTCAGCTCTATGGAAAGTACGTCTTAAAGTGGGTCTATGGACAGATACTCCAATCTCCACTGTGGAGCTTTGCAGCTCTCCTTGCCTGGTCCGTGAGTTTTGGTGGGCAGCCCTCTCTTGGCAGGTTTGTTGTGGTGCCATATTCTTTCCATTTTGTAATAATGGATTTAATGGTGCTCCGTTACAGACCTCTACATGCTTTGTAAGTAGGAAAACCTGCAAAATCGGCAGTGTATCAAATACTTGTTCTCCCCACTGTATACTGAGATCATGTGACAGATCATGTGAAACTTAGATTGCACACAGGTGGACATTATTTAACTAATTATGTGACTTCTGAAGGTAATTGGTTGCACCATATCTTATTTAGGGGCTTCATAGCAAAGGGGGTGAATGCACGCACCACTTTTCCGTTTTTAATTTGTATAAATATATTTTATAGTTATTTTGAAAATTTTACTTCACTAATTTGGACTATTTTGTGTATGTCCAATACATGAAATCCAAATAAAACACCATTCAAATTACAGGTTGTAATGCAACAAAATAGGAAAAATGCCAAGGGGGATGAATACTTTTGCAAGGCACTGTATAGTCCACTACTTTAGATCAGGGCTAGTGTACTATATAGGGAATAGGGTGCCATTTGGGATGTGCACTAACACACATCAGAGGAGAGGACAGACAGTAGGGGATGTGGGGGAGTAGAGAACGGATGGGTTTGTTACTGTGTTATAGACGGTGTCAATGTGTCGGAGTGAACCGGTGTTGACTGTGATGACTTGTGTGAAACAGTATGTGAGTATAACATGCTCAGAAGGTCGATATAGCATTCTATCAGTATATACTTTCCTTCATGTTCTCTCTCTGCCCATCTTGCTCCAATCACCCGCTTGCCCATTGAGACTAGAAAATCTATTGACTTTATCATGGATCTACGCACAAAGAGCTCTCCATATACAAACACTTTTTCAGAGATTCTCTGAAAGGAAAGACCAAAAGCGCAGAGAAGTGTGTGTGTCACAGTGTTTCATAGACTAGAAAGCAGCATCGCGCGGTGAAACATCGGAAGCCATTCACTTTCAATGGAAGGAATGAGAGAGAAGCAGAGTGGGCGAGGGACCATTGAGCGATGCGAACATGGGCGAGGGAGCTGAACAGGGCAGGACTAAAGCTGAACTATTCAAATCCTCCACGATATCGCGACGCGAGTGACCAGTTGATGCTCACCATAGCTTCCTACCCCTACGGGATTGTCTGACAATGGCTGTTGATACATAGCACTACAGAAACTCAGTACAAAAGCAATAACTCTGCTGTGGTATACAGCGGGAAGACGTGCTTCCGCGTCACCTACCGCTGTCTATACAGATATCCATACATTATACAATCCAGCCCGACGGACAAGGAGTTACGGATGATAGATTTGCCTTCAGTAACAAGTAAACAAGTACCCCCCCCCTAAACATTTTTCCCAAGTAAATTTTCGGGCTCCGCATTGCAACCACCTAGGCCGTCCACTCGCGGAAGCGCAGCGGCCTTTATATGGCTGTGTCTGTGTGTACAGTACTGACCTTGAAGGCGTATTTCCTGCTGACGTGGTCGTCGACAGACAGCATGGAGATGTGGAAACTGGGCAGCAGGATACTTCCCAGGATGCCCTCCTCCTTCTCATCTGCGGGACAGAGGACGTGAAGAATCGTCATATATGGTTTACAATGTCGATGCAGGCTGTGGAATAGTGCATTATGGTCCATCTGGCGGAGAAAAGTCAGGAGAGATCAGAGGAGGGGAACTATCAGCATTCTAACAGGACAGTGGACACTGGATGTACCGGAAACATAAAAGGTGCCTACGAAGTTCTGACGCATTGTCCTCAGTCTGGGTGTGTTAATCGTCTCAGATAGGACCATTTAGTCTGGAGTTTATCAGAGCATGGCGGGATGTTCACTTTCTTTCTTCACTAAGAACCCCCAAATCCCGGGCTTACAGCATGTTACACAGTAGGGTACCCAAACCAGATGGAGCAACAAACCCGTTTCTCCTCGGGCAGCTTTGCCAAACATCTATAATTTCGCAGTCAAATTGAATCCTAACAGTGCAACTTGGTAAACAAACACACTAACTGGGGTGTGATAGCATAGCATCAAAGAGAGACAAGTAAACAATGTTGGAATCAATCCCTCTTGCTGCTCAGAGTGTTTTACGTGAAGCTGGGTTGGATATAATGCCTACACGGTGTTGTAACACACCATCTGTAGAGTGCAGCATGACTGCAGCAAAACCAACAGAGCCCAAACCCAGCTTCAGAGTTTACTTTAAACAGGCAAGTACAGTAGAATTCCCCGCAGCTCTCCATCCCTGCGTCTGCCCCGCTCTCTCTCTACTGCTGCATTATTAACTGAGAGGAGAGGGAGCGAGATCGAGAAGATGAAATGAGAACGCAGCACCTCCTCCTCCTGAAAGCAGCACCTCTACCCATATGTACATACTGTATTAGCTCAATGACCTACCTCGTACCCCTGCACATGGACTCGGTATCGGTACTCCTTTATAGCCCTGTAATATTTTTATTGTGTTACTATTTTCTTTTTTTAGTTAGCTAATATGTGTCTTCTTTTTTTAACTGCACTGTTGGGAATGGGCTTGTAAGTAAGCATTGCACTGTCAAGTCTACAGCACCTGTTGTATTCGGCACATGTGAACAATAACGTTTGATTTGATTTAAAAATGGGCGTTTCACTAGATTCTACAAAGACGAAGCAAGGTGACCTTAACCTTTAAGCTATGTGATGATATGAATAGATTTGATTTGATCATTCTGTGGCGACAGAGATCCTGACCAGAGCAGAACCATCAGAGATGGTCATTCATATTCCCCCAACAACCTCTTTCCTTCCTGCCTTCAGATAGACACAATTCCTAGTCAAAACCGTACCCCTGAAAACTCATTGACAGGCGGCACTTAAGTTCAAATGAAGTGAGTGAAGATGATAAGAGCGTGTGAGAGAGCTAGATGTTGTTATCAGAAAGCATAGCACGTCAACACTCTTTTAAGAACTCTTCTCTCGTCTCTTGGTTTGCCAATAAACAGGAAATTCCCCTCTGGGCATGTCATGAAAGAGCTGGCTGATTGCACTCCGGGACCATTTAATTGAACAATTTATGGAAATGAAACTCTCTGAAACCTGGGAGAATTGTGTTACGTCTACGTCTGCAGCAAATACGTTTGCCTTTTACTGCTAGCTATGATGCACCTGGTGGATGTCCTATACTCAAACTTTGACCGTGTGTTGCGTTTTGAGTGTGTGTGTGTGTGTGTGTGTGTGTCTCACCTCTGTAGTAAAACAGGCACATGTCAGACAGCACAAACCACCTCTTCTTCCATAGCTTCATCCCTGTGCTGTCCTACAGGGTAACAGAAGATGGGAGAATCCAATCAGATACTGAGACAGAGCAAAACATGTTGTAGAAGCGCTTCCTTGCCCTCTGATAAGCTAGGTGAGCCTTTCGACAATAAATGGCAAATTGCTTCCATCTATTCAAGCATCCGCTATCAGATCTAGTGCATGGAGCGGTGTTCCTCAATACTGGTCCTGGATACCTATAGGCTGCGCTTGTTTACCATCTAGACCTACCTTGATTTGCTGAATTAGATGCGTAAGTATAGCTCGGCTAGAACCAAATCCTGCACACCCTGCTGTCCCTCCAGCTCGGAGTGGCTAACTCTGTCACGGAGTTCAGGAAGCAACGTACACGCTCCCTCTGATCCCAGACAGTTTCATTAACCACAGCTATCTCCTCCCACTGAAGCTAATTGGCCCTAATTCAATTTATATTTTTAATAACTACCAGACAAGTTTCCCATTTCTGTTTTTATAGCTGTGTGTGTGCGCGCTTTAGTTGCCTTTAGTCTCAAGATAATAAGCTCCAATCTTTTCTCTAAAACAATAACGGCTTCTCTTCTAACGTTGCCTTTCTTTTTTTATTCACAACATAAATAATCTAAAGACTGTTTTGTGTTTTTCTTGTTTTCATTTTCAGCTTCTTTTGATGCATGAGTAGGAGTACAAAGCCTTGCCATCATAAATAAAAGATGTCCCCTTTAAGAGAAGACTTTTGGTTGTCAGGTTTGAGAAGGAGAAAAGGCAAGTCTTTCGAGAAGAGAATCAATGCAGCTTTGAAAGGGTAATTCAGCATGGTAGAGAGGGAAGCATATATAGGAGAAAGGTTATTGACAACAGCTCAACTCTGGTTGGAAACTGAGTGATGCTAATGTTGATCGTTGTGAGTGAGTGTGGGTCTGTTTGTGTGCTGTGTGTGCTAGGGGGTCGAGACACATTGACAAATTGACCCACAGCCGGAGCTTGGTGAGGGAGAGGAAATGCTCAAGTTGCATTGTACAGGTTGAAAGATCATGAGCAAAATAGCTGAGCCACCACAAGGTTGGTCGAGCAAGTCTGTAAAGTGACCTGATTAATTGAGACAGAGAGAAAGCTACATCCAATCAAGGATGGTTGTCACTTTGCCACCGTATCAGTACTAACTAAAACAAAAGACTCAGACTATGTAAATGAGAATGACAAAATGATGCATCAACATTTAGACTGAATACAATTGGCAGATAACAAGAGATTCATATGTTTTGCTGCAGGCTTTATAATAAGATACAGTTGCTATGTGTCTAAAAACTCTGCCACTATACATTGCACAAGCCATCTATATTAGTCTTTGTGGTTAAGCCCTGGTTGTCGTGAGACTGTGCTTGCAGACGAGGTCTGAGTCAGACCGAAACTAGATAAAGAGAAGTAACCACTGTCTGGTTTTGACATGTTGATCTTGTGTGACAGTAGACAATGCTAATGAATTCAGGTTACCTTATAAGGTAACCTCAGCATATTGCTGCATACATACATTGACGTAGGTGATCATACCACCATGGAGTGATCACATGTATAAAATCAGCTGGGCCCTTAGGTGGGGTGCAGAACTTAGTCTGAAACACAGGTGTTGTGTTTCCGTTGTCAACTTCTGTCTGCAATTGCATTAATAAAGGTTTGATTGATTTACTTAAAGAAGATATTGTCCGATTGCTGATTTCCCCAATAAGCCAATGATTGACAAGGGACAAGGAACAAGGAACCTACCCAAACATCAGTTAAGACCAAATTCTTATTTATAATGACGGCCTACACCGGCCAAACCTGGAAGACGCTGGGCCAATTGTGCGCCCCCCCCCTATGGGACTCCCAATCCTGGCCGGTTGTGATAAGCCTGGATAAACCCCTATGACATTGTCAAGTTCCCTTTGAGTGTGTGTGTGTGTGTGTGTGTGTGTGTGTGTGTGTGTGTGTGTGTGTGTGTGTGTGTGTGTGTGTGTGTGTGTGTGTGTGTGTGTGTGTGTGTGTGTGTGTGTGTGTGTGTGTGTGTGTGTGTGTGTACAGTCCCTTCGGAAAGTATTCAGACCCCTTGACTTTTTCCACTTTGTTACATTACAGCCTTATTCTATAATGGATTAAATAAATAAAAATCCTCATCAATCTACACACAATAACCCACAATGACAAAGCGAAATAAAACAACCGAAATACCTTATTTACATAAGTAGAGACTCTACATTGAGCTCAGGTAGACTCTGTTTCGATTGATCATCTTGAGCTGTTTCTACAACTTGATTGTCCACCTGTGGTAAATTCAATGTATTGGAAATGATTTGGAAAGGCACACACCTGTCTATATAAGGTCCCAGAGTTAACAGTGCATGTCAGAGCAAAAACCAAGCCATGAGGTCAAAGGAAATGTCCGTAGAGCTCTGAGACAGGATTGAGGCACAGATCTGGGGAAGGGTACCAAAACATGGAAGCTTGGCCAAACTGATCAATCGGGGGAGAAGGGCCTTGGTTAGGGAGGTGACCAAGAACCTGATGGTCATTCACAGAGCTCCAGAGTTCCTCTGTGGAGATGGGAGAACCTTCCAGAAGGACAAGCATCTCTGCAGCACTCCACCAATCAGGCCTTTATGGTAGAGGGGCTAGACAGAAGCCACTCCTCAGTAAAAAGGTACATGACAGTTCGCGTGGAGTTTGCCATAAGGCACCTAAAGACTCTCAGACCATGAGAAACAAGATTCTCTGGCCTGATGAAATCAAGATTGAACTCTTTGTCCTGAATGCCAAGCTTCACTTATGGAAGAAACCTGGCACTATCCCTACGGTGAAGCATGGTGGTGGCAGCATCATGCTGTAGGGATGTTTTTCCGCGGCAGGGACTGGGAGACCAGTCAGGATCGAGGCAAAGATGAACGGAGCAAAGTACAGAGAGATCCTTGATGAAAACCTGCTCCAGAGCGCTCAGGACCTCAGATTGGGGTGAAGGTTCACCTTCCAACAGGACAATGACCCTAAGCACACAGCCAAGACACTGCAGGAGTGGCTTTGGGACAAGTCTCTGAATGTTCTATAGTGGCCCAACCAGAGCGCGGATTGAACCCAATCGAACATCTCTGGAGAGACCTGAAAATAGCTGTGCAGCAACGCTCCCTACCCAGAGACTCTGCAGAGAAGACACCCAAGTACAGGTGTGCCCAGCTTGTAGAGTCATACCCAAGATGACTCGATGCTGTAATCGCTGCCAAAGGTGCTTCGACAAAGTACCGAGCGAATGGCCTGAATACTTATGTAAATGTGATATTTTGTCTAAACTTCTTTTTGCTTTTGTCATTATGGGTTATTGTGTGTAATTTGATGAAGAAAAATAACAATTGTATCAGTTTTAGAATTGTATGTGTGTGTGTGTGCAGGTGGCTATCCCCTCAAAGCCCTGCCACACAGATTCTCTCCTCAACCCACTGAGGAAGCCTGTGTAGGCTGCACACTTCCACCAACACCAACTCATCCTCACTGCAATCAGCCATTTGATCCGCTCAGGTTCTGCAATTCTCTGGACTATTTTGAGAGTCAATTGCACTAAAGAAGTAATTTAGTCAAGCTCTTCTATTCTGGGAACTACAAAGGATGTACAAACTTTCCAATACCTGTTTGTAAAGCCAGTTGCTCTTGACCGCCGGGGCATTGGGGTTCCTCTTAATAGAGTTGGACCTCTTGCCAAAGTTGTGGACCTTTTTGTAAGACCTTGAAGGCTGAAAATGTAAATAGATAAACTGTCAGTATGTATGTAAAATCATTTATATACAACGCCGTGAAAAAGGTATTTGCCCCCTTTCTGATTTTCTTTATTTTTGTATATTTTTGTTGCTGAATGTTATCCTTGGGGTTTCAACGATGAACTGCTTGTTTCATGTCCTGCCACAACAATTTCATTGGGATTAGGTCAGGACTTTGACTAGGCCATTCCAAAACTTCTACTTTGTTTGTTTATTGCCATAGACTGTATAGCTGGGGACAATAAAAGGCCACTCTAAAATGTGCAGTTTTGTCACACAACACAATGCCACAGATGTCTCAAGTTTTAAGGGAGCGTGCAATTGGCATTTTGACAGCTGGAATGTCCACCGGAGCTGTTGCCAGAGAATTTAATGTTCATTTCTCTACCATAAACCGACTCCAACGTCGTTTTAGAGAATGTGACAGTACATCCAACCGGCCTGAACAGCAGACCACGTGTAACCACGCCAGCCCAGGACCTCCACATCCAGCGTCTTCACCTGCGGGACGTCTGAGACCAGCCACCCGGACAGCTGATGAAATTGAAGAGTATTTCTGTCTGTCCATATGACAGCTAGATTTTATGGGTATTATGACACCTCCACTGTGGTGCTCTATGGTAACTCATCAATAATTACAGCTCATTAATAAATACATGCCACCAAGCAATACCTTTGGTCAGTGTAAGCAGAAGTAAAACATCATTAATTCATGAAAGCATGCTTTTCATTTGATCAAAGCATGCATATTTATACACCAATCTATTAAGCATTTATGAACTGTGAAGCTGTGACAGGGCTGGGATAATCCAGCATATATTATCTAATGTAGAGTCCCTGTTCTGATACTCTCTGTGGACTAATACGGCTCTCATAACATTGAACTAATGGAGAAAATGGGAGCGAGCACTGACCCCACAAGACACCTCTCAAAAACCCAGAACTGGGACCTCTGTCTCCCCTCTCACAGGCCCCTATTAGCCAAGTCCCTCTTGTTAATCCAACCCGGTCCTTGTACATGAACCAGAATTGCATGACATCCATTACAGTGGCATCCATGTGCTCTTTCGGAACCACCAACTTCTAACCCTCTCAGATCTATACCCGTGCTTAAGGCATGGGTCTAGTGGTCTGTTAGGGGTTGGGTGTCCAGGCCGACGTGGAGCACTCACCCGTGTGGCGGGGCTGCTGCCAGGATAGGTGCTGTAGTCTGACCCTCCTGTGTAGTTAGACGCCTGGCTCATGGTGCTCATCGGGCGCTCCTTCTTCACTCTGTCACTCTCCTCTGATGGAGCCTGCTCTGGAGCCTTTGACCTGGGGGGGGGCAGAGAAATGCAGGAGGACATGAGAAATGCGACAAGACTACACAAATGAGGCTGGGACTCAACTTTTGTGGGATTAATGGGCGGGTCTAAGAGGCGACGCGGTTGCAGCTGTGTGCATGACACTGATTGCTCTGCGAATAAGCTGCCAAACCCTGCCGTTAGAGAAAGAGAGAGAGAGAGAGAGAGAGAGAGAGAGAGAGAGAGAGACAGAGAGACAGAGAGACAGAGAGAGAGAGAGAGAGAGAGAGAGAGAGAGAGACAGAGAGACAGAGAGACAGAGAGAGAGAGAGACAGAGAGACAGAGAGACAGAGAGAGGGAGAGAGAGAGAGAGAGAGAGAGAGAGAGAGAGAGAGAGAGAGAGAGAGAGAGAGAGAGAGACAGAGAGACAGAGAGACAGAGAGAGGGAGAGAAAAATAGAGAGAGAGAGAAGGCACCAAGAGGCAGGCCCCATAAATCAAACCATTTACTCACTCCATCTCACATCTGATATATTCCTCCAAGTCAGGCCACTTTAAATCGCCTGACAACTTTGCCTGACAAACTAAATGGCCTCAAAGTGCATGTCCCAGTCCAAAAAAGTTCAAGGACCCCCAGGATACACTACCCAGCACCATAAAAGATTGTAATGCTTATAACAACAGTAACAAAAAATAAGATAGGCTCGCCTATAACTCTTCCTATTTGCAGAGTTGATACATCTAGAGTTGTATTCAGATTAGTATGGTCTCTGAGGAGTGGCCTGTATTCTGTGATTTCTGGAGCATGGAGAGGGGTCGAGAAAATATCTGTATCGGTCTGTCTGGGAGATAGTAAAGCTGGGTTTAAGGTCCCCACCTCACAGGAACAAACACCTTGAACATGAGGGTACACAGCAGATTTCAGCTCTGGTAACAGATAAGGTATGACAATCCACTCTCCCCTCTCCTCTCCTGCCAGCTATCATTCCCTGAAGCTTGTCAAATATTATCCTACATTTTCGCTTACCCCATTCCTCTCATCTACTGTAATCGCCACCTCTCCTCTCCAACCCGCCATATAAACAGGTCAGCCTGTATGTCCGTCGGAGTCTGTGACATGTTTGGACCATGACGCTTGCATGCAGGGACGTTGCAGGACTGGTCAGACAGGACAGGGGGTTATAACAGGATTGTTATGATAGGTATGTGAACGTGACTCAAAACATATGTGAACGTAGGGGCAAGGTTACTTCACAGGCGCACATCAGTTCAGCTTGGCGTTCAAAAACACAAAGGCCAGGCCACAAATAGGACAGCAACGGCTGTTGTTTACTTACACACAACGACACATACAGTCTTAACAACACACGGAGCTTGCAAAACATTAGGAACACCTTCCTGCACCCCCTTTAGCCCCCAGTACAGCCTCAATTCGTCGGGGCACGGACTCTACAAGGTGTCGACCGCATCCCACAGGGACGACTCCAATGCTTCGCACAGCTGTGTCAAGTCGGTTGGATGTCCGTTGGTTGGTTTGACCATTCTTGATACACACGGGAAACAGCGGCGCTGCAGTTCTTGACACCCTCAAACTGGTGCGCCTGGCACCTACTACCATATCCCATTCAAAGGCACTTCAATCTTTTGTCTTGCTCAAGTCTAAAGTAATAATATAATATAATAATAATATATGCAAAGTGTCTCAAGACTTAAAAATCCTTCTTTAACCCGTCTCCTCCCCTGCTCAGTCTATGTCACGGAAAGAGCAGGTGTTCCTAATGGTTTGTACATTCAGTATAGATCAACATTAAAAACCTATTTATAGTGAATTGCTAGACCGATATTTATACGTTATTATCTTCAAAGTGGATAATTGTCTTCACAGCCCATTTGACAGGATTAATCTCCATTGCGGCTTTACATTCCCTTATACGACGCATGCCCGGGGGTATTCCCCAAATGCTTGTTAAATGATGTTTCTGTGGGCTGGTGAAACGTGCGTGACCTTCCCAGCCAACACGGATTATCACGAGTTAATTCAAGCATCTGTGAGAGAATGAGGGATATTAACAGATATTAAATGACACTCTTCTCAGCTGAACCTGGAAAGTCTCCAACTTCAACGCTTGTCTCCAGTCAAGGCTTTCCAGCATTAACGTGTGTTTGCGCATTTCAAGCATTTCCAAGTGCGTCAGAGGCAGGCCCAGTGAATAGGTCTGTGGATTGCGGGGCAATTGACTCCTGTAGGAGTGGATGACATCAGTCCTGATTGACAACATCAAAAGAACTGACGAGTGACTCATACAAATCATGCTTAGATCACACAGTCTTTCTATAGGCAATCACTCTCTTTGTCACTTTTCATTCACTCGTTTTCCTTTTCTATAGATCTCTTTGTTCCTCTCTCGCCTTAATGATGCTTCTCTATCTCCCCCAGGTCTTTATCTCTCCCGCCATCCGTATGGCACCACCTTCCCCTCCTTTTCCCTCCCACACCCTCTCTCTCTCGCTCTCTCTCTCTCTGTTACCTCTGCTAGCAGAAATCCCTAGGAGTAAACCAGAGTATGACCTCTCTGAGAAGCGCTGTCGACCCACACAGCCAGGCTCCCAGATCATACAGCCTCTATCTCATGATCAATGGCCCCTGTGTGTGTTAGTGTGTCAGCAGGGAGGATAAGAGAGGAAAATGAAGATAAAGGTTGCAAAACATGCCTTAGAAGTGAAGCATTTCTTAAAGCTGCATTGTAGTTTGTTATTGTCCGAAAGACCTGGGTTCAAATAGTATCGGTTTTCCTTCCAATACTTCTTTCTGTCTGGAGAATCAAATGGACATAGTTTTGCATCTCCATGACAATTCCATTGCGCCAAGCAAGCTCAATCAATGATTAAGTATTTGAATGAAAACAAATACTATTTGGACCCATGTCTGCTCTCTGTCTATGCAGGGTCTGTTTAGCTAAATAACTAGTGACTGTGTGTCAGTATGAACACTGAGGCTATCGTTATCAGAGAGGTAAATGGTAGACCCCGTTGCGAGGAACAATTCTATAAATTGACTCAGGCTCGGAGGCAGAATGTATTTCAACCGTTGCTATCACACACACCACCCACACCCACACACCACACACGATGAGAACTAAGCTTAATTTTTTTCTATTAAATACACTTAAAGACAAATCGGAAGGCACAAATAAATCTTGCACATCTTAGCATTAGCAATGCATAGCAGGATTTCAGGCAATCCAACACACGGCACACGCAGCATACGGGTTAGTGGTTGGACTGACTTAATGAGACAGTGGTAGAGGCAGGACTTCCAGAGAGATTAATTAGCTGGGGTTCTCCACAGAAAGACAGATGAAGAGGCTTATGCTTAATAGCAAGGAAGAGCAAAGCATCCACCCAGCCAATAGGCATGTATACTATATTACCTGTTTGATACAGGGTCTGTAACCGGGTGTGTAACCGGGTTGACTGTGACAGGGTTGACTGTGACAGGGTTGACTGTGACAGGATCTGTAACGGGGTGGACCGTAACAGGGTTGACTGTGACAGGATCTGTAACAGGGTGGACAAGCTTTGCAGAAGTCACGCTAGAAAACAAAAAGGGAAGGAAACAAAATGAACTGAATTAAAGAATAATATCAAACAATATAACCTGGAAATATCAAACATCTGATAAACTAATTATATGTAATCGTGACATTTAACAAATAAACATTCACATCAAACTGAAATGAAACTATAATTGTAGTCTTCAGGGATGTTCTCAGGCTACACTCTCTCTAGATGCTTTTCCCTGAATATCCATCGTGAAGAGAACATTACAATTGCATTAATATATGCCACACTTTTATCCAAAGCTTAGTCATGCGTACGGGTGGTCCCGGTAATCGAACCCACTATCCTGGTGTTGCAAGCTCCGTGCTCCTCCAAATGAGCTACAGAGGACCGTTGCGGTTTATATTACATAAGCCCATTACCTAGCGCTAATTGACTGTTCCCCTCTAGGCTACTGGCAGCTCTGTACTGTAATTAAGGGATGGGTTTGTTGGGAGGACAGTCCCTTCTCCTTTCCTACTTCCTACCAGCAGTCTCTCTCTCCCTGTGCCATATGAAGGCTGCCCCCTGCATAGCCCCTAGCTTTAGGGCTTCTTCCCTTTCTTGCTCACATTTGGATGCCACGCAGTGTTCAAATATATCATCATTATATGGTCATTTTGCAGAGGCTTTTATCCAAAGCCACTTACAGTTAACACATGCTGAACGTGGCTCATGAGGTTATCACATCTAGTATTCAAGAGAATTACCATATCAGAAAGCTGACTCTCACCTAGCATCAAATACAGTGATCCTTTCTTATCTGATATTGAAACAAGACAGGGTTCATATCAACAGCTCTGATGGCAACGCCACCATCTGTTTAATACCAACCCATGCTGCCATCTTCCTTTAACATGCACCATATGTGCTGTGATATCAATATCAGTTTCCCTACAGAGTGAAACTAGCTGATTGCTGTCCAGGCCCTTCCTCCCCTCAAACCTAACTGCAGTTTGGTCTAGCAGTAAATTGTGGCAAGGAGTAAACGTTCTCTGTGAATTGAATCATATATTTTAGTGGGGGAAGAAGATAGGGGAGAAAGCAGAGAGGATGATTGACAGGTATGGAGCAAGAGAAGAAAGAGGAAGACGAGACCGAAGAAAGAGAGTGAGGAAGTGGAGAGTGAAAAGAGGAATGTAGAAGAATGTACAGTGCCTTCAGAAAGTATTCATGCCCCTTGACTTATTCTATATTTACGTCCTCACTTAAAAAATAAAAATTCTCACCCATCTACACACAATACTCCTTCATGCTAATTTATTGAAAATGAAATACAGAAATAGCTCATTTACACAAGTACCCCCCGAGTCAATACTTTGTAGAAGCACCTTTAGCAGTGATTACAGCTGTGCGTCTTTCTCTGTACGTTATTAAGCCTCTTTCCACTATTGGATTGTGCAACATTTGTCAATTATTATTTTCAATATTCTTTAAGCTCTGTCAAATTGGTTTATATTCAATATATAGACAACCATTTTCAGGTCTTGCCATAGATATTCAAGTAGATTTAAGTCAAAACTGTGACGTGGCCACTCAGGAACATTCATTGTCTTCTTGGTAAGCAACTCCAGTGTAGATTTGGCCTTGTGTTTTAGGTCATTGTCCTGCTGTGTCTGGTGGAAAGCAGACTGAAATAGTTTTTTTCTCTAGGATTTTGCCTGTGCTTAGGTCTATTACATGTATTTTTTTATTCTGAAAAACTCCCCAGTCATTAACGATAACAAACATACCCATAACATGATGCAGCCATCACTATGCTTGGAAATATGGAGAGAGGTAATCAGTGATGTGTTTTGCCCCAAACACAACACTTTGTATTCAGGTGAAAAAGTGAATTGCTTTGCCACATTTTTGCAGTATTACTTTAGTGTCTTGTTGCCAACAGGACGCATGTTTTTGAATAGTTTTATTCTGTACAGGCTTCCTTCTTTTCACTCTGTCATTTAGGTTAGTATTGTGGAGTAACTACAATGTTGTTGATCCATCCTCAGTTTTCTCCTATCAAAGCCATTACACTCTGTAACTGTTTTAAACTTACCATTGGCATCATGGTGAAATCACTGAGCGGTTTCCTTCCTTTCAACAACTGAGTTGGGAAGGACGCCTGTATCTTTGTAGTGACTGGGTGTATTGATACACCATTCAAGTATAATGAATAACTTCACCATTTTCAAAGGGATACTTTTTAAATGTTTACCCATCTACCAACAGGAGCCCTTCTTTGTGAGGCATCGGAAAACCTCCCTGGTCTTTGTGGTTGAATCTGTGTTTGAAATTCACTACTCAACTGAGGGACCTTGCAGATAATTGTATGTGTGGGGTACAGAGATGAGGTAGTCATTAATAAATCATGATACACAACATTATTGCGGACAGAGTGAGTCCATGCAACTTATGTGACTTGCACATTTTTACCCCTGAACTTATTTAGTCTTCCCATAAACAAGAGGTTGAATACTTATTGACTCAAGACATTTCAGCTTTTCATTTGTAAACATCATTTCATTTTGACATTATGGGTTAGTGTGTGTAGGCCAGAGACAAGACACCTAAAATGTAATCCATTTTAAATTCAGGCTGTGACACAACAAAAGGTAGAAAAGTCAAGGGGTGTGAACACTTTCGGAAGACACTGTAAATGTTGCTGTGACGGATGACGAGAGCAAGGCCTCTCCTTTAGGCCCAGGGTCATCGCAGAGCTGGCGGACATTTTGAATCCAATTCTGCGTGCTGAATAAGTTGTGAAGAAAGACATGGCCATTAAAGTTGCAATATGCAGAAATCGTTCCACCCTTTCCTGGTTGCTAAAACTCTAATGGTTCGCCTAATTTCAGTTTATGTGACAAAATAAGCTAGTAAAGTGTAGAGAATCATTGTACCATTTAAACCACTGAAATATATTTTCCATAACCAAAAATATGATTTCCTCAGTGGTTTGAAGCTGGTTTCCAAATTGAAAGTAAAAAGATGCATAAAAAAAACTTTAGAACGGGAAGCATAGAAATAGCTCACATAAAACAGATCTACCACTTCATAAACTTGCTTTCAAGTGGAATGATAGTTCTATAACTCACCTTTCTATGTGCATTTGGTCAGGTCACCCAAAAAGTGACATATTGCCACTCCAAGACTCCATTCATTCAATCAATCAAATGCATCTATGAAGCCCTTTTTACATCAGCCAATGTCACAAAGTGCTGTACCGAAACCCAGCCTAAAACACCAAACAGCATCAATGCAGATGTAGAAGCACGGAGCTAGGAAAAACTCCCTAGAAAGGCAGGAACCTAGGAAGAAACCTAGAGAGAAACCAGCCCGTGCTGAGTGGAGATTATAACAGAACATGGCCAAGATGTTCAAACGTTCATAGATGACCAGCATGGTCAGATAATAATAATAACAATAATAATCACAGTGGTTGTAGAGGGTACAACAGGTCAGCACCTCAGGAGTAAATGTCAGTTGGCTTTTCATAGCCGAGCATTCAGAGTCAGAGATATTAAAGAGTGGAAGACATCAAAGTTGGGGAAATAAATAGGACACTTGAAAGTATTACAATATAAATGGCGAAAGGGTATAAACTAATGAGCCAAGAAGTTAACTTTTGAATACTTTCTTTTGTCTGGATATTAGGCACAAACACAACACTACACTAAGTGACATTTCTGCACTATAAAGTGGCACTCAGTGGTTTGTGCCTGGGGTCTAAGGAGATTAAAGCAGAGGTTTATCACACTGTAAATAACTCATTACAGAGTCTGGCTGGACCAGGAGCACTGATCCTATTGAGAAAGAGAGAGAGAGCGGGAGAGGGGAAGAGAGAGAGCGGGAAGAAAGTTCGAGAGAGAGAGAGGGAGTATGGGGTGTGGGAGGGACAAAGGGAGAGACGAAGCCTGAGGAGGAGAGTGAAAGAGGGAGAGAGGCAGGTGGGGGGATATGGGTGAGTCGGAAAGGTAGAGAGGGACTGTGGGCGACAAGTGGAAAGAGACGGAGAGAGAGGTTGATAGGGAGAGAAGATGTGTGGGTTGAAGAAGTGTAAACTGGTTATCAATGAGGAGGGCTTCCTTCAGAACACCATTAATCCACATTACACCCTCTATTACGTCTGTAGGGAAGGTGGAGGTGTGTGAGGGAGAGGTGACATTTATCTGAAGTAGATGACTTTTCATCCCCTATTCGCTTCGGAAACTTTCCTTTTCAGAGATTTATAAAGATTCCTATACTAAAGTTCTATAAAAGGTGTTTTGACGTGTCGATCACCTGGGAGAACGGTGGTGGTGTCGACCAGGATTCAAGGACAGCAGTTCAGTACAAAGAACGTTAAGCGAACACACTTTCAGAATGCAGTGCTGGCCATAAAGCAGAGGTTGCTCGACTCCATTTGATTCTATATCCAGTATATTATATCACCATTTGTCACCAGCTGCATTAGTCTCTCATATGCACTGTTATATTACAATTGTTTTTTACTATTTTAATTCATTTCCAAATTTATCTTGAGTTGAAATTTGCATGGAAACGTTGTGTGTTAGCTTTTCACACCTTTTTATTTGATTAAATAAGCACCTTGAAATGCATTTGCTGTGAGAAAAGTGCTATATAAATGAAGCTTGATTGATTGATAATACAGTCTTCAGACAGACAGAGAGAGAGACTGAGTGACAAGGCCGGCCAAATCAACATTGCTTGGTTATCCGCTCACGGATAGGCTGACGCTCGCTGGATAAGCAGGATGTGAAGTTGTGTTTTTCCACTGGGAGGTACGAACACATCACTTGCTTTCTGTTGTTTCAAGTATTCTGTTATGTTGTTCTCGCAACGTGCAAGGAGTTGAAAAGAAAGTGGGTCTTAATGATGAAAAACCAACACATTCCGGCAGTCAAGGCTTGGTCAGCCCAAGAATATCCTAACGAAGGCGGAGGTGTCGAGTTGCTGTTTGAGATGAAAGAAACATTTCATACAAGTTGAATTTCCTTTATATGACTGATTGTAAAAAGCATCTTTTCCATTTTCCTTCTCGTGATCGGAGGTGACCCTCGTTCACACAAACCTTTTTGTCTGTCACCAACACACCTCAATCTGTTGTTTGACTTTCTCGCCTCAGTCCCAATTAACAGTTTACACACTGAGGAGAATATTTGCATATTATCCTCCGACGCCTCAGTGCGGTGCTAATAGAAAGAGCAGACATGGGTTCAGATAGTATTTGAAATCATTTCAAATACCTTAGATGGGCTTGATTGAGCTTTCCTGTCGAAATGGAACCAATGGAATGCTCACAAAAGTAAACGCTAAAACAAAACAAAGTGACCGCTAAAGCAAATGGAATTTTAATCCAAGTCTGAGGAGGAGAGTGTGACAGAGGGGATAATTGGGACGGGGTGCAGAGCAGATTGGAGGGGGGTTATCACTCAACGGCACAGCCAGAAAGTAAGGAACAGACTACAAATCTCCAAAACACCTAATGTTCCATCCAGAAAAATAGGATTCGAACTGAGTCATGACTGCATCTGAGATGGACCATATAATAGCCTAAATTCTTTGTTTTTGAGGTAAAGTGAGAAAATGGCTGTCAAGCTTAAGCAATTTCTCCATCTCTCTCTCCGGCTCTCAGTACGTGTCTCTCAGGACGTGTCTCAGTCACTCTCTCTCGGTCTCTGTCACTCTCTCTCGGTCTCTGTCACTCTCTCTCGGTCTCTGTCACTCTCTCTCTGTCTCTGTCACTCTCTCTCTGTCTCTGTCACTCTCTCTCTGTCTCTGTCACTCTCTCTCTGTCTCTGTCACTCTCTCTCTGTCTCTGTCACTCTCTCTCTGTCTCTGTCACTCTCTCTCTGTCTCTGTCACTCTGTCTCTGTCACTCTCTCTCTCTCTCTCTGTCACTCTCTCTCTCTCTCTGTCTCTCTCTCTCTCTCTCTGTCACTCTCTCTCTGTCTCTCTGTCACTCTCTCTCTGTCACTCTCTCTCTGTCTGTCTCAGTCACTCTCTCTCTGTCTGTCTCAGTCACTCTCTCTCTGTCTGTCTCAGTCACTCTCTCTCTGTCTGTCTCAGTCACTCTCTATCTGTCTCAGTCACTCTCTCTGTCTGTCTCAGTCACTCTCTCTCTCTGTCTCAGTCACTCTCTCTGTCTGTAGGTATCAGTCACTCTCTCTCTCTCTCTCTCTGACACACTCTCTCTCTCAGTCACATTCTCTCTCTGTCACTCTCTCAGCCACACACACTCTCTCTCCCTCTGACACTCTTTCTCTCTCTCCCTCTGACACACTCTCTCTCTCAGTCACATTCTCTCTCTGTCTGTAGGTATCAGTCACTCTCTCTCTCTCTCCTTCTGACACACTCTCTCTCTCAGTCACATTCTCTCTCGGTCACTCTCTCAGCCACACACACTCTCTCTCTCTCTCTCCCTCTGACACTCTCTGACACTCTCTCTCTCCCCCTCTGCCACACTCTCTCTCTCCCCCTCTGTCACACTCTCTCTCTCCCCCTCTGTCACACTCTCTCTCTCCCCCTCTGTCACACTCTCTCTCTCCCCCTCTGTCACACCCCCCCCTCTGTCACACTCTGATACTCTCTCTCTCTCCCTCTGACACTCTTTCTCTCTCTCCCTCTGACACACTCTCTCTCTCTCTGTCACATTCTCTCTCCGTCACTCTCTGTCACACACTCTCTGTCTCAGTCACAAACTCACTATGTCTCAATCACGCACTCACTCTGTCTCAGTCACGCACTCGCTCGGTCTCAGTCACGCACTCGCTCTGTCTCAGTCACGCACTCGCTCTGTCTCAGTCACGCACTCGCTCTGTCTCAGTCACGCACTCGCTCTGTCTCAGTCACGCACTCGCTCTGTCTCAGTCACGCACTCGCTCTGTCTCAGTCACGCACTCGCTCTGTCTCAGTCACGCACTCGCTCTGTCTCAGTCACGCACTCGCTCTGTCTCAGTCACGCACTCGCTCTGTCTCAGTCACGCACTCGCTCTGTCTCAGTCACGCACTCGCTCTGTCTCAGTCACGCACTCGCTCTGTCTCAGTCACGCACTCGCTCTGTCTCCGTCACTCTCTCTCTGTCTCCGTCACTCTCTCTCTGTCTCCGTCACTCTCTCTCTGTCTCTGTCACTCTCTCTCTGTCTCAGTCACTCTCTCTCTGTCTCCGTCACTCTCTCTCTGTCTCCGTCACTCTCTCTCTGTCTCCTTCACTCTCTCTGTCTCTGTCACTCTCTCTCCGTCTCCGTCACTCTCTCTCCGTCACTCTCTCTCTCCGTCACTCTGTGTCAGTCAATCACTCTCTGTGTCCGTCACTCTCTCTCTGTGTCCGTCACTCTCTCTCTCTGTCTCCTTCACTCTCTCTCCGTCACTCTCGCTCTCCGTCACTCTGTGTCAGTCAATCACTCTCTGTGTCCGTCACTCTCTCTCTGTGTCCGTCACTCTCTCTCTCTGTCTCCTTCACTCTCTCTGTCTCTGTCACTCTCTCTCCGTCACTCTCTCTCTCCGTCACTCTGTGTCAGTCAATCACTCTCTGTCTCCGTCACTCTCTCTCTGTGTCCGTCACTCTCTCTCTGTGTCCGTCACTCTCTCTCTGTCTCCTTCACTCTCTCTGTCTCTGTCACTCTCTCTCTGTCTCATCACTCTCTCTCTCCGTCACTCTCTCTCTCCTCTCTCTCTCCGTCACTCTCTCTCTCCGTCACTCTGTGTCAGTCAATCACTCTCTGTCTCCGTCACTCTCTCTCTGTGTCCGTCACTCTCTCTCTGTGTCCTTCACTCTCTCTGTCTCTGTCACTCTCTTTCTGTCTCCGTCACTCTCTCTCTCCGTCACTCTGTGTCAGTCAATCACTCTCTGTGACCGTCACTCTCTCTCTGTCTCAGTCACTCTCTCTCTGTGTCCGTCACCCTCTCTCTGTCTCCGTCACTCTCTCTCTGTGTCCGTCACTCTCTCTCTGTCTCCGTCATGCTCTCTGTCTCTGTCACTCTCTCTCTGTCTCTGTCACTCTCTCTCTGTCTCCGTCACTCTCTCTCTGTCTCCGTCATGCTCTCTGTCTCTCTCTCTCTCTGTCTCTCTCTCTCTCTCTCTCTCTGTCTCCGTCACTCTCTCTCTGTCTCCGTCACTCTCTCTCCGTCACTCTCTCTCTGTCTCCGTCACTCTGTCTCCGTCACTCTCTCTCTCCGTCACTCTGTGTCAGTCAATCACTCTCTGTGTCCGTCACTCACTCTCTATCTCACTCTGTATCAGTCACTCAGTCACTCTGTCTCAGACTCAGTCTCTGTCACACGCTCTGTCACGCTCTCTCCCTCTGACATGCTCTCTCTCTCTCCCTCTGTCACACACTCTCTCTTTGTCACATTCTCGATCTCTGTCACTCTCTCAGTCACACACTCTCTCTCTCCCGCTAACACTCTCTCTCTCTCTCTCTGTCACATTCTCTCTCTGTCACTCTCTCAGTCACACACACTCTCTCTCCCCATCTATCACACTCTCTCTCTTTCCCCCTCTGTCACTCTCAGTGACACACTCTCTCTCTCCCTCTGACACTCTCTCTCTCTGTCACATTCTCTCTCTGTCACTCTCTCAGTCATTCTCTCTCTGTCACTCTCTCAGTCACACACTCTCTCTGTCACTCTCTCAGTCACACACTCTCTGTCACTCTCTGTCACATACTCTCCCTCTGTCACACTCTCTCTCTCTCCCCCTCTGTCACACTCTCTCTCTCTCCCCCTCTGTCACACTCTCTCTCTCCCCCTCTGTCACACTCTCTCTCTCCCCTCTGTCACTCTCTCTCTCTCCTCCCTCTGTCACACTCTCTCTCCCCCTCTGTCACACTCTCTCTCTCCCCCTCTGTCACTCTCCCCCTCTGTCACCTCTCCTCTCCCCCTCTGTCACTCTCTCTCTCCCCCTCTGTCACACTCTCTCTCTCCCCCTCTGTCACACTCTCTCTCTCTCCCCCTCTGTCACAGTCTCTCTCTCCCCCTCTGTCACAGTCTCTCTCTCCCCCTCTGTCACTCTCTCTCTCTCTCCCCTCTGTCACTCTCTCTCTCTCTCTCTCTCTCTCTCTCTCTCTCTCTCTCTCTCTCTCTCTCTCTCTCTCTCTCTCTCTCTCTCTCTCTCTCTCTCTCTCTCTCTCTCTCTCTCTCTCTCTCTCTCTCTCTCTCTCTCTCTCTCCCTCCCTCCCTCCCTCCCTCCCTCCCTCCCTCCCTCTGACACACTCTCTCTCTGTGTCACTCTCTCAGCCACACACACACTCTCTCTCCTCTGACACACTCTCTCTCTTTGTCACTCAGTCACACACTCTCTCTCCCCATCTATCACACTCTCTCTCTTTCCCCTTCTGTCACTCTCAGTGACACACTCTCTCTCTCCCTCTGACTCTCTCTCTCTCAGTGACACACTCTCTCTCTCCCTCTGACTCTCTCTCTCTCAGTCACACACTCTCTCAGTCACACACTCTCTCTCGTTGTCACTCACTCTCTCTCTCCCCCTCTGTCACACTCTCTCTCCCCCTCTGTCACACTCTCTCTCCCCCTCTGTCACACTCTCTCTCCCCTCTGTCACACTCTCTCTCTCTGTCACATTCTCTCTCTATCACACACACTCTCTGTCATACACTCTCTCTGTCACTCTCTCTCTCTCTCTCCCCCTCTGTCACACTCTCTCTCTCCCCCTCTGTCACACTCTCTCTCTCCCCCTCTGTCACACTCTCTCTCTCTCTCCCCCTCTGTCACACTCTCTCTCTCTGCCCCTCTGTCACACTTTCTCTCTCTGCCCCTCTGTCACACTCTCTCTCTCTCTCCCCCTCTGTCACACACTCTCTCTCTCCCCCTCTGTCACACTCTCTCTCTCCCTCTCTGTCACACTCTCTCTCCCCCTCTTACACACTCTTTCTCTCTGTCACATTCTCTCTCTGTCACACACACTCTCTGTCATACACTCTCTCTGTCACTCTCTCAGTGACACTCTCTCTCTCTCCTTCTGACACTCTCTCTCTCTCCTTCTGACACTCTCTCTCTCTCCTTCTGACACTCTCTCTCTCTCCTTCTGACACTCTCTCTCTCTCCTTCTGACACTCTCTCTCTCTCCTTCTGACACTCTCTCTCTCTCCTTCTGACACTCTCTCTCTCTCCTTCTGACACTCTCTCTCTCTCCTTCGGACACTCTCTCTCTCTCTCTCTCCCTCTGACACTCTCTCTTTCTCTCTTCCCTCTGACACAAACTCTCTCTCTGTCACTCTCTGTCACACACTCTCTCTCTCTCTGTCATTCTCTCAGTCACACACTCTCTCTCTCTGTCACTGACACACTCTCTCTCTCTGTCACTCTGACACACTCTCCCTCTCTGTCACTTTCTGTCACATTCTCTCTCTGTCACTCTCTCAGTCACACACACTCTCTCTCTCTCTGTCACTGACACACTCTCTCTCTCTGTCACTTTCTGTCACATTCTCTCTCTGTCCCTCTCTCAGTCACACACACTCTCTCTCTCTCCCTCTGACATGTTCTCTCTCCCTCTGACACGCTCTCTCTCTCTCCCTCTGACACGTCCCTAACTCACTCAGTCTCTCACTCACTCAGTCTCTCAGTCAGTCAGTCTCTCAGTCAGTCACTCTCTTTCAGTCACTCTCTCAGACTCTGTCACTCTCTCAGTCAGTCACTCTTTCTCAGTCTTTCAGTCATCCTCTCTAAGTCTCTCAGTCAGTAACTCTTTCCCTCTCAGTCGCTCAGTCACTCTCTGCCTCTCTGTTACTCTCACTCAGTCTCAGGCTCTCTCACTCAGTCTCAGGCTCTCTCTCTCTCCCTCTGTCAGACACTCACTCTCTGTCACACTCTCTCTCCCTCTGTCAGACACTCACTCTCTCTCTCTCTCTCTCTCTCTCTCTCTCTCTCTCTCTCTCTCTCTCTCTCTCTCTCTCTCTCTCTCTCTCTCTCTCTCTCTCTCTCTCTCTCTCTCTCTCTCTCTCTCTCTCTCTCTCTCTCTCTCTCTCTCTCTCTCTCTCTCTCTCTCTCTCTCCTGACTCTCTCTCTCTCTCTCTCCCTGACACACTCTCTCTCTCTCTCTCTCTCTCCCTGACACACTCTCTCTCTCTCTCTCCCTGACACACTATCTCTCTCTCCCTGACACACTCGCTCTCTCTCTCCCTGACACACTCGCTCTCTCTCTCCCTGACACACTCGCTCTCTCTCTCTCCCTGACACACTCGCTCTCTCTCTCTCTCCCTGACACACTATCTCTCTCTCTCTCCCTGACACACTCGCTCTCTCTCTCCCTGACACACTATCTCTCTCTCTCTCCCTGACACACTCGCTCTCTCTCTCCCTGACACACTCGCTCTCTCTCTCCCTGACACACTATCTCTCTCTCCCTGACACACTATCTCTCTCTCTCTCCCTGACACACTATCTCTCTCTCTCTCCCTGACACACTATCTCTCTCTCTCTCCCTGACACACTATCTCTCTCTCTCTCCCTGACACACCATCTCTCTCTCTCTCCCTGACACACTATCTCTCTCTCTCTCCCTGACACACCATCTCTCTCTCTCCCTGACACACCATCTCTCTCTCTCTCTGACACACTCGCTCTCTCTCTCTGACACACCATCTCTCTCTCTCCCTGACACACCATCTCTCTCTCTCTCCCTGACACACACTCTCCCTCTCTCTCTCCCTGACACACTCGCTCTCTCGCTCTCTCTCTCCCTGACACACTCGCTCTCTCTCTCCCTCGCTCTCTCTCTCCCTGACACACTCGCTCTCTCTCTCCCTGACACACTCGCTCTCTCTCTCCCTGACACACTCGCTCTCTCTCTCTCCCTGACACACTCGCTCTCTCTCTCTCCCTGACACACCATCTCTCTCCTCTCTCTCTCCCTGACACACCCTGACACACTCGCTCTCTCTCTCTCCCTGACACACTATCTCTCTCTCTCTCCCTGACACACTCGCTCTCTCTCTCCCTGACACACTCTCTCTCTCTCCCTGACACACTATCTCTCTCTCTCTCCCTGACACACCATCTCTCTCTCTCTCCCTGACACATTATCTCTCTCTCTCTCCCTGACACACTATCTCTCTCTCTCTCTCTCTCTCTCTCCCTGACACACTATCTCTCTCTCCCTCTCTCTCCCTGACACACTATATCTCTCTCTCCCTGACACACTCGCTCTCTCTCTCCCTGACACTCTCTCTCTCTCTCTCTCTCTCTCCTGACACACTCGCTCTCTCTCTCCCTGACACACTCTCTCTCTCTCTCCCTGACACTCTCTCTCTCTCTCTCTCTCTCTCTCTCTCTCTCTCTCTCTCTCTCCCTGACACACCTCTCTCTCTCTCTCTCTCTCTCCCTGACACACACTCTCTCTCTCTCTCTCTCTCCCTGACACATCTCTCTCTCTCTCCCTCTCTCTCTCTCTCCCTGACACATCTCTCTCTCTCTCCTGACACTCTCTCTCTCTCTCCCTCTCTCTCTCTCTCTCTCTCCTCACTCTCTCTCTCTCTCTCTCTCTCTCTCTCTCTCCCTGACACACTCTCTCTCTCTCCCTGACACATTCTCTCTCTCTCTCTCGCTCCCTGACACACTCTCTCACTCAGTCCCTCGCCCACTCAGTCCCTCGCTCACTCACTCACTCAGTCCCTCGCTCACTCACGCAGTCCCTCGCTCACTCACTCTCATTCAGTCCCTCGCTCACTCACCTTCACTCACTCAGTCCCTCGCTCACTCACACAGTCCCTCACTCACTCACACAGTCCCTCACTCACTCACGCAGTCCCTCACTCACTCACGCAGTCCCTCACTCACTCACGCAGTCCCTCACTCACTCACTCACACACGCAGTCCCTCACTCACTCACACAGTCCCTCACTCACTCATGCACGCAGTCCCTCACTCACTCACGCACACATTCCCTCACTCACTCACACACACAGGCCCTCACTCACTCACACACACACACAGTCCCTCACTCACTCACACACACAGTCCCTCACTCACTCACGCACACAGTCCATCACTCACTCACGCACGCAGTCCCTCACTCACTCACGCACGCAGTCCCTCACTCACTCACGCACGCAGTCCCTCACTCACTCACGCACGCAGTCCCTCAGTCCCTCACTCACGCACGCACTCCCTCACTCACGCACGCACTCCCCTCACTCACTCACTCACGCACGCAGTCCCTCACTCACGCACGCAGTCCATCAGTCAGTCACTCTCAGTCACTCTCTGTCAGTCAGTCAGTCACTCTCTCAGTCTGTCAGTCACTCTCGGTCAGTCACTCTCTGTCAGTCAGTCACTCTCAGTCTGTCAGTCAGTCACTCTCTCAGTCAGTCACTCTCTCAGTCAGCCACTGAAGAAGGTTAAACCAAGGCCTTATACCTTTTAAAGGGTTACTACATTATGTTATGATAAACTTTAAGGTTTCCTCTTCAGGATACCTTTGTGTGTGTGTTAAAACCTGTTTTTGAGTGTTGTGACCTTCAGACACTATCAGAAGGTGTCTACGTTCAGACTCCTTCTCCAGACTCCTCCTGTCTGGATCCTGTCTGGGTTTTCTGGTTCCAACGCCTCCAGGATTACAATACACTTTCTAGTCCATAAAAGCCACTCTTCTCACAGCGTCTCCATCAATTTACAATGGCATATAAGCTCAAACTGTGAATATATGCCATTGTGAATACATGCTCAACTACTGTATGAATATTTTATGTAAACACCACACAACCAATTTAGTACATCATTTAATATGCAATATACTGTGACATGATCTGACAGTAACGTGGGCCCTCAAGCATTACTGGAGGACAAAGTTGTGTGTTTTATAACTTTCATATGAATGTGATTTGTGGAAAACTTCCCTGTATTTCAACTCACACTTTGACATTCATCTTGTGGCATACAGAATGGACACACGATGCAGGGGTGAAACCAACCCGACATTATAGGTTAATGTGTGTGCATGCAAGTTCACTTGTGGGTATGTCATTCCACTGGCATGTATGTTCCAGTCATCCCACTGGTCAGGGTGTGGGAGAGAAGAGACTTACTGTTCGTTGACGACAAAGATGCAGTTGTCTTGTGAAGGAAGACCAGAGACTGGATGCTTACAGGTCACCTTCCGCTCATTGTGACTGGAGAGAGATAGAGAGGTGGGGGAGAGGGACATAGGAGGGGGGCAGGGAGGGAAAAAGGGATAAGTGGGAGAGAGAGGGAGAAGAGAGAGAGAGAGACTCTCTGTCAGAGAGAGAGAGAGAGAGAGAGAGAGAGAGAGAGAGAGAGAGAGAGAGAGAGAGAGAGAGAGAAAGAGAGAGAGAGAGAGAGAGAGAGAGAGAGAGAGAGAGGGCACATTAGACCACCAAAAGCATACATAAAGAAGACTTAATTAATAACAGCATTGTTAACCATATTACTCATTGTTAACCAGCCAATAGTAACCATATTACCCATTGTTAACCAGCCAATAGTAACCATATTACCCATTGTTAACCAGCCAATAGTAACCATATTACCCATTGTTAACCAGCCAATAGTAACCATATTACCCATTGTTAACCAGCCAATAGTAACCATATTATCCATTGTTAACCAGCCAATAGTAACCATATTACCCATTGTTAACCAGCCAATAGTAACCATATTACCCATTGTTAACCAGCCAATAGTAACCATATTACCCATTGTTAACCAGCCAATAGTAACCATATTACCCATTGTTAACCAGCCAATAGTAACCATATTACCCATTGTTAACCAGCCAATAGTAACCATATTACCCATTGTTAACCAGCCAATAGTAACCATATTACCCATTGTTAACCAGCCAATAGTAACCATATTACCCATTGTTAACCAGCCAATAGTAACCATATTACCCATTGTTAACCAGCCAATAGTAACCATATTACCCATTGTTAACCAGCCAATAGTAACCATATTACCCATTGTTAACCAGCCAATAGTAACCATATTACCCATTGTTAACCAGCCAATAGTAACCATATTACCCATTGTTAACCAGCCAATTGAGTAGCAGTAGGAAGATGAGGATTAGTGTCCCTCTCCACACGACACAATGTCCTGTTGAAGAACAATGAACAGCAGACACAATGCCTACACACCTTGAGTGGGGGGTGGTGCTGAACTTCAGCATGGCAGCCCATCTGTTTTCTGACCTGGGTCAAACACTGTTCTACACAGCACCATCTAACATAGTTCTTCCACTGACACTATCCTCTCTTCTCTCGCGTGACGAACAGCTATCCAGCCCAGCCGTGGATCTTCAACACTGCTACAAATGATCTACCCCTCCCTAGAAGCCCCGAACTGCTCCAGTCATATGCCCTAGATCACAAGAGCACAGCTAACAGGCTGTTTCACAGCAAGTTGTGACCTATCTATAAATACAATTACAGCACCTCAGCCAGTCAGACAGAGAGAGAGACCTCGGCAGCCAGCCCTCTGTAAGACACAAGCAGCTTTTCACGTAGAGTGGAGGGGAGGCAGGGGAATGCTTAGTGCTGATAAAGACTAGAGAGAACAGAGCTCTCTTTTCTGCTCCAAAGATGAAGCCATGCACACACACACACACGGAGGGAAGGAGGACAGACTGTACAGACAGAGAATACGCTATTCTCATGGATTTAACAGCCCTCTAGGCTCATCTGGACATGGATGGATATCTGAAAGAGAGAGTGTACTGTATATTTATCAACTGATCCTCTCTGGGAGGCAGCAGTGTGGGCTCGGACACACACTGTATGATGCCACAGACCCACACACACTCTGTATGATGCCACAGACCCACACACACACTGTATGATGCCACAGACCCACACACACTGTATGATGCCACAGACCCACACACACACAAACGACTACCACCCCGTAGCACTCACTTCCGTCATCATGAAGTGCTTTGAGAGACTAGTCAAGGACCATATCACCTCCACCCTACCTGACACCCTAGACCCACTCAAATTTGCTTACCGCCCAAATAGGTCCACAGACGATGCAATCTCAACCACACTGCACACTGCCCTAACCCACCTGGACAAGAGGAATACCTATGTGAGAATGCTGTTTAACAGCTCGGCATTCAACACCATAGTACCTCCATTGTCATCAAGCTCGAGACCCTGGGTCTCGACCCCGCCCTGTGCAACTGGGTACTGGACAGCCTGACGGGCCGCCCCATTGTTAACAACATCTCCTCCCCGCTGATCCTCAACACGGGGCCCCAATAGTGCGTTCTGAGCCCTCTCCTGTACTCCCTGTTCACCCACGACTGCGTGGCCACGCACGCCTCCAACTCAATCATCAAGTTTGCGGACGACACAACAGTGGTAGGCTTGATTACCAACAACCCATTGCCTACAGGGAGGAGGTGAGGGCCCTTGGAGTGTGGTGTCAGGAAAATAACCTCACACTCAACGTCAACAAAACTAAGGAGATGATTGTGGACTTCAGGAAACAGCAGAGGGAACACCCCCCTATCCACATCGATGGAACAGTAGTGGAGAGGGTAGCTAGTTTTAAGTTCCTCGGCATACACATCACAGACAAACTGAATTGGTCCACTCACACTGACACAATGTCCGTGAAGAAGGCGCAGACAGCGCCTATTCAACCTCAGGAGGCTGAAGGGGCTTGTCACCAAAAGCACTCACAAACTTCTACAGATGCACAATCGAGAGCATCCTGTTTTCACCGCCTGGTACGGCAACTGCTCCGCCCTCAACCGTAAGGCTTCCAGAGGGTAGTGAGGACTGCACAACGCATCACCGGGGCAAACTACCTGCCCTCCAGGACACCTACACCACCCGTTGTTACAGGAAGGCCATAAAGCTCATCAAGGACATCAACCACTCCCGAACCACTGCCTGTTCACCCCGCTATCATCCAGAAGGCGAGGTCAGTACAGGTGCATCAAAGCTGGGACCGAGAGACTGAAAAACAGCTTCTATCTCAAGGCCATCAGACTGTTAAATAGCCACCACTAACATTGAGTGGCTGCTGCCAACACACTGTCATTGACACTGACCCAACTCCAGCCATTTTAATAATGGGAATTGATGGGAAATGATGTAAATATATCACTAGCCACTTTAAACAATGCTACCTTATATAATGTTACTTACCCTACATTATTCATCTCATATGCATATGTATATACTGTACTCTACAACATCGACTGCATCCTTATGTAACACATGTATCACTAGCCACTTTAACTATGCCACTTTGTTTACTTTGACACTCATCTCATATGTATATACTGTAAGATACCATCTACTGTATGCTGCTCTGTACCATCACTCATTCATATATCCTTATGTACATGTTCCTTATCCCCTTACAATGTGTATAAGACAGTAGTTTTGGAATTGTTAGTTAGATTACTTGTTGGTTATCACTGCATTGTCGGAACTAGAAGCACAAGCATTTCGCTACACTCGCATTAACATCTGCTAACCATGTGTATGTGACAAATAAAATTTGATTTGATTTGATTTGACACTGTATGATGCCACAGACCCACACACACACTGTATGATGCCACAGACCCACACACACACTGTATGATGCCACAGACCCACACACACTGTATGATGCCACAGACCCACACACACTGTATGATGCCACAGACCCACACACACTGTATGATGCCACAGACCCACACACACTGTATGTTGCCACAGACCCACACACACACTGTGATGCCACAGACGCACACACACACTGTGATGCCACAGACCCACACATACACTGTATGATGCCACAAACCCACACACACCGTATATGATATCCCTGCAGGTGTACCGAGTGTCTCAGCTGGGCTGTAGTTAGCTAGGCTTGTGGCTGAAACACATGGTTTCATCTGTAACTTGCTGAAACACCACTGCCACACACACACACACACACACATATATTATCCACAGCTGTAGGGCCTGCTGTAGCTCTTGTACAATAAAACACACTTCAGTTAAGTCAACACTGGAGCAAGAGGATAGTCTGGCCTGCAGGAGTCACAGATGGAGATGGAACACTCCTCTCTCTCTGCGGATCTTTGTCCTACTAAGGCCATGCCAGGGGGTCTGCTGGGCTAATCTACCCAGTGAAGCAGCAGTGTTTGTGGGCTTGGTCTGTGGACTGTGTCCCTGCTGGAGATGTCCCAGCCCTGCCATCCAGGACACAGTCACAGCTGAGCCAGAGACATGTCGCCTGTACGGTCTATTATTAACTGTGATCCATGTCTCCCATCTGTCATGTAGAGTCACAAAGCACAATCACTCAGAGCCACGACATGACAGGATCTGCTCTTATTCATGAGTTCTGGAGATTACCCAAGTGCACGTGTGTGTAAGTGAGTGTGTGACACAAGAAATCTAGATGGCAATGTGGAAAATGATAAACAAAACTCAATGAAAGGGGGAAGCATCCCATTGCTCTTTGATTCAAAATGAAATTTGTGGGAAGACAATGGTCATTAGTCAGAGATTCAAAACAACCGCATCCTCCATGGCTCTCCAGTATCAGAGCAACATCCATTTCCACTGGTTAAAAGGAAGAGAAATAATGTCTTTCTAGCCTCTGAGGCCAACTTCTATGCACTCACTGTCAGACTCGGTCATGCTAAAAGTAATAACGTATCATGAAATTACAACCTGGGGCTTGTCAATAAAGCAGCAACAGACTTCAGCCTCTGAGGCCAAACCGAAAACATACAGTGGGGCAAAAAAGTATTTAGTCAGCCACCAATTGTGCAAGTTCTCCCACTTAACAAGATGAGAGAGGCCTGTCATTTTCATCATAGGTACACTTCAACTGACAGACAAAATGAGAGAAAAAAATCCAGAAAATCACATTGTAGGATTTTTTATTAATTTATTTGCAAATTATAGTGGAAAGTAAGTATTTTGTCACCTACAAACAACCAAGATTTCTGGCTCTCACAGACCTGTAAGAGGCTCCTCTGTCCTCCACTCGTTACCTGTATTAATGGCACCTGTTTGAACTTGTTATCAGTATAAAAGACACCTGTCCACAACCTCAAACAGTCACACTCCAAACTCCACTATGGCCAAGACACAAAACCAGCTGTCAAAGGACACCAGAAACACAATTGAAGACCTGCACCAGGCTAGGAAATGGGACATAAAAGACTGAATCTGCAATAGGTATGCAGCTTGGTTTGAAAAAGAAAAATCCACTGTAAAGGAGCAATTATTAGGAAATGGAAGACATAAAAGACCACTGATAATCTCCCTGAACAGATCTGGGGTTCACATGGAGTAAAGATCTCACCTCAATGGGAGTCAAAATGATCACAAGAACGGTGAGCAAAATCCTGGAGTGATAAAAACCACACGGGGGACCTAGTGAATGACCTGCAGAGAGCTGGGACCAAAGTAACAAAGCCTACCATCAGTAACACACTACGCCGCCAGGGACTCAAATCCTGCAGTGCCAGACGTGTCCCCCTGCTTAAGCCAGTACATGTCCAGGCCCGTCTGAAGTTTGCTAGAGAGCATTTGGATGATCCAGAAGAAGATTGGGAGAATGTCATATGGTCAGATAAAACCAAAATATAACTTTTTGATAAAAACTAAACTTGTTGTGTTTGGAGGACAAAGAATGCTGAGTTGCATCCAAAGAACACCATACCTACTGTGAAGCATGGGGGTGGAAACTGCAGCCGAGGTGAGTAAAACATTTAAACGTGTTAACCCCCACAAGGCTGCAGGCCCAGACGGCATCCCCAGCCGCGCCCACAGAGCATGCGCAGACCAGCTGGCCGGTGTATTTACGGACATATTCAATCAATCCCTATACCAGTCTGCTGTTCCCACATGCTTCAAGAGGGCCACCATTGTTCCTGTTCCCAAGAAAGCTAAGGTAACTGAGCTAAACGACTACCGCCCCGTAGCACTCACTTCCGTCATCATGAAGTGCTTTGAGAGACTAGTCAAGGACCATATCACCTCCACCCTACCTGACACCCTAGACCCACTCCAATTTGCTTACCGCCAAATAGGTCCACAGACGATGCAATCTCAACCACACTGCACACTGCCCTAACCCACCTGGACAAGAGGAATACCTATGTGAGAATGCTGTTCATCGACTACAGCTCGGCATTCAACACCATAGTACCCTCCAAGCTCGAGACCCTGGGTCTCGACCCCGCCCTGTGCAACTGGGTACTGGACTTCCTGACGGGCCACCCCCAGGTGGTGAGGGTAGGCAACAACATCTCCACCCCGCTGATCCTCAACACTGGGGCCCCATAAGGGTGCGTTCTGAGCCCTCTCCTGTACTCCCTGTTCACCCACGACTGCGTGGCCACGCACGCCTCCAACTCAATCATCAAGTTTGCGGACGACACAACAGTGGTAGGCTTGATTACCAACAACGACGAGACAGCCTACAGGGAGGAGGTGAGGGCCCTCGGAGTGTGGTGTCAGGAAAATAACCTCACACTCAATGTCAACAAAACTAAGGAGATGATTGAGGACTTCAGGAAACAGCAGAGGGAACACCCCCCTATCCACATCGATGGAACAGTAGTGGAGAGGGTAGTAAGTTTTAAGTTCCTCGGCATACACATCACAGACAAACTGAATTGGTCCACTCACACAGACAGCATCGTGAAGGCGCAGCAGCGCCTCTTCAACCTCAGGAGGCTGAAGAAATTTGGCTTGTCACCAAAAGCACTCACAAACTTCTACAGATGCACAATCGAGAGCATCCTGGCGGGCTGTATCACCGCCTGGTACGGCAACTGCTCCGCCCACAACCGTAAGGCTCTCCAGAGGGTAGTGAGGTCTGCACAACGCATCACCGGGGGCAAACTACCTGCCCTCCAGGACACCTACACCACCCGATGTTACAGGAAGGCCATAAAGATCATCAAGGACAACAACCACCCGAGCAACTGCCTGTTCACCCCGCTATCATCCAGAAGGCGAGGTCAGTACAGGTGCATTAAAGCTGGAACCGAGAGACTGAAAAACAGCTTCTATCTCAAGGCCATCAGACTGTTAAACAGCCACCACTAACATTGAGTGGCTGCTGCCAACACACTGACTCAACTCCAGCCACTTTAATAATGGGAATTGATGGGAAATGATGTAAAATACATCACTAGCCACTTTAAACAATGCTACCTAATATAATGTTTACATACCCTACATTATTCATGTCATGTGTGCACAACTCTGGTTTATAGCCCTCCCCAGCACAGGAACATACTGGCTGGGCTCATAGACTGTGTCCCCATAGTGGTGGGGAGGACCTCAGCCCTGTAAGTCGCTCTGGATAAGAGCGTCTGCTAAATGACTTAAATGTAAATGTAAATGTATATACTGTACTCTATATCATCTACTGCATCCTTATGTAATACATGCATCACTAGCCACTTTAACTATGCCACTTTGTTTACATACTCATCTCATATGTATATACTGTACTCGATACCATCTACTGTATCTTGCCTATGCTGCTCTGTACCATCACTCATTCATATATCTTTATGTACATATTCTTTATCCCCTTTTCTGTGTATAAGACAGTAGTTTTGGAATTGTTAGTTAGATTACTTATTGGTTATTACTGCATTGTCGGAACTAGAAGCACAAGCATTTCGCTACACTCGCATTAACATCTGCTAACCATGTGTATGTGACAAATAAAATTTGATTTGATTGATTTGATTTTGATCATGCTTTGGGGCTGTTTTTCTGCAAAGGGACCAGGAAGACTGATCCATGTAAAGGAAAGAATGAATGGGGCCATGTATCGTGAGATTTTGAGCGAAAACCTCCTTCCATCAGCAAGGGCATTGATGATGAATCGTAGCTGGGTCTTTCAGCATGACAATGATCCCAAACACACCGCCCGGGCAACGAAGGAGTGGCTTTGTAAGAAGCATTTCAAGGTCCTGGAGTGGCCTAGCCAGTCTCCAGATCTCAACCCCATAGAAAATCTTTGGAGGGAGTTGAAAGTCCGTGTTGCCCAGCAACAGCCCCAAAACATCACTGCTCTAGAGGAGATCTGCATGGAGGAATGGGCCAAAATACCAGCAACAGTGTGTGAAAAAGATTTACAGAAAACATTTGACCTCTGTTGGCAATGACAAAGGGTAGATAACAAAGTATTGAGATAAACTTTTGTTATTGACCAAATACTTATTTTCCACCATAATTTGCAAATAAATTCATAAAAAATCCTACAATGTGATTTTCTGGATTTTTTTTCTAATTTTGTCTGTCATAGTTGAAGTGTACCTATGATGAAAATGACAGGCCTCTCTCGTCTTTTTAAGTGGGAGAACTTGCACAATTGGTGGCTGACAAAATACTTTTTTCGCCCACTGTATATATCGAACAAAAAAATATCACCTCAGATTTCATGCACCATTTTCCCTCCCAGATACACTGATGTTGTTATGTGTGATGTGGGGCAAGCCATGCCATAACTAGCCGTAACTTGAACTACAGCTGGAGCACACCGGACACACATTACTTTGAGGGGACAGAGGAGGCCGAGGCAGAGGGACATAATGATCACCTTGAATTACAGCCATTAAATAGGTCCGCATAGTAGCTTCGTGTCGTCCTCAGTGAGGCATCACGTAACTGATTATCAACAGCGGCTGTATGTTTTACTCATTTTCTGACCAATGCAAGGTGAAACAACAGAAGGGAATGAACAGAAGGGCTTTTCAGTTACGCCCCCCCCCCAGAAAGAGGATGATCTATTGTCTTTAACATGCAAGCAACGTTGAGTCCAAGGACAGGAGCTGAATTGTAAACAGACGGGAAAATAAATCAGAGAGAGCAGTGTTTTATGCCAAAGCAGTATGCCCCCGCTTTCTTCTGAAATGTCATTGTTTCTGCTCCGGTGACTGTTCTGTTGCAGCGCTAGGTAGGTAGGTAATGGAGGACAGCCGGCCTAGCGGTTAAGAGCGTTGGGTGAGTAACCAAAGAGGTTGCTGGTTCGAATCTCTGTGCAGACAAGGTGAAAAATCTGTCTATGTGCCCTTGAGCAAGGTACTTAACCCTAACTGCTCCACGGTCGCCTTCAATAATGGCTGATCCGTGGCCGTGACCCACTCCACTCTCTACACTGAGGGTGTCTCAGTGGGAGTTGGGATATGCAAAAAAGAAAGTAATTTCACATCTCGCACTCGAACAGTAGTGAAACAGGACAAATATAAGTGCCCCCCCCCATTTGACCGTTGAGGTAGGTAGGCAATAAGGAACATACGGAGAGGATTATACCACCTGTCAACTGTCTGTCCAACAGGAATGTGAAAAACTACAGGGCATTTCATCTCAAAGAAAAACGCCTAGCCCTACCAATACCGGATGCCTTCAACCTCTAAAACAGCCTATGTTGAGTAGGACACACTGTAGAAGCACGTTTTGGAACAGAAAATCTGTGTTCTTATTGTACAGGTATTCCCTCCCTGTTTCAGAACGTTTCCTTCATAGTAAAATGCTGTATGTTGTTTGCTGTCACGCTGAAGTCAACCCAGGTCTCAGTATGGCCTCTGATTAGTCTTCTCGGTGTTAGGCTAATTGTGCTTGGTAGGAAGGACTGAGAGAAATAATGTGTTTATTGGAAAACGCTGATAAGAAAATCAACAGGCACTTCTTCCACCTCTCCATCCCTCCCTGCCGCCCGCTAACTCACAGCATTACAAATCACCCTAATTTCCTGTAAACAATTTTTCAAACGCCGCCCGCCGGCGATGATGGAGGGAAATTGGGAGAGAAAACAGAGAGCGAGAGAGAGATATTCAGACCAGAGATAGAGACCGAGAGAGGGAGAGATACAGACTAAACTGAGAAAGAGTACAGGAGAAGTAATCACCCAAAAACAGAAAAGGGGGAGGAGGCGGCGAGTGGAGGATGAGAGGAAGGGAGGATGAGGAGGAGAGGAAGCGAGGATGAGAGTGGAGGAGAGGAAGGGAGGATGAGGGGGAGAGTGGAGTAGAGGAAGGGAGGATGTGAAGAGGGCATGTTGCCAGCGGGAGTCTGCTACTCATGTTGCTCTCTGATAAGTGCCCCAGTGCATTGTGGGTAATAACAAGCCCCAGTGTGAGGACTGTGGTGGTTATTTCTTTTTTATTAAATGAGGAGAGAAACTTATCACACAAGTCAGAGTTATACTTAAACTAAATCTTTATTTGCTTATTAATAAGGAGAGCAGGCTACACACACACACACACACACACACACACACACACACACACACACACACACACACACACACACACACACACACACACACACACACACACGAATGTTGTGAGTGCTCTGGTTGACGAAGCACCCTCAGATGATTTGTTGAGAGCCCCCGACAAAGGATTCTAATCTTTCATAGCAAAAATACACCCCCTTAGTCTACATGACAAACAACAGATGTGTGGAATGGGTCACAAGGTTAGGGTTTGAATGAACGCAATTAATAGTTCACAGCAGACAGTATCTGCTGTAAAGAGTGTTCTCATTCTGTGGAAACCAGGGTGCCTGGCCCCCAAACAAGGTTCCCCTCATCATTATCCATACCTGAGCCATCTCCACCCTGGTATCTCCCGGCACACAAACACCAACTTATGCTATGGAATGCTGTCTATCGGCATTATCACCAAAAAGGCATTGTAAATACACTGGGCCCCCCAGAGGCCAAACTCAGAAGACCACACACAGATGGGTGTTCTAAGACCCCTATTCTATAGAACAACCATTTGATGCAATAACAGTATTATAACAATCTTGTAATTTCGCTCTAACAGGAGCATACACACCACTGTCATAGGGCCTACATAATCCTGACATAACAAGAGGTCAGGAGCAGGAGGAGCCCCATCAATCTTATGATGACAGCTAATCCATAAGACGTCAGAAACATTAAAACCACATGTAAAATGTCAGACCATGTTTGTTCCCCTGTATGTATGATTCGCTCTGCTCTAAATGCCAAGTGAAATGTTGCCTTGGTCAAATGGCTATAGCGCAGGCCAGGGCCGGGTCCTTCTAAATGTCTTCATCCACAGTGGATGAATGACAAGTCTTCTGATGTGCAATGTGTGTATCCGTCTCGGTGTACGGTTCTGTACAGGCCCGGCATGGTGAGAACAATGTGTCCATATTCAGACCCTTGTCTCAGTATTGTGCTATTATAAGGGCTGAGGGTCAGTCAACAATTGCTAATCCGCTCCCTGTAGAGCCCCCTGCTATTCACACCGCTCCCTCTGGCACCGCTGAGTAACCTTTCAGAAAGGCCAGAGACAGACCTTCCTCATTTCCCTTGCACTCTCTCTATCCCTCTCTCCCGATGCGTCTCTCTCTCTCTATTCAACATCCTCCCTCCCTTTCTGCATCCTGCTCTCTCTCTCTCTCTCTCAGAATTCAGAATAGAACTCTGACTCACCCATGACATGTATTGTACACCTTTCCTAGGGAGGAGAAAAGCTCTTTAAAAACGTCAGATACTGCCTCCACTGCACACAACCCAGGCTGCAGCACACACACACACACACACACACACACACACACACACACACACACACACACACACACACACACACACACACACACACACACACACACACACACACACACACACACACACACACACACACACACACACACACACACACACACACACACGGTAGGGTTTGGCTTTGGTTGGCAGTAATCTAAACAATAACAAAAAGAACTTCAAATTGCCATCAAGCGGATGCCATCTTAATTTTCCTTCCTTTCATCATCGTCAGCAGATCTATGAATAAACAGTCCTCCTACAGAATGCCATCCTCTCTTCTGTTCCTCGTGTTAATGCGATGCCTTCCATGGCAGTATGTACTCTACATGACCACCACTCCAACCAACACTTGGCATTGCACACGGTGGTCTTAGGCTTGTGTGCGACTGCTCGGCCATGGAAACCCATTTCATTAAGCAGCTCCTGACAAACAGTTATTGTGCTGAAGTTGCTTCCAGAGGTAGTTTGGAACTCGGTAGTGAGTGTTGCAACTGAGGACAGGCTCGATAGACTCGGGGGTCCAACAGGGGGGCATCCTATGACGCTGCAACGTTGAAAGTCACAGAGCTCTTCAGTAAGGCCATTATACTGCCAATGTTTGTCTTTGGAGATTGCATGGCCGCTCAATTTTATATACCTGAAAAAGCCAAATCCACTAATTTGAAGGGGTGTCCACATACTTCTGTATATATGGTGTATCTGTTTAGGCAGCCCACCGTCCTGTGATGAGGTTTGGGGAGTCTCTCCAACACAGAGAAGCCTTCTGTTAGAAGAGCCAGTAACTAAAAACTCCAACAAGCACTTCAATTAAATCACAACTACACATTGAGGTAAAAACAAAATCCTAGTGCCGGTACTCAAGAATGTCACACTCTACCACTATTAACTGAAAAGCCTATCGAGGGACAAAACAGCACCTTGTATCATTTGAAATGAACATGAAGTGCACTAAAACAGTTAGGCTATTACTTACAGTAGCAGGGAGCACCTAGTGTATAACCACATGATCCAGGGTGAGCTAAACTAGGGCAGATAGCGAATATAAAGCTGATTCCCACTAGCTGCCCTCCACGTCACCGACAACTTGCTAAAGCTCATTTTCTGAGAAGGGGGACGAGAACAAATCCCCTTTGTTGCTCAGTCAAAAAGTAATTCCTGCACGTACAATTCATAATCAGGTTAAGAGTGAGAGCTTGGGCTGATAATACAGTACGCATTGTGACAAGTCCAGGGCCAATGTTTACATACAGAACACATGCCAGCTGCTTTGATATAGTGTGCATCCCAAATGGCACTTATTCCCTATATAGTGCACTAGTTTTGACCACGGCTCTATGGAACCTTGTCAAAAGTAGTGCACTATGTAGGGAATAGGGTGCCATTTGAGATGTACATACTCTCCTGTAGGGGGTATGATGTTTAAACAAATGTGTGATCATTAACGTTTAGAATGTTCCTACAGAATTGAAATCACAGTGCCGTTATCAAAAAACTACCACTAACAGGTCCTGATCATCATCATACTGGCAAAACATATGTTCTTTAAACAAATACCTAACACAGCAATGCTGTAAGTCAACTGGACATCATTCAAATGGTTTGCCACAGCCGCGCTGCACGTCGTCGTCGTTAACAGTTAGAATAGCAGAGAGTGAGAAAGGCAAGCGACAGCTGCGAAGTCCTGTATGGCAATACTCTGAGAAGTTCAATGAGGTGATTAAATGCAAACTTTTGCGAGGTGGATTTGAGCTACAGTGGCAGTACAGGTGCTGAAAGGGAGGTACCGCGAGACCCGACCTCAACACGTTGCTAGCAGCAGTGCGTTAAGGGACGAAGTGAGAAGATCACAGCACAGATTACAGAAGGGATAGCAGTTGATATGCAGCCACCGTAGAGGATGTAGAGGATGTCGGCTTCAATACCCTAATGACATATCTAGAACCAGACTACTAGATGCCACATCGAAAAAATGTGACGGCCCTGATGGAGTAAATTGTACACTGATTGCTCTTCCAGTGCAAAACACACACTCTCAAAAAACATACGTTGCCTTAACAACAGGTGGTTGGACATCTATGAACACCCTGTTGTACATCACTGAAACGAGCCCTCACATTGATGGGAAGTGGGACATGAAGTCCCATGTACTGACAACTGACAACATTGAGGAGAGTCACAACAGAGAACCTAGAATGGCATTAATACCATCGTTGCTGAGTGGGTGGAGGACAGCAGTAAGGTGAGCGCTGTCTGGTAGGTAGCCAGGACTCCAGTGGATTGAACTGCATTAATACCATCGTTGCTGAGTGGGTGGAGGACAGCAGTAAGGTGAGCGCTGTCTGGTAGGTAGCCAGGACTCCAGTGGATTGAACTGCATTAAAACCATCGTTGCTGAGTGGGTGGAGGACAGCAGTAAGGTGAGTGCTGTCTGGTAGGTAGCCAGGACTCCAGTGGATTGAACTGCATTAATACCATCGTTGCTGAGTGGGTGGAGGACAGCAGTAAGGTGAGTGCTGTCTGGTAGGTAGCCAGGACTCCAGTGGATTGAACTGCATTAATACCATCGTTGCTGAGTGGGTGGAGGACAAAAGTAAGGTGAGTGCTGTCTGGTAGGTAGCCAGGATTCCAGTAGATTGAACTGCATTAATACCATCGTTGCTGAGTGGGTGGAGGACAGCAGTAAGGTGAGTGCTGTCTGGTAGGTAGCCAGGACTCCAGTGGATTGAACTGCATTAATACCATCGTTGCTGAGTGGGTGGAGGACAGCAGTAAGGTGAGTGCTGTCTGGTAGGTAGCCAGGACTCCAGTGGATTGAACTGCATTAATACCATCGTTGCTGAGTGGGTGGAGGACAGCAGTAAGGTGAGTGCTGTCTGGTAGGTAGCCAGGACTCCAGTAGATTGAACTGCATTAATACCATCGTTGCTGAGTGGGTGGAGGACAGCAGTAAGGTGAGTGCTGTCTGGTAGGTAGCCAGGACTCCAGTAGATTGAACTGCATTAATACCATCGTTGCTGAGTGGGTGGAGGACAGCAGTAAGGTGAGTGCTGTCTGGTAGGTAGCCAGGACTCCAGTGGATTGAACTGCATTAATACCATCGTTGCTGAGTGGGTGGAGGACAGCAGTAAGGTGAGTGCTGTCTGGTAGGTAGCCAGGACTCCAGTGGATTGAACTGCATTAATACCATCGTTGCTGAGTGGGTGGAGGACAGCAGTAAGGTGAGTGCTGTCTGGTAGGTAGCCAGGACTCCAGTGGATTGAACTGCATTAATACCATCGTTGCTGAGTGGGTGGAGGACAACAGTAAGGTGAGTGCTGTCTGGTAGGTAGCCAGGACTCCAGTAGATTGAACTGCATTAATACCATCGTTGCTGAGTGGGTGGAGGACAGCAGTAAGGTGAGTGCTGTCTGGTAGGTAGCCAGGACTCCAGTAGATTGAACTGCATTAATACCATCGTTGCTGAGTGGGTGGAGGACAGCAGTAAGGTGAGTGCTGTCTGGTAGGTAGCCAGGATTCCAGTGGATTGAACTGCATTAATACCATCGTTGCTGAGTGGGTGGAGGACAGCAGTAAGGTGAGTGCTGTCTGGTAGGTAGCCAGGACTCCAGTGGATTGAACTGCATTAATACCATCGTTGCTGAGTGGGTGGAGGACACAGAAAGGTGAGTGCTGTCTGGTAGGTAGCCAGGACTCCAGTAGATTGAACTGCATTAATACCATCGTTGCTGAGTGGGTGGAGGACAACAGAAAGGTGAGTGCTGTCTGGTAGGTAGCCAGGACTCCAGTAGATTGAACTGCATTAATACCATCGTTGCTGAGTGGGTGGAGGACAGCAGTAAGGTGAGTGCTGTCTGGTAGGTAGCCAGGATTCCAGTGAATTGAACTGCATTAATACCATCGTTGCTGAGTGGGTGGAGGACAGCAGTAAGGTGAGTGCTGTCTGGTAGGTAGCCAGGACTCCAGTGGATTGAACTGCATTAATACCATCGTTGCTGAGTGGGTGGAGGACAACAGAAAGGTGAGTGCTGTCTGGTAGGTAGCCAGGACTCCAGTAGATTGAACTGCATTAATACCATCGTTGCTGAGTGGGTGGAGGACAACAGAAAGGTGAGTGCTGTCTGGTAGGTAGCCAGGACTCCAGTAGATTGAACTGCATTAATACCATCGTTGCTGAGTGGGTGGAGGACAACAGAAAGGTGAGTGCTGTCTGGTAGGTAGCCAGGACTCCAGTAGATTGAACTGCATTAATACCATCGTTGCTGAGTGGGTGGAGGACAACAGAAAGGTGAGTGCTGTCTGGTAGGTAGCCAGGACTCCAGTAGATTGAACTGCATTGCCCCCTAGTGGTCATGCCCATTGTAAATTCACCTCATTATGTTTTTTTTCCCCCTTCATTTTTTCCCGTTTAAACGATGAACAAAATGGCAATTTAAACGTTAAGAACATTTCTACATTCGTTACGTCCCTAGTTACCTGTGACAGTATGACAGACTCTTAACAAAAATTCTGTCCAGCACACCGGCATGCAACATTTGGTTCTGGGTTCACCGATTAGAAATGGCATTTAAAATGACATACATGGCAATCTCCTTTAGCCTTTTCTAATCTGCAAATAACAGTCTGCTATTCCCCATCCATACGAATAGATGATAATTATGAATACACACAACACAGACTTGTAGCTACTAGCTACTATAGCTAGGTGCTGCAACAGCATATGGACTCAGATTCACCCCAGAGAGCAGAAAATAACCCACAGTTGCATATTAAAACAATGCAGTCAGGAAAACAGCACGAATAAAACCCAAACATGGCAAACTGCTGAGGTATTTCATCCTCGGCTGAGTGTGTTGCCAATAGTAACCACCATGGCAGATGGCTGATGCTATGTAGTTCTATGGCAGGGGGAATGAAATGCCAGGCTGTGGATGGTTCAGAGCAACTTTATTTGATTTCCATGTCGAGATAGAAGGACAGTTCAAAAGAAGACAGAGGAAAATGAGAGATACGTCAAATTAAAAACAGATGGAAGAAATGAGGTCTGGATTGGGCCACAGAGGGGGCTTCAGTCAGGGTCACCATGGAAACAATAGAACTAGAGTGCCACATGTTGCCCTCTGTCTGTCTGTCTGTCAGTCAGTCCATCCATCCCATGGTCCTGTCAACCACTTTCTGTGTCTCTAATGGCACCTTGGTCCCTAATATAGTGCCCTACTTTTGATCAGAACAGAGCTCTATATGCTTGTGGCTCATGGGGCAAAAGTCGTGCACCTACAGGGAATAGGGTGTCTGCCAACGGGCTCCTCGTCCTTGTGATGGAGATGCTAGGAGTCTTACAGTGCTCAAATTTCTCTTAATTGGTCAAGTTGATCTATAGGGCATTAATCAGGTGAACACATTCATTACTGACTGACTGAGACAATCTTCATATTACAATCGCTTTGGTCTTCCAACAACATGTGGGAGGAAACAGCACAATAGCCACAAACTGCGACGCGAATTGACATTATTTAGCCTATATCCCTGGTAAAGTCTCAGCTTCATCTGCATTGGATGGCTCTTAAATGCACTGCTGCTCACAGAATGTTTGAGATATCAAGTTATGGTACTGTGTGTGTGCACTCCATCAAATGGTCACAGTCCGTAAACCAATAATACTGCTGTCACACCACGATCTGTTTCCCCTGTCCTCGTTATGGTCTCCACCCCCCTCCAGGTGTTGCTTATTTTCCCCAGTGTTTTTTATCCCAGTGTTTCCTGTCTCTCTGTGCCAGTGTATTTATCCCTGTGTTTCCTGTCTCTCTGTGCCAGTATATTTATCCCTGTGTTTCCTGTCGCTCTGTACCAGTGTATTTATCCCTGTGTTTCCTGTCTCTCTGTGCCAGTGTATTTATCCCTGTGTTTCTTGTCTCTCTGTGCCAGTGTATTTATCCCTGTGTTTCCTGTCTCTCTGTGCCAGTGTATTTATCCCTGTGTTTCCTGTCTCTCTGTACCAGTGTATTTATCCCTGTGTTTCCTGTCTCTCTGTACCAGTGTATTTATCCCTGTGTTTCCTGTCTCTCTGTACCAGTGTATTTATCCCTGTGTTTCCTGTCTCTCTGTGCCAGTGTATTTATCCCTGTGTTTCCTGTCTCTCTGTGCCAGTGTATTTATCCCTGTGTTTCCTGTCTCTCTGTACCAGTGTATTTATCCCTGTGTTTCCTGTCTCTCTGTGCCAGTGTATTTATCCCTTTGTTTCCTGTCTCTCTGTGCCAGTGTATTTATCCCTGTGTTTCCTGTCTCTCTGTGCCAGTGTATTTATCCCTGTGTTTCCTGTCTCTCTGTGCCAGTGTATTTATCCCTGTGTTTCCTGTCTCTCTGTGCCAGTGTATTTATCCCTGTGTTTCTTGTCTCTCTGTGCCAGTGTATTTATCCCTGTGTTTCCTGTCTCTCTGTGCCAGTGTATTTATCCCTGTGTTTCCTGTCTCTCTGTGCCAGTGTATTTATCCCTGTGTTTCCTGTCTCTCTGTGCCAGTGTATTTATCCCTGTGTTTCCTGTCTCTCTGTGCCAGTGTATTTATCCCTGTGTTTCCTGTCTCTCTGTGCCAGTGTATTTATCCCTGTGTTTCTTGTCTCTCTGTGCCAGTGTATTTATCCCTGTGTTTCTTGTCTCTCTGTGCCAGTGTATTTATCCCTGTGTTTCCTGTCTCTCTGTGCCAGTGTATTTATCCCTTTGTTTCCTGTCTCTCTGTGCCAGTGTATTTATCCCTGTGTTTCCTGTCTCTCTGTGCCAGTGTATTTATCCCTGTGTTTCCTGTCTCTCTGTGCCAGTGTATTTATCCCTGTGTTTCCTGTCTCTCTGTGCCAGTGTATTTATCCCTGTGTTTCCTGTCTCTCTGTGCCAGTGTATTTATCCCTGTGTTTCTTGTCTCTCTGTGCCAGTGTATTTATCCCTGTGTTTCCTGTCTCTCTGTACCAGTGTATTTATCCCTGTGTTTCCTGTCTCTCTGTGCCAGTGTATTTATCCCTTTGTTTCCTGTCTCTCTGTACCAGTGTATTTATCCCTGTGTTTCCTGTCTCTGTACCAGTGTATTTATCCCTGTGTTTCCTGTCTCTCTGTGCCAGTGTATTTATCCCTTTGTTTCCTGTCTCTCTGTGCCAGTGTATTTATCCCTGTGTTTCCTGTCTCTCTGTACCAGTGTATTTATCCCTGTGTTTCCTGTCTCTCTGTGCCAGTGTATTTATCCCTTTGTTTCCTGTCTCTCTGTACCAGTGTATTTATCCCTGTGTTTCCTGTCTCTCTGTGCCAGTGTATTTATCCCTGTGTTTCTTGTCTCTCTGTGCCAGTGTATTTATCCCTTTGTTTCCTGTCTCTCTGTGCCAGTGTATTTATCCCTGTGTTTCCTGTCTCTCTGTGCCAGTGTATTTATCCCTGTGTTTCCTGTCTCTCTGTGCCAGTGTATTTATCCCTGTGTTTCCTGTCTCTCTGTGCCAGTGTATTTATCCCTGTGTTTCCTGTCTCTCTGTGCCAGTGTATTTATCCCTGTGTTTCCTGTCTCTCTGTGCCAGTGTATTTATCCCTATGTTTCCTGTCTCTCTGTGCCAGTGTATTTATCCCTGTGTTTCCTGTCTCTCTGTGCCAGTGTATTTATCCCTGTGTTTCCTGTCTCTCTGTGCCAGTGTATTTATCCCTATGTTTCCTGTCTCTCTGTGCCAGTGTATTTATCCCTGTGTTTCCTGTCTCTCTGTGCCAGTGTATTTATCCCTGTGTTTCCTGTCTCATTGTGCCAGTGTATTTATCCCTGTGTTTCCTGTCTCTCTGTGCCAGTGTATTTATCCCTGTGTTTCCTGTCTCTCTGTGCCAGTGTATTTATCCCTGTGTTTCCTGTCTCTCTGTGCCAGTGTATTTATCCCTGTGTTTCCTGTCTCTCTTTGCCAGTTCGTCTTGCATGTCTTCTAAGTCAACCAGCGGTTTTCCCGTTCCCCTGCTTTTTGCATTCACCTTTTTCTCGTCCTCCCGGTTTTGACCCTTGCCTGTTTCTGGACTTTGTACCTGCCTGCCTGACCATTCTGCCACTCTGTACCTCCTGGACTCTGATCTGGTTTTGACCTGTTTGCCTGTCCACGACCATTCTCTTGCCTACCCCTTTGGATTAATAAACATTGTAAGTCCCAGAGTCTGCATTTGGGTCTCGTCTTGATACCGCAGGCCTCTGACTCTTGTCCTGTGTCTGGTCCGGACTGCCTTCTCACCTGCAGCGAACCGCACCAATGTAAGAAGGGAATCGGACCGAGACCACCCTTTTTGAGTGAACCACGGTGCGTTGTTCCGCACACTCCCGAGCACACTCCCGAGCACACTCCCAACAGTCTAAACTTACCGACCTGAGGGTGAAAGCAGCTCCAAAACAATTTGGTGGGAAAGTCCCCTAAAAGTCTACCTTCCTTAAAATGAAAATTATACAAGCAAACACACACACAGATAACGTCTGGATTCCTTAAAGTAATTACGTGTATCCCCAAATGGACACTGGCATAGTGAGACTGATAGCTGCTTAATTCCAAATGGTAGAAACAGAAACTCACTAATTAATAGAGTGAAGAAACCCTGACAGAGGAGTCTAAGGAGTAGGGAGACTCATCAACATGGACTCAAGAGAGCTGACCAATGAGATGCATGGAGCTGGCCGAGGGACATAACATGGTCCCTGTGGCATCCCTGAACCGCAGCTCGTTAAATACAACTTGAATCGGATTCCCAACGGGACGCAGGGAACAGCCTGACACCCCTAACGACACGCTGTGCACCATGGGAAAGAGAGCGATAAGATGGGTCCAGAATGAGAAGGAATAGCAACAATTTGATGGAGAGAAATAGAGACAAGCTCCCATTCCATTATCCCCAAGGGTCTGGGCAGGTTAAATGAACTATAGATAGAGAGGAGAGGAGAGCAGAGGAGAGGCTGAGTAACAGAGGCTATGGGATGCAGTAAGCTAATAGAGCTGAATGCATGATACTAAATATAACAGTCAAATACAATAACATTTAACCCTGTATTTTAAGATTGCTTAAGCCTACTATCCTATTGGCATTGTTACACAAAGCAGCAACGACAAGAGAACAATATATCAAAACAAACGGTAGAGTTCCCTATATGGAAGAATCTGAACATCAGTCCTATGTTGAGCAGGCATCCAGTGTGTACTTCATAAAATATGCATAATGTATGACAGCGCGTGGGCTACGGTGAAATATAGCCTGTCATACCAACAAGGCATCACATTACCGCACGCATAAATAGCAATGCCAGTATTTCATTATTTCAATAGCCTATAGAATAAACAAATCATATTCAAGCATGACTACAGAACATTACTAAATAATCTCCGGGTAGTGTTTACTTACGAGTGGACGCCTGTAGTGGAGAAGCCAGTAAAACGGGTCAAATAAACGCAGTCTTTCCAGATGCGGACTGGGTGAGAGCAGCGCACTTCAGTGACCGCTCACTGACTGGCGCGATCCTCCTCGCCCGCTCTGTGAAATGCGCGCCGCCGACCGAGCTGGAACTAAATCTGCCGTGCTGTGCGTTAATGACTTTCAAACCTAACTGAAACGCGATGTAATGCACGGATCAATTGAATCGTTCAAAGCAGATGTGGCATCACGTGTTCGTTGAAAAACACGGAATAGGCTACGGAAATGATGAGCGGTGTGCTTCAGGCTGTGTGTGTGTGACCGCTGGTGGCGTGCAAAATGCTGCAGACACACGCTAGTTAACAGGCTAATCTCAATGTAAACTATAGACCTAATCGTTTAGAGCTGTCGGAACATTACATGGTAACAACATTATACATCTAGTGCATGGCGTCTCCCGAGTGCAAATAATCAGGTAAGCCTACACGCCTCTGCTCCAAAGCTAGGCCTATATCATTAACGTAATGATTGATGATCCTCTAGAGTCCCATCTAACATGTATTCATACCAGGCTGTGATGTGATGTCATACTAGGAACACACACACTACAGTGTGTAAATAGATAACAAGATCCTGAAGTTCAACCACAAGTCAGGACTCTTTCTAATAGAAAGCTGACAATGGTTGTGGAGGGGCTAATCTGCTCCCCCCCAGCTTAGTGCTGTTATTCAGGCCTGGAGGGGAGAGGGGAAGCTGGGGGCCCAATGGCTCCGGAGAGAGAGGACCTTTTTAGTGTGTATGTGTGTCGGGAAAAGAGACCGGACACCAGCTTAAACCAGGGTTTCAAAAGGCTGAGAGAAAAGCTCATCACTACATATTTTCGCCACACAGAAAACTGTATTGTACTGCTGTGGCTCCTCAATAGTTTTAAAGAGCAGATAAAAACAACCAACCTGGCATTGTTAAAAAACCATGCCAGGTTGGTGCTACAAATAGAATTCCTACAACTAGATTTTCTACAACTAGAATTCCTCCCCTATGTGGAAGCTAGGTGAATTGTAACAGCAAAAGGCTGCATTCAAAACCAATCTCCCCCATCCCATTTTCCCATAACATGGCGGAGACTCGCGCTTGAGCCTTTTGCTTCAGGTTTCGGTCGACCAGCTTCAAAAAGCATAGTTTTCACAGCGATGATTCCCTAAACTATTCAGTGCTTGTTTTGCCGCAAACTGAAATGAAGTGTTCAGTATAGAATTTTAGCAATGACAGCAATTTCTACATTGGCCACTTGACCTAGATAAGACAGCCACAAAGTCAAAACAGCTTTCACATTTTGATAAGATGCAACTTCGGCGGGAGAAATCAATAGGCAAATATCAGTCAACCACAACACTGGTGGTTAAGTAATACTGTGAAACACTATAATTCCACTATTACTAACAGATATATTATGGGCATTTTCTCAAATGACAAATGCAACATCTCAAAAAAAAATCCGGTGTAGCACCTTTAATGCTGACTCATAGAATGCCATCTCGTATAACACCCCGAATCTTATAAAACTCAGGAACAACTTGACCTGAATGCCTGACGTGAACTCCGTCAGATGCAAGGGAAGGAGGGATGTGGGAGGAAGGTGTGATGGCGAGGGAGGGTGAACAATACCCATTGGCAGTGTTGAGGTCAGTAGAATGGAAAAGTCAACTCGATCCACCCTGCTTCAACTGTCCAGGAAACAACAGGGCGTTTGAAGTCTAAACCCTTATTGTGTCCTAAATGGCACCCTGCTTCAACTGTCCAGGAAACAACAGGGCGTTTGAAGTCTAAACCCTTATTGTGTCCTAAATGGCACCCTGCTTCAACTGTCCAGGAAACAACAGGGGGCGTTTGAAGTCTAAACCCATATGTGCGTCCCAAATTGCACCCTATTTCCAATATAGTGCACTACTTTTGACCAGGTCAGAGAGAGAAAGGTTTTGAAAGCTGGCTAGCCTAGGAAAGCTGATATTGTCAAATGGAGCTAGGGAAGAGTGCTGCGGTGTTGGGCTCCATAGTGCGTGTGAGCTCGTATTGGATAGACAAGGAACTATCTTGTCCTAAAATTCTGAATTCAGAATTCTACATTTTTATTATTTTGATTTAAAATACTCCCAGTAACCGTATCTGTCCAAACCCAGAGGCAGCGCCCACCGGACGTATGGTACTTAATTTGAAAAACGTCTCCGCAGTATTTTATCAAGTAAAATGTCTGCTAATTAAACGGATTGATATGTAATGCCGACAGCTGAAACTCAGCAATCTCCCTCTGTTGATAAGTGAAACAAGCTTCTAAGCAGAATATTTCGGGAAGCAGCCATCTATCTGTATGCAGAGACCAAGTAAGCAGAGACCAACACACTTGCCAAAGTGTGCACGCACACACACACACACACACACACACACACACACACACACACACACACACACACACACACACACACACACACACACACACACACACACACACACACACACACACACACACACACACACACACACACACACACACACACACACCACGATGAGGAGTTAAAGGAGTGAATCAATGACAAGAGCGTATGGGTGTTGGAGGTGGTGTGTGTGTATTATCATATCTAGGCTCTCTGGTCTCTGCTGCTGTGTGCCAGTCAGCAAGTGGTAAAGGAGAAAGTTAACAAAGACCTCTTCTATCCTCCTGTCTTCTCCCCACTATAACTGTCACAAGGAGATTACGGACGTTTTCCTATAAAACCCAAAATAGTTTCATATTTTGGGCCGACTACATTTCCTGTTCCATTTTCTAAGGAGCTGCGATAAAATAAAATGAACTGCAACGCTTTTGAAAAGTTCCATCAACAAAGTTGTACTTTAACTTCTTATCTAATGTGACGAGTTTGATCCTGTGAAACCCAATGCCCTTAACCTTAGTGTGTCCTGTAGGCCCAACCCTGGTCCTCCACTACCCCCAACAGTACACCATTTTATTGTAACCCTGGACAAGAACATCTGTCCAACTAGTCCTCAAGCCCTGAGTCGAATGAGGTGTTTGTCAAGGGCTCCAACGAAACTGTGTGCTGTTTTGGGTACCGGAGGACCAGGGTTGGGAAACTGTGTGCTGTTTTGGGTACCGGAGGACCAGGGTTGGGAAACTGTGTGCTGTTTTGGGTACCGGAGGACCAGGGTTGGGAAACTGTGTGCTGTTTTGGGTACCGGAGGACCAGGGTTGGGAAACTGCTGTAGGCAACCTGAATCCATTAGAGTGAGACGCTAGAGCAGAGCAGATTCAGTATTTAACAATGGGGGCAGACACAGAAACAGAGGGAGGCTAGTCAGTAACCCCTAACACAGAGAGGGAGATATTAGTCTCAAATGGTACCCTATAGTTCACTACTTTTGACCTGAGCCCTATGCTGGCCATGGTCAAAATGAATGTACTATGTAGAGAATAAGGTGCCATTTGGACACACAGGGAGTTACTCTCCTGTCATAGTGATACTTACTAGGGAATTTTCACAGGCTAGTGGAGGAGTGGAGAGGGCAACAACACGAAGGTCAGTCACTGAAACACTCTGCTTGTTACCCTCTCAGACAGAGGTCTTTAATGAAGCCAATATAAACAGCATGTTCATTAGAGGATTAGCATTAGCAGCAGGGATAAACACTGATGGCTGAGTTATGGTAGAGAGTTTCAGAAGAGAGGCTGTACGAGGTTGATAACACCCACGCCAGACTACTCTGCTCTTCACACACACATGGCTTGTCTGTTTGGTCACAGGTTGCCGGGGCAACAGTTGAGACAGGCCACAGTGCAGCAGCGTGACATTTACTGTGTCCTTCAGCAGAGGGAGGGAGGGAGGATAGAAAAGAGAGGAGAGGCAGTAGGGATGGATGAAGTAAGAGGGGAGGGAGTGGGGGAGAAGATGGGGAAGCGATTAAGGAAAGGATGGGGAGCTCATAAGACGATTGAGGGTGGCTTGTGGGTGGATGGATGGATGGATGGATGGATGGATGGATGGAGGGAGGGAGGAGGGAGGAAGGAAGGAGCAGGCAGCCAGGCTTGGCTGTACTGCTCCACTGGAGCCTAGCAGTTGAGAGAGAGAGAGAGAGAGAATAGATTTAGGTAGTGGGTGTGGCAATGGGTGTGGTTGCTGGATCGTAGAGACACTTAGTGTCCAACATCTTGGCGGTGTAGAGACATTGTTGAATATTTAAGCCAATTTCCTCCAATTCTATACATTTCTCCATGGAGCTGAGAAATTGTTTTAGTTTTAAAAGCACATTTTCCTACGATTCTACATATTTTGCCATGAAGCGGAGATAATTTTGTACAGTTTTAAATCTGATTACCCGCAATTCTATGCATTTTGCCATGGCTAATGCATCTAAATTCATTGTTTTCAATTCTCTCTGACTGTCTAAGCTTTTATTTCTATGATTTCTAGTTCTCAAATATTATATTATTTACACATATATATACACATATATACACACAGGTCCATTATCTTTTCTACATACTTCCTCACTAGTTTTAGTTTACACTGAAAGCGTTTAAAAAAACTGAAATTTACACTGCTATAAAAATCTGCCCAAGGATTTCAATAGCAGGAAAATCCCTGGAAAGAGAGGGGGATGGAGGGAAGGAGAGAGAAAGCCATAGGTCCTCAATGGCACCCGTGTCACAGCAGCACAACACAGTGTAGCTGAACCGAGACCCAACACGTCCATAAGAGTTATTGTCAGACACCCTCTCAGCCAGGGCCTGCATGGGGCATTGCATCCCCATTCATAAAGCTGCACTGGGAGGAAAGACTAAGACACCCAGTAAATTACACTATATGTTTCAGACACCCAATCAGCCAGGGCCTGCATGGGGCATTGCATCCCCATTCATAAAGCTGCACTGGGAGGAAAGACTAAGACACCCAATCAGCCAGGGCCTGCATGGGGTATTGCATCCCCATTCATAAAGCTGCACTGGGAGGAAAGACTAAGACACCCAATCAGCCAGGGCCTGCATGGGGTATTGCATCCCCATTCATAAAGCTGCACTGGGAGGAAAGACTAAGACACCCAATCAGCCAGGGCCTGCATGGGGTATTGCATCCCCATTCATAAAGCTGCACTGGGAGGAAAGACTAAGACACCCAATCAGCCAGGGCCTGCATGGGGCATTGCATCCCCAAAAAATACATCGAGTCGACTCCAGACTCGTCCATTTGTGCTGGAACACACCCAAAGGAACACTGTGGGTTGAAACAGCCATTTAATTTCAGAATATCATTACTGAAATTCTGCCAGAGCTAAGCAAACACTTCCCGAATAAAGCCGGACTTTTCTTCTCACAGTCTCCAACGGTGTGTTTTAGTGTGAATAATTCATTGAGGATTTCACTTACAATGAAAATCATTAACAGGGAGCCTCACAGGACTAAACAAAGTAACACATTAATATTTGATACAGACTTCAAAATAACAGCAGAGAGAGAGCATAATGTTTGCACGAGGAAGGGAGGGGAGTGGGATATGATACACTGTAAAGGGGTCTGATCATGTCAATACCAAGGGTCTGCACTTCCTTCCTGTCTCTCTGTGATGTCACTTCCCGTTTCCTGTCTGAGTGTGCATCCAGGTGTAGGTAGAGAGGGACAGTTGAGTGGGCTGGCATGAGGCAGGAGGACCGCGTGCTAGCTAGAGTACAGCATGAATCATGCATGACTAGGGTTGTTCCATCCCCATTCTGTAGGCTGGGGTCACAGTTGGTCACAAGTCTACCGTTCTATCAGTCACACTTGAGCCCATTGATGGGATGTACACGGTGACTGCCGAAATAAAAGGGAACACTTGAGTAAATGAGGAACAGAATTGCATATTGAAAGCAGGTGCTTCCTGTTTATTAGGCAATTATCAGCCCATCATGCTTAGGGCCATGTATAAAATGCCCAGTTGCCTATTATTTTTGGCTAGAATAAGCTCTCTCAGTGACTTTGAAAGAGGGGTCTCAAAGGAGCATAGGGTATTTAAAGTGTTGGGGGGGGGTCTCAGTCACCAGATAGCTACCTGTTTTCCACCACCATTAACAAAAACCACCAAATTATGGATTTTTTAATGGAAAATGGCGTTGCATCCCTCCAATAGAGTTCCAGATACTTCTAGAATCTATGCCAAGGTGCACTGAAGCTGTTCTGGCAGCTCGTGGTGGCCCAATGCCCAAGATCACACTATGTTGGTGTTTCCTTTATTTTGGCAGTTACCTGTATATGGATGTTGTTAGTGTGCTGAATATGGCTGGGAATAGCAAGCACTACATGTCGGTTTGCTACAGATGCACCTGTCATACTGTATAAGGCCATGAGAAGATGGGATTGTTTGAATGCAGTATTTCTGTAGTGAAACTGGGGCACGGAAAGTTGTGTGTATGTATGCACTACTAACAACTATATCCAGAGACGCACACACGCTGACAGACATATTTCCCTCAGATTACACAGACACACAAAGAATTTGAAAAAAAATCACATTTTGATAAACTCCCAAAGCTACTGGGTGAAATACCACAGTAGCAATATTTGTGACCTGGTGCCACAAGAAAAGGGCAACCAGTGAAGAACAAACACCAATGTAAATACAACCCATATTTCCGTGTATTTTCCCTTTTGTACTTTAACTAATTGCACATTATTACAACACTGCATATAGACATGACATTTGAAATGTTTTTATTCTTTTGGAACTATTGTCAGTGTAATGTTCACTGTTCATTTTGTATTGTTTATTACACGTTTGTTCATTATGTAGTTCACTTGCTTTGAAAATGTAAACATACGTTTCCCATGCCAATAAAGCCCTTAAATTGAAAGAGGGAGAGAGAGAAACCGCAACAGGCAGAAGTTTACACCAGAGGCAAGAGAGGGAATGAAATATGAAAACCAGTGGGCAAATAAATAGCCTTTCTCTCTCTCTCTCTCTCTCTCCATCTCTCCTACGCAGTGTGTTGCATGTCTCTCTCGCTACCTGGCAGTGTGAGTCTTGCTGTATGATTCACAAACAGCAGCCAGATCACTCATGCCACTCGCTGTAGCAGAGTAGATATGTCCGGCTGTGGTCGTGTTCATAGTGTCCCCAAGCGGTGCCCGGGTGTGTGTTTGTCCTGGACGTGCATGTGTGTGGATGCATGACAGGGAGAGAGGAGAGTGCCGTGTTTGGGTCAGGGTGAGAGAACCACATCCACCGTCATTACAGAGAGGTTTCATGCCACTGAGGTTTGGTTAGACTGCACACACAGTCTCTCTCCCTCCCACTCACCAATGCCCGGAAGAGCATGCGTGCTCCGCTGGGCCGACTTTCCCCACAAGTGTAACCTCATCAGGCGCACACGTGTGCGTGCAAGCGAGTGTGTGTGTGTGTGTCCGTGTGTATAGCTTCTGTAAAACTCCAGCCTCGCAGTGTCCGCCGAGAGTCGTCTCTCAGACGAGGCAGAAGAGAGAAAGTTGCTGTAATTTTCTGTTCAAAGTATGGCACTCTAGCAGCAAGGCATTCATCTTCAGGCGACACATCTCTGTCCACTGATGCTGTATACACTTAGCATATCTTAGGTGACATATTACTGAAGGCTAAATAAGTGGTGAAATAAGTGGTAAAACCCAGCATTTTGGAATTACAGTCTGCAATTGGCACATCAATGTTTTCCCCCCAAAAAAATCTGCCAGGCCACATTGTATTGATCGATGGAGACAAACAAAATAATAATGTACAACATGAATAAACCTCAATATATAAAGCACAATACAACAACCGAATGTGTAACATAATATGTTGTAAAAATGTAGAAAGTTGTAACAAATTGTCATGGTGATGGCTCATGGATGACTACCAAATCGGCCTCAAGTGCTTCCTGAAATGGAAGGCAATCTCATGTCGGTGAGAAAACGTTGTGACAACCATTGTTTGGAGAGAGACTTTTCGAGATAAAAGCCCAGGAGAGATGACTCGGATTCACAGCCAGTCATATAATGACCACTCACTCCAACTACGTTTCGAGTGCTTCTCTACGTTTTCCACATGACTGCTCTGCTGCTAAACTGGTGCCGTGTGTGTGTGTACACACGTGCCTGTCTGTCTATGGCACCTCTTAAGTGAGACGATGGAACTATACCCGTTTCCAACCATAGAACGTATCACTAAGAGTCGAAGCAGACAGGCACATCCTTGCGATTGGATCTGAGAGCATTACGAGTCTAGACTCATCTCGGCGAATGTGCTATAATAACGCTGTCTGGGAGGACTCAACACCCTCACATTATAATGTCAGAGAGAAAGGGTAGGGAACAGGTTCATCCACGCAGAGAGGGGATGAAGCTTCATTAGGAGTTTAAGAAACGGGTCGTCTGACCTTAATCATAAACTGTGCGTTTGCGGTGAGTAAGCTGTTGCTCGGGGCAACCAGGCCTTTCAAGCTGTGTCTCAGAGAGTTTGGTATAGTATGGTGCACTACTTTGATGAGCAGGGATAAGTGGCCCTAGTCAAAAGTAATGCACTATATATGAGAAATAGCCACTCAAAAGTGGGTAACTATATGGGAATGTCATTTGAGATTTTTTGTTGTTTTATAGGATATGGCAGGTATTCCTAAACTGGGGTACGCTTTAAAAATATATATATATATATATATATTTTTTTTTTCCCAATTGGCTTATAAATTTGGGTGAGATTTTTTTTTCTCTCCTGAGTAGCCTTGTTTCACTGCCAAAAATCTAATTAAACCATCTAGTGTTCAGCGAAATAACAACACAATGTCAAATACAGGTGGCCTAGTCAAACAATTAACATCACATTAACTGTTACTCTCTCACGGGAATTCCACTAATGGTCCATATGTAGCCAAACGTAGCTGTTGATCAGGTTGGCATCTGTACTGATGGTGCAAAAGCCATGACAGGGAGACATAGTGGAGTGGTAACACGGGTGCAAGCAGTTTCTCCTGATACCACTTGGGTACAATGCAGCATCCACCGAGAGGCTCTTGGGTACACTGCAGCATCCACCGGGAGGCTCTTGGGTACACTGCAGCATCCACCGGGAGGCTCTTGGGTACACTGCAGCACCCACCGGGAGGCTCTTGGGTACACTGCAGCACCCACCGGGAGGCTCTTGGGTACACTGCAGCACCCACCGGGAGGCTCTTGGGTACACTGCAGCATCCACCGGGAGGCTCTTGGGTACACTGCAGCATCCACCGGGAGGCTCTTGAGTACACTGCAGCACCCACCGAAGCTCTTGGGTACACTGCAGCATCCACAGAGAGGCTCTTGGGTACACTGCAGCATCCGCCGAGAGGCTCTTGGGTACACTGCAGCATCCGCCGAGAGGCTCTTGGGTACACTGCAGCATCCACAGAGAGGCTCTTGCTGCCAAGAGAATGCCTGACCGCTTGAAAGACGTTTTGGACACTACAGTGAAAATGGTTAACTTTGTTAAAGCAAGGCCCCTGAACTGCTGTGTTAAAAGCTTTTACAACATACAGAAGTGCACTGGTTATCAAGGGGCAAAGTATTGAACCGTTTTCTGGAATTGAGGAGCTTAAAAAATGTCTTTACTGACCATAATTTTCACTTGTCTGACCACTTGCACGATGATGAGTTTCTCACACGATTGGCCTATCTGAGTGATGTTTTTTCTCACCTGAATGATCTGAATCTAGGATAACAGGGACTCTCCACAACTATATTCAATGTGCGGGACAACATTGAGGCTATGATTAAGAAGTTGGAGTTCTTCTCTGTCTGCCTTAACAAGGACAACACACAGGTCTTTCATCATTGTATGATTTTTTGTGAGCAATTGAACTCAAGCTTACGGACAATGTCAAATGTGATATAGCGAAGCACCTGAGTGAGCTGGGTGAGCAAATACGCAGGTACTTTCCCGAAACGGAAGACACAAACAACTGGATTCGTTTTCCCTTTCATGCCCTGCCTCCAGTCCACTTACCGACATCTGAACAAGAGAGCCTCATCGAAATTGCAACAAGCGGTTCTGTGAAAATGTAATTTAATCAGAAGCCACTGCCAGATTTCTGGATTGGGCTGCTCTGAGTAGCCTGCCTTGGAAAATCACACTGTTAAGACACTGATGCCCTTTGCAACCACGTACCTAGGTGAGAGTGGATTCTCAGCCCTCACTAGCACGAAAACTAAACACAGGCACAGACTGTGTATTGAAAATGATTTAAGACGGAGACTCTCTCCAATACAACCCAACTTTATGTTATGTGCATTATGTGCATCCTTTCAAGCACACCGTTCTCATTCATCTGTGGTGAGTTATTCACAATGTTCGACGAACAAATACATTATATGTAAGATGGTTAAATAATGAGCAAATGATTGATTATTATTATATTTTTATTTGTGCCCTGGTCCAATAAGAGCTCTGTCTCTTCCCAGGAGCCAGGTTCTTCCCACTCACTCATTCTTATGTTTAATAAATGTATCGTATAGTGTGTGTGTGTGTGTGTGTGTGTGTGTGTGTGTGTGTGTGTGTGTGTGTGTGTGTGTGTGTGTGTGTGTGTGTGTGTGTGTGTGTGTGTGTGTGGCAGACTTACAATGAAGGCATAAAACAACAGTTGAGAGTGCGCTGACCCTGGTGCTTAGAGGGGGGTACAGCTGACCCTGGTGCTGGAGGGGGTACAGCTGACCCTGGTGCTGGAGGGGGTACAGCTGACCCTGGTGCTTAGAGGGGGTACAGCTGACCCTGGTGCTTAGAGGGGGTACAGCTGACCCTGGTGCTGGAGGGGGTACGGCAGCTGGAGGTTGAATGTTTGAAGGGGTACGGGACTATAAAAGTAGGGATAGGCCATTCTCCTGGATGGACTGTCCTACTGCAGTACTGTGCTGTTTCAGTCTAAACTAAAGCACGGTCTGAAATGTAACTAATTCAATCACAAGGGGTTGTAAACATCTACTATGACATGCAACACCACAAAGCTCTCTGCATTGGCGCGGTTTCCCTTCTTCTTCATGCCGTACCTCTGTACTGCTCCAACTAGAATCTGCCAGCAAGCCTGGTTTTGGTTCTACAGCCAGGAAGAGTGTCATGCTGTGCTGAACTGATCCCCTCTAGAAGTCCACATGAGAACAAAAGCTGGGGAGTGAGGGGAGGGGCTAAGGGGAGGAGCAAAGGAGAGGGGGAATAGTGGTGCGTGTAATGAAGTTAGAGTTTATGGGATTAGATGCATGTTGTGATTCAGCTGCACGACACCAAAATCACAATTAGTCAGTGACTGAGTGTGAGAGAGAGAGAGAAAAAAAATGGTGCTTCGTTACCAAATCCAACAAGGTGAAGGTGACAGACAAGCTGACTGAGTCGAGATTCTACCCAGCTGATTCTAGCTACCTAACTTCTAGGTTCTCTCCTACAGACATACTAGTTCTACTGATTGACAGGCTCTGTCACAATGCACAGGGGGAAGTTCAACACTCTCAGTCAAGAGAATCAGCAGTGGTTCAAGCTCTCTTGCCTGACAAAGCTTTCAGAAGACCTTATGCACCTCACACACACACACACACGACGGTAATGAGTTTTTGCATGCTCTAACTGCCTCTCTGTCAGTCAGAATCAGACAGTGGTTAGATTACAAAACTACATCCTCACGGGGGGTGTGTGTGTGTGTGTGTGTGTGTGTGTGTGTGTGTGTGTGTGTGTGTGTGTGGATCTAGACATCCTCCCGGCTGTATGCACGGCTGAAAACCACGGGAAGAACCACTCCGAGCTGTCATCCTGCAAAGCTAAATAATCCACTCTCTTTTGCCACTCTACTGCCTCCTGAATAGGTTTGAGACTGGAGGAGTACGGACATGAAAAAGGACACTTGGATCATTCCTATCTTGTCTGTTAAAAGACACACCAGTTGTGTAAATGTTCCCCGTCTGTTCTGTTGAACTGTTTAAAAGCACACAGGCCCCCATGCTGAAGGCGAAGACACAGTGTAGACTCCCTATATTTGAGTGCATACGACCTCAGCCAAGAGGTCTGGCCCTTTATGGCACACACAAGAAAGACATTGCTGCCTGGCTGTTCCCCTTCAAAACGCTACAAAGGTACGGCTATTGCCTTTCCTCGTCGCCGTGAGTAATGTCGACTGAATGAGAGACAGAAGTGCATTTTCAGTGTCTGCATCTCTGCATTACGTTCACAGCTCTGTTCAGGCAATTACAGCGGAATGCCAGGCTCTCCCTCCAATCCACACAATATGTAATAGCTGTCCTGCCGTCTCAGTCAAAAAGCAATAAACCCCTCTGTTGGGATTATCAATCATCACCAAGTGACAGCAGGTTCTGATTCCTATTGTTTTATATCTGGTGAGATCAGCCCATGTAATATCCTTTCTCCTCACACCTGAATCACACACACACACAGATCAACTGTCCCATTAATAATATCTGTATGATGTTTAGTGGGGGGGTGAGGTGACTAACACTTCCAAGTGCAATGGGAAAATAGCATTACTATGGTAATACACCGTCTAGCATTGTAATGGATGGATTATAATGACAATGCATAATGGATGAATGGTTATTATTATTCTAGGTGTTCAAAGTGTGTTATATACTCTCTCTCTCTCTCTCTCTCTCTCTCTCTCTCTCTCTCTCTCTCTCTCTCTCTCTCTCTCTCTCTCTCTCTCTCTCTCTCTCTCTCTCTCTCTCTCTCTCTCTCTCTCTCTCTCTCTCTCTCTCTCTCTCTCTCTCTCTCTCTCTCTCTCTCTCTCTCTCTCTCTCTCTCTCTCTCTCTCTCTCTCTCTCTCTCTCTCTCTCTGTCTCTCTCTCTCTCTCTCTCTCTCTCTCTCTCTCTCTCTCTCTCTCTCTCTCTCTCTCTCTCTCGTCGCAAGTACGTGCATGCAGGTGTGTGTACAGTCGTGGCTAAAAGTTTTGAGAATGACACAAATATTAATTTCCACAAAGTTTGCTGCTTCAGTGTCTTTAGATATTTTTGACAGATGTTACTATGGAATATTGAAGTATAAATACAAGCATTTCATAAGTGTCAAAGGCTTTTATTGACAATTACATGAAGTTGATGCAAAGTCAATATTTGCAGTGTTGACCCTTATTTTTCAAGACCTCTGCAATCCGCCCTGGCATGCTGTCAATTAACTTCTGGGCCACATCCTGACTGATGGCAGCCCATTCTTGCATAATCAATGCTTGGAGTTTGTCAGAATTTGTGGGTTTTTGTTTGTCCACCTGCCTCTTGAGGATTGACCACAAGTTCTCAATGGGATTAAGGTCTGGTGAGTTTCCTGGCCATGGACCCAAAATATCGATGTTTTGTTCCCTGAGCCACTTAGTTATCACTTTTGTCTTATGGCAAGGTGCTCCATCATGCTGGAAAAGGCATTGTTCGTCACCAAACTGTTCCTGGATGGTTGGGAGAAGTTGCTCTCGAAGGATGTGTTGGTACCATTCTTTATTCATGGCTGTGTTCTTAGGCAAAGTTGCGAGTGAGCCCACTCCCTTGGCTGAGAAATAACCCCACACATGAATAGTCTCAGGATGCTTTACTGTTGGCATGACACAGGACTGATGGTAGCGCTCACTTTGTCTTCTCCGGACTAGCTTTTTTTCCAGATGCCCCGAACAATAGGAAAGGGGATTCATCAGAGAAAATGACTTTAACCCCAGTCCTCAGCAGTCCAATCCCTGTACCTTTTGCAGAATATCAGTCTGTCCCTGATGTTTTTCCTGGAGAGAAGTAGCTTCTTTGCTGCCCTTCTTGACACTTGGCCATCCTCCAAAAGTCTTTGCATCACTGTGCATGCAGATGGACTCACACCAGACTGCTGCCATTCCTGAGCAAGCTCTGTACTAGTGGTGCCCCGATCCTGCAGCTGAATCAACTTTAGGAAACGGTCCTGGCTCTTGCTGGACTGTCTTGGGTGCCCTGAAGCCTTCTTCACAACAATTGAACCGCTCTCCTTGAAGTTCTTGATGATCCGGTAAAGGGTTGATTTAGGTGCAATCTTACTGGCAGCAATATCCTTGCCGGTGAAGCCTTTTTTGTGCAAAGCAATGATGACGGCACGTGTTTCCTTGCAGGTAACCATGATTGACAGAGGAAGAGAAATGATTCCAAGCACCACCCTCCGTTTGAATCTTCCAGTCTGTTATTCGAACTCAATCAGCATGACAGAGTGATCTCCAGCCTTGTCCTCGTCAACACTCACACCTGTGTCAACAAGAGAATCACTGACATGATGTCAGCTGGTCCTTTTGTGGCAGGGCTGAAATGTAGTGGAAATAGTTTTTTGGGATTCAGTTCATTTGCATGGCAAAGAGGGACTTTGCAAATAATTGCAATTCATCTGATCACTCTTCATAACATTCTGGAGTATATGCAAATTGCCATCATACAAACTGAGGCAGCAGACTTTGTGAAAATTAATATTTGTGTCATTCTCAAAACCTTTGGCCACGACAGTACATGAGAACTGCATACTGTGTGTCTGATGTGGAAGAAAAGATAACTGTGAGCCAGCCAGCCAACCAACTTTCCTTCTCTTAAAACCAATATCTTTTTTTCTTCCTGCCTAGACCCAGTGGGCATATCAGGCAGGGTAGTGAACGACCCGGAACCTTTTATTCTGGCTAAAACAAATCCCAGGCAAATAACGTTTAAAAGAGGAACTGCTATGCCTCCGAATCATTATGCAGGAGTTAGCGACCATGCTGTGTTCACCTTGACATCCCACTCAGGGTGTGTGTGTGTTAGTAAGTGTGTGTGTGTGTGTGTGTATTGGCTAGCCTAGTCATCTTCCTCCCATAACGTCACAACTGGGCTCTGTGTGTGTGTGTGTGTGTGTGTGTGTGTGTGTGTGTGTGTGTGTGTGTGTGTGTGTGTGTGTGTGTGTGTGTGTGTGTGTGTGTGTGTGTGTGTGTGTGTGTGTGTGTGTGTGTGTGTGTGTGTGTGTGTGTGTGTGTGTGTGTGTGTGTGTGTGTGTGTGTGTGTGTGTGTGTGTGTTTAGCTAACCGTCTCCTTCCTCTGCAGCTAAGAGCAGCTCTCAGATCATCAGAGACACAGGTCCCTCGCTTCTGAAATGTACTGCACAGCATAACTGTGGGCAAACATGAGAGGGGAAACTAAAGACACAGGAGAGGAGGAAACCATGAGAGGGGAAACTAAAGAAACATGAGAGGAGGAAACCATGAGAGGGGAAACTAAAGAAACAGGAGAGGAGGAAACCACGAGAGGGGAAACTAAAGAAACAGGAGAGGAGGAAACCACGAGAGGGGAAACTAAAGAAACAGGAGAGGAGGAAACCACAGAAACAGGAGAGGAGGAAACCACGAGAGGGGAAACTAAAGAAACAGGAGAGGAGGAAACCACGAGAGGGGAAACTAAAGAAACAGGAGAGGAGGAAACCACGAGAGGGGAAACAGGAGAGGAGGTAACGACGAGAGGGGAAACAGGAGAGGAGGTAACGACGAGAGGGGAAACAGGAGAGGAGGTAACGACGAGAGGGGAAACAGGAGAGGAGGTAACGACGAGAGAGGAAATTAAAGAAACAGGAGAGGAGGTAACGACGAGAGGGGAAACAGGAGAGGAGGTAACGATGAGAGGAGGAAACTAAAGAAACAGGAGAGGAGGAAACCATGAGAGGGGAAACTAAAGAAACAGAATCTGTAATGGGTAGAGATTTGAAAGAGTAAAGGAGAGGAGGAAAACGAGCTTTGGTTGCCCTACAGCTTTGGTTGCCCCACCCGGAGGAACTGTGGTGAACATCAACACGGCTTATAACAGATCATATTCACACAGCCGGGGTCAGGCTGGGTGAAAGGGGATATTGTATTACGGTGAAGAAGTGAGGGATTTGGAAGATCATTGCTGATGGACCTTTGGGAAACAGAGTATATCTACAGGATAGCAACGTAGACCGCTAAATCTCCGTTTTCAGAACATTTCAGCAAGGCGCTAAGTCCCTGTAGGTTAGCGTGGGGAAGGAGCTACCTGGACGCACACGCCAACGTTCTACCAGAAGACACGATTTCTTCTGCAAAAAAATGCATCACTTTATAGTTTTGGCCTTTGGAGAAAAAATCTTTCTTAAAACATCACACCTCAACAACACCCTTCAACTGAAAGTAGAAGCTGAGCCAAGAACAGAAGTGAGACCTTGAGAGTTTCACTCAAACACACAGAGAACAGAAGCTTTCCATCTCCCCCCGAGAGGTAAAAATAAGCGCTATTAAATGACTGCATTTCCGTAAGGCAATGCATCTGCATCTCTTTAGCGACCGCAGAGAAGAGAATCGACCGTAACATTTACATTTCATTCCTTCCACCTCTCCCATTGGCATCCACTTACCCAGACACAAATGTGATTTCACTCAGGTGCCACGACGACATCTTTGTTGTGGCAGCAGTGGGATTGACAGCGGTCCGGTTGGCTCCGGTCTGTCTGTTTCCCTGATAAATGTCATCATTAGGCTGCCTAGGCAACGGGTGGGGATTACAGAGGAATCTTAATCGCCATCTGAAGTATCTGCCCTTATCTCACTGTAGGAGGGCAGAGGGTTTTAACGATAACGGAACGAGGACACGGACTGCCTCGTCTTACCTAGTTTTAGATAATATCACCAAATTATCCTCTAAATGAACCCTTAAAATCAGAGACTCAGTGTGGACTAACAATACGGTAGCCTGCAGGCGATTGCTTTCACCCCTAGCCTGATCACACAGTACGGGAGGGTGTGCTGTTTAATGGTGTGGGGGTATGTTCCTGGGGGAACCAAAATGGTGTACGAGACCATTATATGATGTAAGGAACTAGAGCCAGAATGGAGGGAGGTTTGGGGCTGAGTTTCACAGCACAGAGATGGTTACACAATCACACCTTAACAGCAGTCAGCTCGACAGCTCCCCCTCTCGCTCCGTCTCTCCTGGGATTGTACGTATTTGTCCGTGTGTGTTTCACCCATTGCAATAACTGTCCGACACCGTGTGTATGTTACGGACAGACTGTGTGTGAATGTGTGTGTGTGTCTGTTTGTGCGCTCCCGTGTTCTCCCGGGCTCCAGAAAGCGCCTGTCAGCGAGTTGCCCGTAGGCAGCAGACATCCGTAGACAGGCTGTAAGAGGTCTCTACAGACTCATCACAGATGCAGGCAGTACTGGGAGAGCCTGGCTGTGTTATCTGAAACCCCACTCCACACATGCGGTAATTAGGCAAAAGTGTAGAACAGCTATCACGGGTCTAAAATTGCTGATGGGAAAAAATGACACTCTGCCCATAATGTCCTTGGTGCACCAGTGGCCTGGCATTCCCTGACACATTTTTACTAATAGGTGTATATACTTGATAACAATATCAAAATAGTTCTCCAAAAACTACACTTCTGTAACTTCTTCATCTTAATGCTTCTACATAATTACTGTGTATTAAGCTACAGGTGTTAATGCACGTTTTCCATGCAATGTTTTTTTCAGTGCTGTTCATTTTTTTTTTGGGGGGGACACCCCTTCAAATGAGTGGATTCGGCTATTTCAGCCACACCCGTTGCTGACAGGTGTATACAATTGAGCACACCGCCATGCAATCTCCATAGACAAACATTGGCAGTAGAATGGCCCGTACTGAAGAGCCCAGTGACTTTCAGCGTGGCACCGTCATAGGATGCCACAATTTCCAACAAGTCAGTTTGTCAAATTTTTGCCCTGCTATAGCTACCCCGGTCAACTGTGAGTGCTGTTATTGTTAAGTGTAAATGTCTAGGAGCAACAACGGCTCACCTGCAAAGTGGTAGGCCACACAAACTCACAGAACAGGACCACCAAGTGCTGAGGCGCGTTAATCCTCAGTTGCAATACTCACTACAGAGTTCCAAACGTCAGCACAAGAACTGTTAGTCGAGAGCTTCATGAAATGGGTTTCCATGGCCGAGCAGCCGCACACAAGCCTAAGATCACCATGCGCAATGCCAAGCGTCGGCCAGTGTTGTAAAGCTTGCCGCCATTGGACTCTGGAGCAGTGGAAACGGGTTCTCTTGAGTGATGAATCACGCTTCACCATCTAGAAGTACGACAAACAAATCTGGGTTTGGCGGGTATCAGGAGAACGCTACCTGCCCCAATGCATAGTGCCAACTGTAAAGTTTGGTGGATGAGGATTAATAGTCTGGGGCTGTTTATCATGTTTCGTGCCCCTTAGTTCCTGTCAAGGGAAATCTTAACACTAAAGCATACAATGACATTCTAGACAATTCTGTGCTTCCAACTTTGTGGCAACAGTTTGTGGCAGGCCCTTTCCTGTTTCAGCACGACAATGCCCCCCCTGCACAAAGCAAGGTCCATACAGCAATGGTTTGTCGAGATCGGCGTGGAAGAACTTGACTGGCCTGCACAGAGCCCTGAACTCAAGCACGTCGAACACCTTTGGAATTAATTTGAATGTTGACTGCGATCCAGGCCTAATCGCCCAACATCATTGTCTTACCTCACTAATACTCTTGTGTCTGAATGAGAGCAAGTCCTCACACCAAAGGGGGGACGAACTCCATATTAATGCCCATCATTTTAGAATGAGATGTTCGACAAGCAGGTGTCTAAATACTTTTGGCCATGTAGTGTCCCAGCTGAACACCTTCCTAATATTGAGTCAGAACAGCATCAATTCATTGGGGCATGGACTCTACAAAGTGTTGAAAGCATTCCACAGGGATGCTGGCCCATGTTGACTCCAATCCTTCCCACAGTTGTGCCAAGTTGGCTGGATGTCCTTGGGGTGGTGGACCATTCTTGATACACACGGGCCACTGTTGAGCGTGTAAAACCCAGCAGCGTTGCAGTTCTTGACACACTCAATCAGGTGCGCCTGCCACCTGCCACCTACTACTATAACCCATTCAAAGGCACTTAAATATGTCGCCTTGCTCATTCCTCCTCTGAATGGCAGACATAGACAATCCATGTCTCAATTGTCTGAAGGCTCAAAAATCCTTCTTCAACCTGTCTCCTCCCCTTCAGCTACACTGATGGAAGTAAGGGTTCATAGATTTCACCTGGATTCACCTGGTCAGGTCATGGAAAGAGTTCTTAATGTTTTGTACACTGAGTGTGTTGTATGTTCCTACTGTACATAATGCAAAATTGCAATAAATACTATACACTGGGATGTACTGAACCCGGCACAAAAACAGGCAGCAGACATAACATCAAGATATTCATACTCAAACAAAACTCCAGAGCTCACAGTATTTCTGGTGTGAATGCTGCTGATAAGGAGGACCTGTCAGTGAGGGAGGAGAGAAAAAACAAGGGAGGCACTGATCCTGCTGCTGAATGTTCTCTCTCGGTCTGATAATACAATAACAGATGCTTTCATCCAAAGCGACGTGT